>NW_004524583.1:11997889-12021734 GCF_000260255.1 Octodon degus
CAAGCGGGCACAGGGGCCGGGGGTTCGATCCCTGGGCCAAGCGGGCACAGGGGCCGGGGGTTCGATCCCTGGGCCTGCTGTACTGGCACACTGAGACAGCAATTGAGACTGGTTATGGTGGCGCACGCCTTTAATCCCAGCTCTTGGGAGGCTGTAAACAGGAGAATCACTACAAGTCTGATCTAATAGTGAGACCCTGAACACCCCGAAGGCCCTTCCCTAAAATACACACAAAAAAAGTTCAGTTCAAAGGAAATACTATACAAATATATAGCAAACATAACAGATAATCTGTATGTAATATGCTTCCTGCCATTTACATGTCAAGGATTTTAGAAACCTATTTACTCCGGTTTCTGAAATTGTAATAACACCTTTCTCAGTCTAACATGAAAGATAAAAACCATGGTGGCAGATTAGCTATCTAAGAATGTAAAACTTTACTATAAATGGAACCACAGTGTTTTCTATATAACATACTAAAAAGGTATTTACCAGATATGACAGAAAAAGAGAGTAATACTTTAAAATAAAAAAAAACTACATCTCTATTTTTTAAATTAGAAGAGAAAAGAAACCCTAGTATAAGGTTGTCGGGATATCCATTTAAATTCAAATTTCAGGTAAATAATGAATTAGTTTTTATTTGAGTCATACTTCTATATAACATTATAAAATGTTATTTACGGGCTAGGGAGATAGCTCAGCAGTCTAAGCACCTGCCTGGCAAGCACAGGACCTGGGTTTGATCCCTGGTACCACATGCCATGCCAGCCCCAGATCCTCGGCTGTGTCGTGCCGGCCACAGAAACTGGGCATGGTGGTGCATGCCTATAATCCCAGCACAGGGGAAGCTGAGACACAAGGATCACTGGGAGTCTGAGCTGTGTAGCAAGACTCTGTACCAAATAAGTAAGTAAATGAATATTTTTTAAAAAAAATTTAATGCTATTTATGTGAAATTTAAATTTAACTGTGTATCTTGGATTTGATTTTTCAGTTCTGAAACTCCTAAACTAATAGCCAGTAACTTTGAGAAAATAATAAATCCCATTCTGCATCATTCAGGAAGAGTAAGTACAATAGAAGAAAAATTTTATTGTGTTATTATTCAACTTACACAAAAGGGAGTTTGAAAATTCATGTACTCATCACCCAGCTAGACACCGAACACAGCAGCAGCTCAGTCGCAGCCTTCGATGTGTGCCTCAAACATATTGCTCTCCCACCTCACGCTCACACCCGAGATAACTAAGGATGTGAGCTTCGTGCTTATCACTGCCCTTAACTTTCTCATGTGCTTTACAATGTGTAATGTTTTCTTGCTTTCTATGAATAATAGCGTGCATAGGTATTATTCCTCAATCTGCCTTTTTTTAGCTCAACATTTCAATTATGAAATTGATCTATGATAATGAAGATAATGAGTATAGCTTCAGATTAATCCTTTTCAGGGCTGTGTAGTAGTCTGTTAGCTGGATATACCACAATTTATTTTTCAGGGCTTCCACTGATGAGCATGTAGCTAGTTTCCAATGTTTTACTACCACCAAAGAATGCCCGGATGAGCAGCCTTATCTGGTATCTCTTCACATACCTTTAAGTGAGTTTCTCCTGGGTATATAAGGCGCAGAATGACAAGGGCAAGAAGTATGTGCAGCTTCAACTACAGTTGTACAAAGTGATCTTGCTAATGTATATTCCTACAAGCACCAATGAATACATCTTGCTGTGTCCTGCTGGGGCTAACTGAAGACTTTCTTTTGAGGCAGTCTGGGTTCAAAGCATGCTGCCAAGGAAAAGGAGGCCTAGTGCTCATTGTCACTGGCCCTAAAAGTCACCCTCCCCCCCATGAGCACAGACCAAATGCATGAGATGGCGACTTTGACAAAAGTTACTCAGTATCAAAGCTGAACTTAAACAGATTCAAGAATGTTTTTGGTTTTTTTTGTTTTTTGTGTTTTGTTTTGTTTTGTATTTTGGTGGTTCAGGCTGCCTGAAGGGCAGGTCAAGCTAGGGATTGAACTGCGGTATCCTACTGACTGTGTTTGCATGAGCAGGTGCTTAAACAACTGAGCTAAGGGCAGGCCCCGACACATATTTTAACCTTCATTATTTTCTTCTAAAATTAAAAGATGTGCATTATAAACAGAATTAGTTTAACAGCTACTAAAATGCATCTCACAGAAACTGGGCAGCCCTGTGATAACTGCCACTAACTGTGTAATGTATATGCCCCCAAACTTCTCTAAGTATAACCAAATTTTTTTACACAAAGGAAACCATACATTCTGGCTTGCTTTTTTACTGTCCTGCATATCCTTATAAGGAAAGAAAACATCTACAGCTATTGAAAATTCCATTATTCAATAAACCTTTGCTAGGGGCCGGGGAGATAGCTCAGTTGAATAATCACTTGCCTGGCAAGCTCAAGGGCCTGAGTTCAATCCCCAGCTCCGCCAAAAAAAAAAAAAAAAAAAATAAATAAATAAATAAATAAACCTTTGCTAAGCACCTGCTCTTGGGCAGGAAGGAGTCTATAAAGAAAATTAAGCAACTTTGCCAGAAGAGACCCCCACTCGAAAAGAAAAATTGTAACAGATACAGTCATAACAGTAGCCCTCAGTGAACATGCACCATAAACGAGCAAGGTATTACGCCGGACTTCTCATGAATATGGGAGGCAGAAAAATGATCTCCCAAAAATGTTTGGTTCCTAATTCGCATAATGCTTTGTTATGGGACAAGAAAAATTTTAAGGCTGTTGATGGAATTGAAGCTGTCAATCAGCTAACCTTAAACTAAGATCAGAATACATTATCTGGTAGACCTGACCTAACCACAGCGGGCCCTTAAATGGGGAAAGGAGCAGCAGAAGAGGTGGCTGGCAGCATGAGAAAGACCTGACTGGCCATGACTGACTTTGAAATGGAAGGCCCATGAGCCAAGGACTGCAGGCAGATTCTAGAAGCTGAAAAGTGTAAGAAAATGAAATCCTCCCTGGATTTCTAGAGAGCAAGTCAGTCTTGATTTTTTAACCCTTTAAGATTCATGTCAGATTTCTGACTTCCAGAAATATGTGTTGTTTAAGCCATTAATTTTGCAATAATTTCTCACCGCCACGATAGGAAGTTAATACAATGAACATTATCTATCCTGTCCTCCACCTACTCAGGGAAACAGACACTGTGATATCCAATGGCTACAGCCAGGACCTGAGAACCCAGCAGTTAGACTACTAGCTCAGACTCAGAGTGGTGGATCCAGACCCCACCTTCAGTCTGTCTACATCCATCCGCGTCTGTGCAGAGGCTGCCCGAGGCTCAGCTGGAACTCATAGCAGCTGGGAGCACAGACTACAGGACAAAGCACAGGAAATGGAAAGGATTCAGCCTGGGGCACTTCCGGGAGGACCAGAGGCAGCAAGTGCAACTTTCACTGGTGAGCAGGATGCTGTTAGGAATGCTCTGGACTTGTAAGGTGGCTCAGAGCAGCCGAGGGCCAGGGCAGAAGAAGGAGCCATGCGCAAGATTAGGGCTTGGTCAGGATGTCCCCTCAAAGTGTCACAGGCACAACTTATTCAGCAATGGCTGGATCTGAGTGAGGTATGTGACACTGGGGTTAATTCATGGTGCAGTGCAAGACTCAAAGGCACTAAGATTGAGAAGGTGAGTGCTACCTGCCTTAAATAGCCTAGATAAGACACAAGGGAGGGCCCGGGAGATAGCTTGGTAGAATAAGTGCTTGCCTGGCAAGGGCAAGGACCTGAGTTCAATCCTTAGTTCCACCAAAAAGAAAGGAAGGAAGGAAGGAAGGAAGGAAGGAAGGAAGGAAGGAAGGAAGGAAGGATAGATAGATGAGCTAAAAAAAAAAAAAGACACAGGGCTAGAAAGAGCTGTCCTTGTCCCTCGCCAGCTCTTGCCTGCCTCCCTGCCATGGACTATTTCACCTGTGTGATGCCCCTCTGCCTCAGACACAGCCAACAGTGAGCAGAGACCTCTACAAACTGTGAGCTAAAGTCAACCTTTCATCCTTTCACTTTGGTGTCTGGTGTGGCTATGAACATTTACATTTAACTACAACTGAATAAAATTTAAAAGTCAGTTTCTAGCTCTAGTCACCCATTTCAAGTTTTTAATAGCCCCATGTGGCTAACTTGGAAAATTTCTTATCCAACTTTCTGTCCTTGCAAAAAGTTCTGTTAGATAACACACAGGTCATGGGTTTTGCCCTAACCAGTGTCACTGTGTGCCTAAGGAGTGACTTATGTCCTTTAATAAGAACCCTCCCCTCGCTCTCTTGCTTACTACCTACTTTTATGTTCTCTTCCCAGGGACTCTGCAGAACTCTTCAAAAACAATGCACAACAAACACCCATAGAAACTACTTAGAACTCCCAGCCCTGTTTCAGAGATGCTTATCTAGTCCTAAAAATAAACCATTCTGGGAAGAAGGTCCAGTTTTTTGTCCAGTCATTATTTTACAAATCAAACCTTGTAGGATCTAATCTACCACTCACGGGCACAGGGCACGGGTCCAGTTTCAATGCACCTGACATGCTACCTCTGGGGACCTCACCAGTCCTGGTCCTCTTGACAGGGAATCAGGTACCACAGAAACCAGGCTGCCCTGCTTTGGCTCAAAAACAGGGAGGCCAAAAGCGACCAAGGCAGCATCCTGGAAGGACACAGAGCTGCACATCTAACAGGCGTAGGTGCTGGTCAAAGGCAAGGTTCTCTGGGGATCTAACAACTGAATTCGGAATAAAACCAGATATGAAGCAAAACCCAATTAGTTGCTATAGGGACCCATGCTGCTTTGCTTCTCTATAGAAATGGCTGGAAGCACTCACGGAGATCCAGTTCTCTCACTGCCCCCGTGACTCGTGGCTGTGCAGAGCACGTCCTGTGTACAATGCTAACTCTGTTTGGCCAGCCTCACCAGCAACTACGATCGATTTCTCATCAGCAACTCAACCCTTGTCCTCTCCCCAACCGCTCTGTAGTGACAAACACAGAAAGAGGCAGCCCTCAGCACTGACATTCCCCACCACTGGTGGCAATGTCAGAACTTGGCTGCTGGAACAATAAATCTCTATGTGATCTGCAGAGAAAGGGTGCCCTGTACCTGCAAAAGAGGGCCAAGCACCCACCCCAGCCCCTGCAAAGCAGGGAGGGCGAAGGAGGTAGGGAGAGGACAGGCATCAACTAGAAACAGGCCTCCCTGCCCCCACCCGCTACCTCCACCCCCACTGGCAAATCAGGCTTTGGAGCTGCATCTGGTAGTGAGTGGTTTTCCATGCCAGCTGGGGGTTTAGATGCATAGGGCAGACCTCTTGAGTAAGGATTGGGAAGATTGCCCACTGCCAGCTGGACCAAGGCTAACTGATGTCCATATTTATGCCAGGGCCCAGGCCTGCTCTGAATCCGACTGGCCAATAATTGAAACAAAAGCCAATAACCATTCCCCAATGGGATATTTTAGATCAGGGCCACATACACATCTGGAAAGGGGGAGGGGGAACAGAAGGAGGCAAGGAAAGAGTGCCTGACTCCAGGAATTTGTGCTTGACCTCAGGTGCAAAGAACTGAATTAACTATAATCCTTGGTTCATGACACATTCAACACTGATTTATGCAGAGTCCACATTGCCCTTTTATTTAATCAGCTATTAGGCTTTTAATAACAGACAAATACTTTCAAATGCATCCTCTCTCTCTCTCTCTCCCACTAAATGTGAAGGTCTGACACTAGCTCACACTAACCATCTGCTTCCCAGCAGTCCACCTCTGGCCTCAACCTGACTCCACATGAGTCAGGAGCAATCCTTCCTGGAGCTTCTTTTCATTTCATTGTATATGTGTTTCCCAAAAGTTTTCTTCATTTTAGTTATGTGTGGGTTTATAAAGGAGTTCCTGACACAGCTATTAGAAAATTCCTTGATTTAATATTTTATTCATTCCTGACTTTGCATGTCATTTGTTTATTTGTCTGGGCTGGGATAACTTTTCACTCTGTGAATTCATCAGTTTATGCTTTTTCTCAGACTGCTGAGCACTTGGGCTTCTTCCGGTCTGCGGTCTCATGGACGAGGTCACACACATCTCCTGTATGAGCTAAGTTTCTGTTGGGCTCACGTGTCTAGGAGTGAAGCCACTGGGCCATAAGAAAGGTAAGTGTTCAACTTCAGGAGACAATGAGGTGATAGCAAAGAGCTTTCCACTCTGCCTGCACTGCCTATGGACGGGGGAACGACTGTTTCCTCTTCCTAGCTACCTCAGGTTTGTTTCCCTAATTTTGCATCAGCTCTACCAAAAGGTTTAAGTCTGGCCTGACACCTAAGCAGCATCTCCGATGAATCCCTCCACATGGAAAAGTTCTTGTTGGGCACTCAGTTTACAGGAAGCACACTAAGCAGATCAGTCACCCACCCTGTGCAGACCTGGGTCAGGCTTGTCCAGTGAAAGGGACAGCCTAAAAGCCACACTGGCAAATACGTGACATGAAAAGGAGCTAGGGAAAAACTAAAGCCAGTTCCCCAAGCAGGATCACTTGCTCCATCCTCCCCAGTCTTCTCTCATAACCAAACTACGTACTAATTTTTAAACAAAGAACAAAAGCCAGGCCAGGGATTTAGCTCAGTGGTGCAGTGCCTGCCAAGTGTGAGTCCTGAGTTCGATTCCCAGCACCAAAACCAAAAAGAACAAAAGCATAAAAATGGAAAGCCCAGCACATAAGCAACCAATTCAGGTTTAGATGAGAGCAGGGCTCCAGGCTGGCTTTCACTATACAGCCCATTTGATCTCAATGTTCTACAATGGGACAAGGACATTGAGAAGGTCTCTACTCTGCCCTCAACAGGTCTGCAAGTATGCTCACATATAGCCAGGATCAAGCATGAAGAAGCCCAGAGATAACTTCCTGCCAAGAAAAGGAAGATGCTGGCCTGATGGTACAACATTCACTGTAGAAAGATTAGAAGGTAGAAGAGTACCAAATACAGACGTTGTTCCAAGGTGAGATTTATGGATTCTAATCAAACATTAGAAGATGGGTGAAGAGCTGTTGAAAAGCAATATTGGAGCTGGGCTTGAAATTGAATCAAGTAACCAAGAGCAGAGAGAACAAAGAAAGCATGTACCTAAAACATTTGTGAAATCAATTTCTGACCCAGATCTCTCGATCTTCTCCTTTGCTCCTATTTCTCAAACTTCTCATATCTTTATTTTCCTGCCTCTGGTCATGGCAAAGCATTAAAAAGTGGAATCTGTGGATCATCATCACATGCACTTTATCTGTATTTATTCATTCATTCCACAAAGAGCAAGGGAGTAAATCCCTACCCTACCCTGAGTCCTGGGGATGCAAGGATGGACAAGACGGCTCAGCCCCTGCCCTTACCCTGCTCCTGGTCTTCAATAGCAGACAGAGAATTAAACAAAAACAGACAGTCGACTTGGCCTGACCATCAACCAGATTGAACCAGCCCAAGAGAGCCCCTCCCTGCCATAGCCCTCCCCTGAAGTATTTCAGTAAATTGGGCAGGATTAAAGAAATGGCTGTCTGCTCTGTAATTAAAAGAATCTTGACCAGCATCCCAGGTAGCCAAGCAGCTGCTCAGAGCTAAAAGACCCCAAAATCAGGTGCTTCCTACATAATAGCCTCCAATCTGATACTTGATAGCTGCTGGCTCCCAGAGTCAAACAAATGTCAGGAATTTTATGAAGGAAGGCAGGAAGCAAATAAGGGGGCAAGGTTTGGGGTCTAGGCCCCAGGGGAGCTCAATTAGTGAGCCAGATAAAGTTAAACCAAGAGGGCATGTTCTTGGTTTCCTAGAAAGCCAGCTGGAACAGATGCCAATCTCTAAACCTCTGTCACTCAAAAGATTAACAGAAGAGACCTAAGGGTGCCCAAAGGGAATTCCACAACAAGCCAGATGTCTTTGTTCTTCCTATAATGCCATCAGTCTCAATGACAGTCATACTTGTGGGGCCACCACGAAGCCATAGAAGAGACCTGGAGGCCTTCGAGATAGACGGAAGCTCAAATGTTACTCTTCATTGACATGGGTAAATACTGTTAGTGCTTTCTCTGCAGACCCATCTGATGCATCTGGGTCCAGAGTTTTCTCGTTGAGTCATCTGTTCCTTTAGCAGGAACAGCATCCCAGGCTGGGCCAGCACTCCCTATAGCTCTGGGTGGTAATGGCATAGAAAGCACACACTCTCTCAACCCACTTAAACTAGGATTTGTCTCCCAGAGCCACAACAGGGCACCATGAGGGATTCAAGCCTCCCTGAGCCTATTCTCCTCTCCAGCAAAATGGCACCCCCCCAAAAAAAATCTATCTTTTCTTCTTGTAAGCATAAGAGGTCAGTAAAGTGACCCACCAAATGCGCATTTCTGGTACTCTTACTGTTGCCCATGGTGTACATATCAATGAAGTAACCATGTGCTCAAGACAGCAGCTTCCCCTTGGCACCCTCTCAACACACGTGTGCTCATATGTGCGCACAAATGTTCGAGAGATAGAAAGGGCAAAAGGAAAAGTGAAGTAAAGAGAAAGATATAGCTGAGGTATCCCCAAGCCTGGTTAAAGCTCTCACTTATGCTCCATCACTTCTATGAAATTAATATATTAAAGAAGTTGGGAAACCTTAACCAAAGATTTCCCCTAAGAGCCATGGCTTTCCCCTTAAGAGGGGCTTCCTCCAACTTCAGAAGCCAGGGCAGGAGGGCCTTGTGGCTTGGGACATCAGACAGGAACAAATGAGTTCCCTACCATTTGTTGGAGGGCCTCTCTGCTCCCAACCCTCCCGTGGACCCTCCTGTGGGCGGGCATCCAGGTTTCAGCCGGGTTGCTCTGGTCTCTGTCTCTGTCTTAACTGTTCCTAATTATTGGAGGAACGCTGTGGCTCTCCTGACCTCAGAGTTTAAGAGCTCCGAGTCCTAATATCAAACCAAGCAGTTTCATTTAAAAGGCATCCTCATCGGCATCCATAAAAGTCACCCCCAGAGTCCTGACTTGCCTCAGCCCTGCGAATGCCTGCTGTCGAGGATTTATGACACGCCCTGGATCTAATCGGCCGCACTTTAACTGCTGCTGTTGCACATCTGGTCATAAAAGCAAGGGCTGGCCCAACACGGGGACAAACACTTTTCTTTCCTAAGTGGCTGCAAATCTGATCTCACAGCGATAGCCGGATTGGGTGTAATCGGCTCTACATTGGAGCAGTCACACATCTCAGCAGTCATTAAGGTTCTCCAGGCTTTGTGAGGCTGTTCCTCCACACGCATCAGTGACAAAGGCGACTCTTATACAGCAAGATCCATGAATCAAGAAGCTGCAGTCTGAACAGGTGTGAATGGGGCTGGCTAGCCATCCAGGACATGGGGCCCACGGACATCCAGGAGGGACAGCACGAGCAATCTCCTTTTCAGACACCCTAGTTACCTTTAGGAGAACTGGACATGCAGGTAGCCTGAGAGCTGACTTACCAGGACGGGTGGCCAGAGATGGCCTGGATTAAGTGTGGCCAAGTAAACCACTAGAGGGGTTAACAGTACATTTTTAAAGCAGCGAAATGCTTTATTAGACCAATTGGAGGGTGTCGGGGAGGACAACAATCTAGACCAGAAATAAACACAACCACGCTGGTTCCAGATTTTACAATGCCCTGGACAGCCTGTCCAGTGCATAGAATTGGCACGTTGCATGTCGTTCACAAACTCCAATCGGACCAAGGTTCAACAAGTAATCTAACCTCCCGGCACTGCACCCTGGAGAAGAAACCCTCAAACGTTGTGCAAGCTTTCCGCGGCCCCCCACCTCGGCCCCTCCTCCAGGGCCGTGCCGGCAGGAGGGAGCATTAAAATTATCTGCTGTGGGTTTTACGAGCAGCGATCGCTTTTTAAAACAACAACAACACAAGGTCCTTGTGTGGCTCCCGGGTAACCTAAAACTCCAGGCAGAGCTGCCCCCCGCCTGCCAAGAAGGCCATCTCGCCGGGAAGGTCGCAGCGCGCGACCACAGAGAAGCGGGACTTCAGGGAGGCTCCCTCGGACGGAAGAGGTACCTTTGGGTGCCCTAGAGCAAAATGCCGCGGGAGAAGAAATTGGGAAAGAAAACCCCACGAGAGGCAGTTGGGGGAGAGGATTGGTGTCCCAAGAGGTGGAGTGGGAGTGATTTTTCCTCAGCAACTTCTGTAAGAAGCCCGTAGGGGACTGAATCGAAGCTGGGACTCGGAGACCTGACGCCTCCTTCCTCTCCTCCCGCGCCCGGGGGTGAGCCGCCCGGCGACCTCGCCTCCCTCCGCAGGTGGGCGCGCGTCTGGAGCGCACTTACCCTGGGGCCCGTGGTGCGGTGGCCGAGAGCCGAGGGCAGCTGCACCAACACGAGCAGCAAGTGGGGCGTGAGCAGGCGGGCGCCGAGCACAGGGAGCATGGTGCGGGCCGGGCGGGGGCGCGGGCGGGCGGGCGGAGCAGGGTGCACAGCGCGCCTGCCTCGCGGCCGGGCTCTGCTCAGGGGCCTTCGCGGCCGCAGCGGGCAGCGGGCGGCGGCGGGTGGCGGCTGCGGCAGGACGAGTCGGTCACGCACCGCGACGGCGGGAGCTGGAGCGCGAGCGAGTGCTCGGCCGTGTGCTCTGCGCGCTGCGTCCGCTGCGCTCGGCCGGGCAGCGGGGCAGCAGGTTGGACGCCGGAGTCCGGGCCATGGGAATTCCCGTTATAAACCCCCGGGAGGGGCGGGGCGGGCCCGGCGGCTGATGGACGGGCCCGGTGGCCTGTAGCAGCCGACGCGCTGGCAGGTGAGAGCCAATGGGAGAGGGGCGAGAGGGGCGGCCGGCAGGCAGCGGGCAACACTCAGAGCTGCACTGCTCGAGCTGCCCCAGGGGACTCCTGGGGACGCTGGGCTAAACAGTAACTTTCTCTTGCCTTTTTTGCCTGAGGAAGCCTAGACGAGTTCCAGCAGCCTCAAACCCACCCGAACGCTCCCCTGCTGGCCAGGCAGCCTGGTGCGTGTAGTTTCGCTCAAGTGTGTGGTTGTCCGAATAGCTCCCTGCAAGAGGCACGAAAGCACTTCGAGCTGCGTGTTTTCAGAGGACAACGCCAGGGCACAGAAGCACTGAGAAATCTGTTTCCCTGCTGCAGCAACATCAGGGGCCGCAGGGAGTCGCCAGGTGACCCGCGCAGGGTGGGCTGGGACCGCGTGGAAAGTGAGGAGTGGATGGGAGCAGTTGCTGCTGGCCTAGAAGTTCCCTGGGCGTGACACCCAAGTCCACAGCAGCTGCCCCAAGAAGTCTCGAGGGACGTGGAGAGGAATCACTAGGTCTCCTGGCTCCCCCCTCTGAGCTGCCAGGCGACGCTTCCTGAGGCCTCACAGCCCGGGAGAGAGAATCAGAGGCGCCCTGGTCCCCTGTAAGGAGAAGGAAAAGCCATTGATGGGGAGGGCAGTAGTTTGTGGGTGCAGAGGTCCCAGAGATGGGGGTCAGCTCTCTCCTGGGCACTTAGCTCCGTGGAGAGGAGAGCCACAATTATCTTCTTAGCAATGCTTTGCTTCCCTGGTCTGAGCCACTAGCTCCAGGAGGGATTCTTCTCTCCAACCCGACTGTAAAACCTTTAACGCCCTTGTCCTCTCCTCCCTGTCCGGCTGGGAGGTCCTGACAAAGATTAACTGTGCTCCCCGGGACTTCTGCCCTGAACCGTGTGAAGGAGATGCCCATGACGCCAGCATTCAGCTCTGTGCACCCCTGTACTGGCCCAATCAGCCTCCAGGCTGCAGCCCGTTGCCCTTTTAAATAGCAGGCCTGGCTGAGCGCACTGCTCCCCGGCTTACGGGCTTTGCCCTTCCCGACTGTCCCCGGGCGGAAGATCCCAGACTGGGCACTGGATCAAGAACAAAGTGTCTGCGGTTCTCCCAACAAACACTGAAAACACCTCCGAAAGAACTGTCATCTTCCTCTACTGGGATTAGTGCAGTGGCCAGACATACTCGCCGGAGCTCCACGGCGGGAGTTTCAGTCCTGGGTCTGCCACCTAGTGGTCTAACCTTGAACGAGAATTCTCTTGGTGCTGAGGTCTAGTTTTCCCTTCTATAAAATGGGGATTAAAAATTGTATCCCTGCCTGAGTTGTAGCCAGGATTAAAAGAATGGAATATGTAGAGCCTGCAGAACGGTCAAATTAGAAACACTGCCATCTGGCATTCGCAGCAGTGTCTCCCCTCATTTCTCCTCAAAATGGGAAGTAGGGAAGAGGCTCCTACCTGGAGGTAGGCAAATGGTATCCATGAGACTGTGACCTTCCTGGCTTCACACAGCAGGTAAGTGATAGTGCTGAATTTTCAGGCCACAGTTTGGAAGCCTAATTCTCTCTCTTTCATGTGAGGACTTCAGTCTCACATGCCATAGGGTTCGATGTTGTCCATGGGTCATCAGGGATTTCTTTGGTGCCTGCAAGGTAACTGAGACTTGGAGGCTTGACTGGGCTTTGAAGATGAGGCCATTTCCAGCCAGGGTCAGGCCTTCCCTGAAACAGCCCTTGCGATCCAGTATCCGGGGAATTTGTAATTCTATTTCTGAGCTGCACCTTATGAAATACAGCAGTTGCCACGTGTCCTAAGTGCTCACCTACAAGGACCCTAACAGGATAGGAATGTCACCATCATGCTCAACAGGCTGGCAGGTTACTCCTCACTCTATCCCCCTAGCCAGGTGTGTCCATCAAACTGGTTAACATCTTTCTGTTCTATTGAGAAATCTATTGGCCTGAGTAAATATACTTAAGGCCCCTCCACATCATGTCTGGCAGTAAAAAGCACCTACAGAAAGCACACTGCAATAGTCCTTTCCATCTTTAACACCGAATGCTGCTTTCCAGCCAGAAAATTTATTTCCAAGTGCTTTTTGGTCCAAACATCAACATGATCCTGGATTTCAACCATAGCTTAGTTTAAAATATGAGCAACTGCTTTAAAATATAAGAAACTGCTCCCTGGTCATTTTACTCAGCAAGTATTTTCTTTCCCCATGGGTGGCATGCAGGGATCGCTGTATCCATGGCCATCATTCAAATGAAGGCTTTCCTTCTCCCAGGCCCTCTCAGGCCCAGAGAAGGTTAGAAATTCCAGAGAACTTTTAGTCTCAAACAGCATCTCTCTGCCATGCTCAGTTGTCTAAGTCAAACCAAAAAGTGAAATTGACAGGCTCTTTCTTTCCCCAGAAGTCAGTTTGTCATTCAAAAACAGGCCCATCTTTTTTGGCAGCTGATCTGTTCAGTTTGGACCATGTTCCTTGTCCTATGGGACTTCTTTTTGTGAGGGAATATTTCAGTAGAACCGCAGATATTTAGTATGAGTGAGAAACACCAGCCTCGTAGATATGTCTATGCTCCTGTATAATTCAGAGTTGCATTCAGAATAGTGCCTACCTTTCTGTTCATTTGAACAAGCACTTCAGTGCATCTCGTTTGGTGCCTAGGACAATGTCCATTGTGGTGAGGCATCTTTGGACCCACACCCTACCCTCTGAGAGGCTGCAAACTATTAAGATGGAGAGCAGACAGATACCCAAAAACTACAGTTAAGAGGGAAACCTATACTGTATTTGGAAACTTAGACCTAAGGGGCAGGAAGGTCTTGTATGGTTGGTGATCTGGAATGAATCTTTGGAGCAAAGAGCTTCTACAGTGTAAACATACCTTGATTTACATTCAAGTCACTCATGACAGCAGCCATGTCTGAGGTGTAGGACTCTTGCCAGACCTACTACTGAGTGCAGGAGCTTGGAACACCATCTTAGTCACTTTTCAGTTTGTAGGTTTCATCCCATAACTGGATGGCTCTGAGGCAGAGGAGCATCACAGAGGAGAAATAGAATATGACAGAGCAGGGCAGGAGGCAAGCAGCAAGCAGCAGCTCTCTTTCTGTTCCTCACATTCTATCTAGGCTACTGCCCTTAGGGTTGGCAGGATGCACACTCAGGGTGGGATTTCTCATTATCTACTCCCAGATCTAGGCCAAACCAATCCATGGGCTGATGCAGAAATCACACACCTCTAATCCCAGCACCACACATTCTGGATCCCGCCACCTCTGAAAATTCCTCATGTAGGACCACATGAGGCTTTGGAGGGGAGGTGTCCACATACAAGCCACAACAGACATCAAGTGTACTGAGTTCTTTCTAGATTCATGCTGTATCCTTACCATCTGGCTGGGTTGGGGCTCTCTAGAGAAACAATCAATAGAGGGAAATATGCATAATCACAGTCATGATTCAAGGTATATATATATATATATATATATATATGTATAATTACGCATGAACCTTTTTAGATAGGCTTGCAGAATCAGAGACAGGGCAGTCTACAATGACTGTGTACACACCGGAGGGCTGGAAGTTCAGCAGCTGCTTGGTGCAATAAGCTGGAAGCCACAGAGTAAGAGGGATCAAGGGTGCAGTGCCAGCCTAAAACTGAAGGCCTACAAGCTCCTGGAAAACCACTAGCAGAAATCCACATTGAAATACAGAAGAAGACCCAGTCTGATGTCCACAGGCAATGGCAGCAAAAGCATACTCATGTGAACAGAATGGAGCTTTGTAAGTGCAAGCCAGCTTTCTCCGCCTTCCCTTTCACTCCAGCGGGGCTGCAGCCTGCTGGATCGCAGGCCCACTGTCGGGATGGGTCTTCCCTCCTCAGCTGGCTGGCCCACCTGCCTGTCATCTCTGATAGCAGCCCTCCATAGACACAGCCGGAAGTATGTTTTCAAATCCACCAAGCATTTCCAAAACCAGTCAGACTGACAGGCATGATGAAAGGTGCCTGTTATACGAGGGAAGCTCCCCACAAATGTTAGTCTTCTCAAGACCACACTTTAAAACTGAAATCCACCGATGAAAATGGTGACGAAAAAATCCAGACATTCCTCTCTTTTGTACAAAAAGACACAGTTTAAAATCTTCAGTTAATATTTTCTTTTCTATATCTTCCACTTGCTTTTTATGAAAAGTCGTCCACAGGATTTTTCCATTGACAAATTATTTTAAGTAAATTTTGCATACAGACCTAAAAAAGAATGTTGTCATATGTCTTCTTAGCAAAATAAAGTGGTTTAAGCTTTTGTCCTAAAACAGTCTGGAATTAAATTCATCTTGTTGAGTGACTAACTGGATAAAAATACCATGTTTCCTCATCTTGAAATCATATTTTTAATCCATTAATTCTTGACTTGGAAAAAATTATCTAGGGTATTGTCCTCTGCGTACTCAAAGGCCATATGTATCTCACATAATCGATTTCATCATTTGTCTAAACTCTACTATCTCATTGAATTCATCTTCCAGTTTACCTAATAATCATATAATCCACTTCCTCGATCTATGTTCTTCTTTTTGCCATAACAAGCAGAGAGTAAGAAATCCAGATTTTTTACCTCTGTTCATGATATCTAAAATTATCCTTGTTTTATTTTATATGTTCTTAACAATCATGCAAAACTTTAGGCAACACAGCAGGAAGATTCAAAGATGATAAAGTTCAGGGCTGGCCAAATAGCTCAGCAGATTAAGGGGCCGGGGTTTGATTCCCAGGCCTGCCATGCTGGCTCCGCCCACCAGGGCGCACTAACATGGCAATTGAGACAGCGTGGTGGTGTGTCCCTGTAATCCCAGCTCTTGGGAGGCTGTAAACAGGAGAATCACTACAAGTCCAATCTAGTAGTAAGACCCCAAACATCCTGTAGGCTCTTTCCTAAATACAAAAAAAAAAAAAAAAAAGATAGTTAAGTTCAGATAATTCATGACACTCTTGCAGCATAAATGACGCAATCATTATTCCTTTCTCATTTTCATCTTGTTCAGCTTTGTTGGGAATAATTGATAAAAGATGATGAAATGATTCCTAAATTATAAAAAAAGAGTGAAATATTTTCCCACATAAAAAGATAGGATCACTAAAATATAATATATCTTATGGAAGAGTCCAATATCATAATTACAAGATAGAACAAGTCTTATTCTATCTTTTAAAAATAAGTATTGGTGTACACTGGAAAGTGTCTAAGGAATAATAGTTGCTAAGTAATAGTGATTTTTACAAAAGTTTAAAGTACTTTTTAAAAAGATCACCTCCATTGGGGTCCAATGGGACCGAGTAGTATTAAAACCACCAGCTAAAGAACATGGGAAAGGATGGTTCCTGTAGGAGCCAAAGGAGACACTATTCATGCCTTGTGTACCCATCAGCCCTGAGTTCTCCAGTAGTTTTCTAAGCTCACACAACCTTCCTCTGTCTGCCCAATGTCCTCCTGTGGCCACAGAAAGGCCTAGAAGGTATGCTCCTGGGAGCACCCTCAAATGATGGGGAACCAGAATGAATGGACAAGCCTCCCACTTCCTCTCTGACCCACAAGGCAATTTTGCGCTGTTCTACACATTTTCTCAGTGGGCCTGAAGTGTGATTGAGCCCAAATTGTACAGAGTTGTAGCTGTCTCATTAATGGACCATTAATTGGCTTCCCTCATTGTGTTTCACCTCCAAACTCTCTTCCTAGGCTACTTTGGATCTGCTCCAAGAATACTTGTTCCATGGAAATTCCTTGTCTTAGAATCCACTACTGGGAGACGTGTATGAATCCCTAAAACATGACAAAGCAAATGATATACTTCCCAATGTCACTGGTAGGGTTGCCTTGGCTCTACCCAGAGGATTCAGCATAGACCCTATTAACCCAGAACAGAGGAAAGTACATCGTTAGAAGCAATCGGTACAGCAAGGATGGTGGGTAAGGATGCTGGATAACGCATTTAGAGATCATTAGGCCAAGAATCTGTCTAAACCCATCAAAAGTGTTTATCTACTTGACAAAATGTTGGGAAAGCCTCCCAGACATGAAAGATAAAGTGTAATCCTAGTTAAGAAACAGTCTGTGCAGTAGCCCAACCCTGGACTTGGAGATGCAGGCCTTGTATTCTAACCTAGGCTTCTGACAGCACTGCCGCCTCTATCACAGGGGATGCTGTCTTCACAAAGCTTCTGGGAACAAAAACGAGATTGGGGACCCCAGGAAAATGCTCTTCAGGGGTTAGACTTGTGTTTGGAATCTTTTGGAGTCAATTTACCAGCCACGTTAGTGCGTATGCAGAAGCAGAAAACCATCTCAAAGCAGCTCTTGTTTTGGAAGAGATGGGAATCGGTGTCCTGAAAGAAGGGTCTAAAAGACTTTTGTCTGTGTTGTGAGCAGCTTTTACCAGCTGCCCATGTCGTTCAGACGAGCATGGTCCTGAAGGGAAGGGACTCAGGGTCTGCATCTGGGCAGTGGCAGGGCTGGGGCCTTTGTGACCTGCTCCTCCTGGAGCTGTCTCACCATGGGAGTAGCTGTGTGATGAATGAGGACAGAGGTGGACAGCTGCAATTTGGGAAGTTCAGATGACTCACTCTGCAGCTGAGTGGGAACGGGAGACACTTTTCATTCACGGAATACTTCAGTATCTACAGATACAGCAAGATGAGAAGATTCATCCAGCCTCCAAGTCTCCACCCGGGATGGTTCCTTCACCACCTCAGCTTCTCTGTCCCCTCCCTCCAGCTGCCAAAGAGACACAGCCACAGCCATATCTGCCAGCCACCCACCCCACAATGAGCGGGGCTCTGATGCCCTGTCATCCAGGGGTCGCAGCCCCTGACCTTCTGGCCTCCCAGGGAAGTATCCTGCAGACATGATGAGGATACCTATGGCTAACCCTCTTCACCAAGCTGGGCACTGGTCACCCTGATATCTAGTTACCATCAGCCATGGAAAACCGTAAAAGTCCACCCACCCTTGGGGAGGCTGTAAGTTCCAAGGAATCCTGGGTACAATGTGGAAAAGGACAGTGAGGTGCCCAAGCTGGGGTCTGTGCCTGTTCCCACCAGGTGATGGCATCACAGCCACAAGCATGCCATCTCTGATGGACTGGGCCAGGGAGAACGCAGATATTTGGCCCAACACTCTTGGTCTGTCAGTGATAGCATTTTTGAATGAGACCAATGTTCATATCGGTAGCCCGGTTGGAGTAGGTCACCTTCCCTGGGTGAGCACACCTTGCCCAATCAGTGGAAGACCTGAGCAGAGCACAAAGATTGATCTTTCTCGGTGGGTGAGGAGATGTCTGCCACACTGGGACACCAGCCTTCGGGTCTGAAAGGAAGCTCCAGCTCTTCTGGGGCTCAGCTTTGGGGTGGAACCACACCACTGACAGGCTCTGCTGGTTCTCAGGCCTGAAGACTCACATGGAGGTAAGTCATCAGCTCCCCGGGCCTCCAGCTCCAGACAACCTGGACCAACACACTGTTGAAGCCCCCAGAATCACCTCCTCATCTCAGCAGGCTTTAGAATTCAGGAATCAGGGTGTGGGTGTCCTGGCAGGTGAGTGGTTAAGCCCACTACCTCTCTCCACCTCCTGCTCCCCAGAGGGTCCCTAAGGGCAGCCTTTCTATCCATCTATGCCTACAGTCACTGTGTTCACTGGGCCTTGCTCCTGCCTCGGTGACAGTTTGTGCTTTGGGGAGTCTCACCTCAGCATCTGTGCCACCCGCCCGAGCCATTTTGGTGACTCTCAGGCACTTGCCTGCAGCCCACACACCCTCTCACTCTTGTGGTCCAGGCCCTTGTCCTCCACACTGGCCTGCACTGGAGCAGCAGAGAGTCCCCTCATCTCCTAGGGGGGCTGCCCTCTCCCCATCCCCATCCCCTCCCCATGCCTGGTCCTGCAGAGCTCAAAAGCTCTCCCCTTAACCACTGCTACTCTCCTATTATCTTGTTTGGAAATTTTTTATCATTATTTGTTCTCTTTTTTAAAAAAAAAAAAAAAAGAATTTTCGACCAAATCCAAATATGGGCATCGGAAATGAACAGACACTTCTCAGAAGAACAAGCGGGAGATCACTACATGAGAAAATGTTCGACATCATTCATCATTCAAGAGATGCAAATTCAAGCAACACTGAGATCCCCTCTCACTCAAGAAAGAATGGATATTATCAAGAAATCAGCCAATAGCAAACACCAGAGGAGCTATGGGGGAGAGGACCCTTCTTCCCTGTGGGAATCAGTGTAGAGATTCCTCAAAAAACTAGGACTAGCGTTCCAGTTGACTCAGCTATTGCCCTTCTGGGAATCCTCCCAAAGCAATTAAAAGCAGTGTATCACAGTGATGTGTATGCACCCATGTCCCTAGCAGCACAGTTGTAATAGCCAGATCTTGGAAACAACCCAAATGCCCATCAACCAATAAATGAATTTTTTAAATGTGTTTTTTTATATATACAATAGAATTTACTCAGTCATAAAGAAGGATAAACTTGAGACATTTCTGGGTAAATGAACGTACCTCGAGACCACCTTCTTTAAGCAAAATAAATCAGATATGTATGTGTAAATATCACAGAGCCTCTCTGGTGTGAGAACCTGAATGCGTAAATAAGGACCAACATGTACAAAAGATATTGTACAATAGGAAGTAATTGTTCAAAGGAAAAGGGGAATGGGGCGGGGATGAAAAGAAAAAGAAAAAATGAGAGGAAAAAAGTGATAAAATAGAATAAAGCTACATAAATAAGGAGGAAAAGAAGGGTTGAAGAGGAGGAAAGGGAATGGGAAAGAAAAGACGAACTAAGAAATGTCAGGTACAGGTACAAATTCCCTGCGGTGAATGTCATCATTACGCATATCTAAATCATACCAATAAACTTAATTATTTAAAAAAAGCTCTTTCTAGTGAATGTAATCATTATGTACTGCACACATATGCTGATAAAAGTCAAAAGGAAAAAAGGCTTTCCCACAGAGCCTCTTCCAAATTATTCACTTTGCAGGCTGGCAAGATAGCTCAGTGGTCTAAGCGCCTTGTTCGGCAAGTGCAGGGATGAGGGTTCAGTCCCCGGCCCCTCATGCCAAGCTGGCGACTGAGTCTGGGCGTGGTGGCACACACCTGTAATCCCAGCACTGGGGAGGCTGAAAACAGGAGGGTCACTACACGTCCAACCTGTGTAGTGAGACCCTGTACCAAATATGTAAATGAAAAAGTAAAAACATAAAAAATAAATTCTTCACTTTGCTCTGACTGCCCTGCCTCAGAGCCTCGATGTTTTCGTCTCCACTCTGCCTCACGCTTTCCCCCACTTCCAGGGTGTTCCTAAAGTAACAGTTTCTCGTCCTGTCTCTGCTACAGCTTTCTCTGACTCAAGGATCTCTGCTTTTCTGTATTTCCGATTTCTTCTCCAGGGAAGCCAGCACGTGTGATCAAAATATTCGGTGAACGTTTATATTATTTTCAAATGTTTTACAGTAAAAGATACGCTGTCATTAACCCTCCCCCAAAAAAACTCCCCCTCACTTCAGGCACGCTTCTCTGATCATTCGTGCCACTTTCTGAAGCAGTCCTGGGAGTCTTCATTCTTTCTTTTCTTTTTTAATAATTTTATTGAGAAACAAATAGCAATGAGACAGTTTCGAAACCGATTAGCAGGACAGTTTCAATAATTAATACATTGCATATTGTCTTAGTGGTTATTCATAGTACAAGATGTAGGCATGATATCCTGTCCACAAATACTATTAGAACAAATCTTTTCTATTCATTAAATTAAGAGAAAGTAGCTGTATAGCTATCCTAACTCTTTTGAATATACAGATACAAAATGGTCGGTCATTTGTATCCCATTCTTCTATTTAGTTTTGTCAGAGATGGGTATTGCATTGTCATCCTCATTCTTCATTGATCTAAAATGCGGCGAAGGCAGACGCGGAACGTCTTCCGAGGAAAAGGCAGGCTTGCTGAGGCGCTCTCGCGCGTCCTCACCCGCCACATCCACCAGTCTAGGATGGTGTGGTGGCTTCAGGCTCTTTCGTAAAGTCAAAACGACCATAAAAGGCAAATGTTCTGAGTTGATTCAGGACCCTGAAGGGGCCAAGACGTGCAGCTAGCGCCACTCAAGAGAGGGCGCTTCTCGAGCTGCTGCAGAAAGTGCTAGGACTGCTGGGATCAGTGAGTCTGAAACAAGAGGGAGTATTTTGAAGGGGGTTTATGAAAATGACTTTCACTGTCAGAAAGATTTTTAAATTCAAATATTCCCTGTGTTTTCCTATCCTACCCTATACGGCATATTTGTGCTGAAAGAAGTGTTATTTAAAATATAAAAAAGCTGAACCCAGTCTGCTGCGCCCTCCCACTGCACACTGACCCGTCAAATTCCCCGTCCTTGGCTCTCACAGCCCCACGTCAAGGCCCGCCCAGCCGGACAGAGGCGCTGCCTGCCTCGCGTGCAGCAACTGAGCATACCCTCCATGGAAGGAATGCCTCCTACAGCATTCCGCCTCTGCCTCCCCTGGACAGACTGCTTTCCCGGCCAGCAAGCAACTGGTCTTCCGCAGAGGTTGAGCATGATCCTGTAGCCAAACAGACAAAACTGTTCAATAACCGGGGGAAGTAAATATGCTGAGCTATTCGGCTGGCCCTGATAGCTGGATATCGTAACAGCTACTTATTGAGCATTTACACTATTCAGAGCACCTCATAGCTATCTTATTTCATCCTCCCAACAGCCATATGATCCCTTTTGTTATTCCCATATTTCATAGGAGAAAACTGGAGCTCAGAAAGGCTAAGACACTTTCTTATGTTACACGGGCCTCAGTGGCAGAGCTGTTTTCTAACTTCAGTGTGTCTGACACCAAGCACATATTTGTCATTAACCTGAGCTGGAAGACCTAGAAAACCAGGTGGAGCTTTGCCTCAGAGTGACTTTAAGGCTCAGCTGGCATCAGAGATAGGAGCCTGACAGCTTTTGTGGGAGCTTGGTTCAAAGTCAGTGGACCAAACTGAGGTCCACGGCCTTGGGGCAGAGTGTCACTCAGGAAGGAGCCAGAGCCTGGGAAGAAGGACACCACCAACCACAACCTCTTTCTCTAGGAGCAAGGCTGGGCGGGACACCAGCCAAGGAGACAGGTTTGCCCTTGGCCAGGAGCACGCCCCACTGGCTACAAGTGCTCTGAAGTGCTCCTGCTTCATGACCCTCAGCACAGCCCTTGTCAAACCCATTCTCCCGCAGCCCATGGCCCAGTGCTTCCTGAGGTACAAGGGTCTATGCCACCAGGGGATGCCTCTTGGGTGACCACATCTCTCAAGCCAGTTCAGCTACAAGCATCTTGAGGCTAGAGCCCTACTTTCTATTCTCTGTCCTCCCTTCCAAACCCCAACCAAGTCAAAGCCTTTCCAAAGGAATCCAAGATAAAGAGTGACCAAATTGAACAGACTATTTTAAAATTAACTTGAATGAAATGCAAATTAAGGGGAAATTATTTGTTATTGCTGTTTTCCCATGTGAGAGGTATAGTTTCAACCAGAACATGCAAAAAGTCCTCAGACATAGTTGTTCCTACATTTGTGCCTTTACCAGATGTCTTGCACAATTAGACATCTGTCCATAGACTGAAAAATCTGCATTTGGATGCTTGTATTAGAGGCAGGAAGTACAATGTAATAGTTAAGATTCCCAGTTGGGGAGCTAGAGAGACTTTGATTTAAATTCCATCTCTGTGGCTTACTGACTGACCACGGTCAAGACATCCCTCCTCTCAGCAACTGAGTGTTCTCATTTGAAAATAGTAATTAAAAGTGCTTTCCTTGTGCATACCTATTGGAATGCCTATTATTCAAGAACAAAACAAAACAACAACAAAAACACTAGTGTTGGCAAGGTCGTAGACAAATTGGAACCCTTGTGCGTTGCTGGTTTGGATGTAAAATGATACAGCTGCTATGGAAAACAGGGTGGCAGCTCCTCAAAAAATTAAACCTAACAAGAATTACCATACGACCCAGCAACTCCTCCATTTATGGGTAATTACACAAATGAATTGAAAGCAGGGACTTTCAAACAGCTACTTAAACATTCATGTTCATAGCAACCTTGTTCACAATAACCAAAATGTAGAAATGACCAAAAAGTCCACTTTTGGCATGGGTGAATGGATGCAGAAGATAGATGCTTGTAATGACTTTTTTGTTGTTGTCTTTTTGAGACAGGGTCTCACTGTGCAGTTCAGGCTGGCCTTGAGCTCACTTTATAGCCTAGGCTAAGTGAACTCACAATGATCCTCCTGTCTCAGCCTCCCAAGTGCTGGGATTATACAGGCATACACCACCATGCCCAGCCTTACAACGACTATTATATAGCCTAAAAAGAAAGGTGATTCTGACATTTGCTACCAGATAGACAAACTTTGAGCACAGGGTGTCAAACAAAATTGCTCAGTCTCACAAGGATAGATATTGTGTTATTCTACCTGCACCAGGTGTCTAGAGTGGTCAGATGCGTAGGCACAGAAAGGAGCGTGGTGGCGGCCAGGACCTAGAGGGCATGGGAAGTGTGCTTCACAAGTACACTTCCAGTTTGAGGAGACAAAAATGTTTTGGCAATAGAAAGTGGAGATGGTTGCATAAGAATGTGAATTTGCTTAATGCCACTGAACTACATACTTTCCAGCAGTTACTGTTTATGTTGCATATGTTTTACCGCCATGCAAAGCACCTTTTTTCTAGTTTTGTTGTAAGGTTGAATGGATTCATATTGGTAAAGCAGCTGACAGTGTCCCATGGGAGCTGGACTACTAAATCATAGAGCTCACGCTCATTGCCTTCAGTACTGAGCTTGAGTGGCTGAGTCTCCAGCAGCCCAGGGCCTGCAAGAGAGGAAAAGGACATGAGAGAACAGGAGAACAGAGAAACCCCTGGCTGATAAGGAGGGATTACAGCAAGACAGAATGTAGAGAAAATACAGGATCCAGGGAGATGCAAACTAAAAAAAAA
>NW_004524583.1:12021834-12047839 GCF_000260255.1 Octodon degus
AAAAAAAAACGGCAAAATAAAAGACTTGAAGAAGACAGGTGGGAAAAGATCTGCAGTGGGACCCAAGTAGGACAGAGCCAGAGCAGAGCTGTCAGAGCCAACACTGGGTGGCATGATTCTGTTAAACTAAATGTCAGACATAAGAGTTTTTAGTTCAAGTCCATAACCAATATTGCATAACCCTGTTTTATTGCATGAGACATACTTATACCAAAAAATCCTTGTTTATCTGAAATTCAAGTTCATCTTGGGGTATTATTTGCTAAGTCTGGCCATCCAAGGGAAGAGGTATGGCTCAACCTTCAGTGCTTTTTACTGAGTCACCATAGGATGTCTGCAGGCTGTAGAACATTCTGGACAACGCAGTGGTCGGGAAGCTGGGCCTGGGGCAGGATTCTGTGCTTGGCAACTATATTCTTTCACAGCTGAGCCCTATAAATACCAGGTTTCCTCAACAAGACTTAACATAGAAATTAGCTTTCAAAACTGAACTTTGTAACCCCACTTTTGAAGGGGTTCACCTGTGAAGGTATAAGGCCAGGTGAGCCACAGTCCACCAAGATGTGGTTCTATTGGCTTCTATGGGAAGAGGGGGTGAGTGACCCCAGTGACCCTGCAGTGGAGTTTAGTCAGTACAGGCCAGGTCACCCCACTGCATCCATAGGGCCTGGTGCCCCCACCAAGGTCCCTGCCCATAGCCCCTGGCCTCAGCCCAGGCCCTGTGTTCATTTGCGTACAGGACAGTCACAACTCTGCTTGCAAGCCGAGACCGGCAAAGGGCTGTCTGTGTAAAACCAAACGCCCTCTCAGGCCTTGGCCCTGTGCTGATTAAAAGCTGCAGTCCATGGTTTTGTTTTGAGAAGTGCCAGGGTTTTATGCTCCAGGTCCCTGCTTCCCTCCTCACTGTTTCCAGCTGCCGAGGCATCAGGGCAGAGACCACACACCAGCAGCCAGCTTGCTCGGAGGCCTGGCGGAGATTAAACCCCGGCGGGTGGGGGAGGCCCCCTTCCAGGACCAGCAGAGCCGGTGCCCACGGAGCTGAAACAAGCCTCCCTTGCAAGGCTGACCCAGGCCCCCAGAGCCCTTGTCCCTCCCACAGCCAGCCAGGAGGAGGTCAGAGAGAGCCACGGGGCAGCACCGGGCGTTCGCTGCCGTGAGACTTTCCCTCAACTTTTAAAAAAATCTAAACAAATTTTGACCACAGAACAGTTCACTCTGGAAGGAAGTAGGGGAGAGAGGGGTGGCAGAGGGGCACATCTGGGCTCTCGCAGCCCCACCTGCTCACTGGGACATGGGGCAGAGCCAGCTTGCATCTGATTCGCACTTGCATCCAGGGAGGCCTGGGCGCCAGGTGGGGGGGGGGTCGATCCGGAGGGAGCAGCTCTGTCTTCTGTCGCCCCGCATCCGAATGGCAGTCACACTGCCCATCCTGGGGACCAGGAGCTAGCACAGTCAGTGCCAGGTACCAAGGATGGGGGCTGTTTGTTTTTGTGGATAATGGGGAATGAATTGGGGTCTTTGCCCTCAGCTACATCCCGAGACTTTTTTGTTGTTGTTGTTGTTTAATGTCTTACTAAATTCTCCAGGCTACGCTCAAACTGGTACTCCTCCTGCCTCAGCCTCCCAGACCGCTGAGATTATAGGCATGTGCCACCACACAAAGCTCCAGTTTTTAGAAGAATAGAGATAGAATATGGAGTGGGACATAATAGGGCACACCTGTAATTCCAGCTCTCAGAAGGCCAAGGCAGAAGGAACCCTATGAGTTCAAAGCCAGCCTGAACTACGTAGTGACACCCTGGTTAAAAAAGAAAGAGGAAGAGAGAATAGGGTCTGGAAAGTGCAGGGATAGAGACAAGGACCACTGGCCGACGGTGTCCTTCCTGCCCAAGCACACATTTCACCTGTCAAGTGGCCCACGTTCTCAGGATCAGAGGGGCTCCATCTGCTGGCTGTTCCTCCACTGTTTTTCTCTTCCAGGTTTTGTAGCAAATGGGTGTCACATGTGTGGTGCTGACACAGATGTCCCCCTCCTTTCCCAGCAGCTTTGGGATCCACTATTCTCATGCAGGTAACACCCAGGGCACTGGCAGAGCTGGCCTTCCTGGGGCCACATCCGGGGCCTTGGACCCCCACCTGCCAGGTGGAATGTCAGAGACCAAAGGAAAGAAAACAGGGTGGAAGATGCTCGAGGGAGGTGGCTAGAACTTCTGGTGGGCCCCAGAGAAGTGGGCCTGGAGCCCCCTCAGCACCTGCAGTGTGTCCCCCAGGGCCGCTGGTGCCTCCTGCATGACCTCCCTCGGATGATGTTCAGCTCTTCAGCTGGATTCATAGAAGCAGGGAGTGGCGAGAGCCCACAGTCCTCCCTCCCAAGGCCTGTCCACCACCACACCAGCAGGCCCTCTCTACCCTATCTCTGCCCCCCTCACCTCCATCCCCAGCTCTGGCTCAGCCTCCTCCTCTCTGGGCCTTGTACTTTATGAGCTCCAGTAAAATTTTCTCCCTTTCTTCCCCTGTTGAGGGATGCTCAGTCTGATCTCTTAAATCCCCAATGGATGAAATCTAACATACGATTAAGGAAACCTTTAGAAAACCGTATTTTCTTAGGTTCTAGAATATACCTTACCTACTAAAGGAGGGTCAGGATAACAGCACTGAAAGTCTTTAAGAGAAATTAGCAAAATATAATTTATATACTGGCTATAAGCAGGTCGGGGGGGCTCACTTTTTTATCTTTAAGTTTTTAAAAATTTTTGTTTCGCTCATTAGTATACGTGCTTGACACATAAAGCCTGCACTCCAGTGGAAAGTTGCCACATGGACACAGCACATTCCTCCTCTTTCTCCGCCTCTCCCTCCACCCAGCTCTCAGTCCCCCCTCTTGATCCCCGACCACCTTTCTGTACACTGGCAGCACCTGCTGTTTACACTCCTTGGGTTGGGCTGGCGCACACACACACGGCACCCCAGTTCCTTCTTTCACCCTCTTTCCCTCCTCCCCCTCCTCCCCTCCATCTCCTGGTTCCCTTCCTCTCTGAGCATGACCCAGCTCTCTGCTTCCTAGTATCTCTTTTGTTTTGCTTTTTATTTTCCCTCTGGGTCTCTCATATAAAAAAAACAACCAGGTGATAGATAAGCTTGTGCATCTAGCTTATTTCACTTAATGTCACGGTCCCAAGGTGCACCCGTTGTCCCACAAATGACTCCAGTTTGTCCTTCTTCGTGGCAGAATGATGCTCCACTGTGTATAAACAGAACATTTTATCATTTCATCTATTGATGGACATATAGGTCATTTCAAGATTCAGCTGTTATGAATCATGCCATATACACATAGGTATGTATCATGTAGTAACACTTTTGGGAAGATATCTAGAAGGGGGACAGCTGGATCAGATGGAAATTTCTAGTTTCAGGTTTGGGGGGTTTAAAATCTTTTATTTATTTGGTACAGGGTCTTGCTATGCAGTTTGGACTCATAGTGATTGTCCTGTCTCAGCCTCCCTAGCACTGGGATGACAGGTATGCGTGACTATGCCCAGTTTCGGTGGCCATCACAGCATGTCCAGGATCCCGGGGCTGGTATGGCATGCAGTACCAGGGATCGAACCCAGGTCATTGCACTTGCCAGGCAGGAACTTAGACCACTAAGCTATCTGCTCAACCCCTAGTTTCAGGGTTTTGAAGAAACCCCACATCGCTTTCCAAAATGTCATTGCATTCCCACCAACAGTGTAGAAGGGTTCCTTTCTCCCTGCAGCCTCTCCAGCATTTGTAATTCTTTGACTTCTTGAGGATTAGGGGTAGTATTAGCACCATTCTTTCTGGAGTAAGATGGAATCTCTGTGCTG
The DNA here is from genome assembly GCF_000260255.1 of Octodon degus. Classification (NCBI taxonomy): domain Eukaryota; kingdom Metazoa; phylum Chordata; class Mammalia; order Rodentia; family Octodontidae; genus Octodon; species Octodon degus. The sequence continues at coordinate 12,025,686 of NW_004524583.1, forward strand.
TTTTAATTTGCATTTCTCTAATGGCCAGCCATGTTGAGCCTGTCTTCATGTATTTTGTGGCCATTTGCACTTGCCAGAAATGTCAGTTCATTTCTCTCGCTCAGTTTTGATTGGGTCTTTTATGGGGGGGACTAATATTTTTTAGTTCTTTATATATTTTAGATATGAGTCCTTTGTCTGAAGGATAGCTGGCAATTTTTTCCCCCAATCTGTAGGTTGTCTCTTCACTCTGTGGTTGTCCCTCTTGCTGTGCAGAAGTTTCTAAATTTGATATGATCCCATCTGTTGATTCTCACTCCTGTTTCCTGTGCAAGTGGAATTCTGTTCAGAAAGTCCTTGCCAGACAGATGTGGTGGCAAATCCCAGCACGCAGGAGGCTGAGACAGGAGGATCACCACAAGTACGATGTCAGCCTAGACTATACAGTAAGACCCTTTCTAATCTTTGCTTATGCCTATATTTTTCTTTTTTCGGAACCGGGGATTGAACTCAGGACCTTGCGCTTGCCAGGGAAACACTTATTCCACTGAGCCATCTCCCAGGCCCTGCTTATGCCTATAGCTCCAAGGGCTTTACCTATTTTCTCTTCAGCAGGTTAAGCATTTCTAATTTAATATTTAGCTCTTTAATCCATTTTGATCTTAGTTTAGAACACGGTTTATGATATGGGTCTAAGTTCAATCTTCTCGTTGGGAAAGCCAGTTTTCCCAACACCAGTTATAAAAAAGGTCATCTTTCCTGCAGTATTGTTTCTGGTAAACAGCTTCATTCTTGAGGTAACTAATATTTTTCAGGTAAAATCAGAACCTTACAAAGGCCACTTCTTTTTTAAATTGCAGAGATAGCTAAAAGACAGAGGGAAAAAAACCACTTGGGTCAGCTTCTATGATCTATACATAGTAAATGCTTTGAGGTTGGAGGTGCCATATCTCAACAACAAGAAAACTCTCACATAACTAAAAATTCTGGACATATTATGTACACAATATGTTGATAATTTTAAAGGAGAGCGGCAGACATGGTTCAGTTGTAGAACAGTCACCTAGCATGCACAAGCTGAGTTTGATCCCCAGCCTAAGAAGGAAGTCCAAAAATAATCTTAAAGGATAAAATAAGCATGAAAAAAATGTTTTGATGTTTTATTTGTCATGATGGCTTTACTTTATCACTTAATGACAAAATATTTACTAAAAGTGAAACTCATCATTCATAGTCCCTATAAATTCATATTCCCAGGGGACGTCAAGATCCTTTCGATTTTTCTCATCTCTGGAACTTGCCAGCTCACTGTCTGAGATGTGGGATGGCCAGAGCCACCCTATGAGTAATCACAGATCACTTTTGCTTCTTGTTTTTAGAGACACTTCAGATAGAATCAAAGGTTCTCCTCTTCCCAGCATCTGGGGTTTGTCTTGCAGCCTCCCCTTGTCAGTGAAGGTCTTTGATTCTCCAGTGCACACAGAGCTGGACCTCTTCTTGGCCCTTCTTCCATCTGCCTCTGCTCAGTGCTCCCTACTTGTACACAGAGCCAAAGCCAGTGCCTTGGTCTGAGGTCTCCACACTATGAGGGGTTGGGCAGTGCTGGTGCCCTTGGCCACGTGGGGGCCCAGAGCCAGCCTTCCCCAGCCTCCAAGAGCATCCTCCACTACACTCTTGGTGGTGCAACACCCCCATAGGGCCTTTCCTTCCCCATAGTATATGGCCCCCTTCCCTACTCTTTCCTTTCCCAGGAACCTAGTCTCTTCCTGATCCCAACCCCTCTGCCCTGCCTGGAGGACCAAGGTGAGCTGCTCCTCAGATGCCCACAAGGGTGATCAAGCAGCAGAGACCCACCCAGGACTCTTCATGAATCATGCTTCTAAGGAAAGCAAGTCACAAAGCTGTCCTGCAACAATGCCAGAATTTAAAGCTGATCATTCCAATCTGGAAGTCTAGATCATTCCAAAGCCCACCCTGGCCCCAGTGCTCCCAAAGCAGGATGACTAAGGCCTGTCATTGGACTAGGTATCCTGACACAGGCACACAGTCACACAACGGAACTGAATACAGGACACCTGGGCAGATGAAGAGCAAACTGGGCAAGCTGGCTCAGGCCACAGGTCCCACATGGGCCGCCACGCTGGGGCAGCCCCTTTGCCAGTACTAAGGCCTGCTCTCCGTGGTGAGCTAAGAATGAGTCCATGCCTGCTCACCCTACGCTGGCAAAACCAAGCAGTGTGTCTGCCCCTGACTCATCTGTTTGGCCTCCGGAGTGACAGCACTTGCCCTGGCCTTGAACAGTAAAGGTTCTGATTTAAACAGAAATTGGATTCCTTGTCAAGGTGATAATGACCCAAATGCCATGTCCTGTGCCAGTCACCAAGCTTGGGGGAATAAACTCGGTGAGGAATTCGTGGTCCTTCTCCATCTACGTGACTGCGTGACTGGCAGCCAGGCGCAAATTTCAACAAGGGGCAGAGGAGCAAAAGCAGCGGGACAGGCCCCTCTCCCTCAGCAGGATGGGTGGTGCCCTTTCCAAATAAAGTTCACACTCTGTTCACCTCATGGGGTTGTCAGACCCCAGCCTAGGGGTTGGGGGCTCTCAGCATCAACATAGTGAAGACGGTGGCACCCACCCTTTGTCCTGTACGTACTTGGTGCCAAGTGTCTGAAACACACTTTGAATATTAACTCATCTCACCCAGCAGTCCTGTGAGGGAGCAGTTAAAGCACCCCACAGACAAGGAAACTGAGGCTGGAGGCACTTGGTGACCGTGCTGAGTTCACATGGCCACGAAGGGGTCAGGGGTTAGGTTGGAATCCAGATCTGTCTGGCTGCAGAGACCGCGAACTGAACGGCTACTCCAGGTATCTCAGGGCAGAACCAAGGAGAGAAAGGCACCCACTGTTGCCATGCATTTATCATGGAGTGCTTTGAGCTGACTAATAGTGCGGGCTGGTCATTCACTCCCCAGTGTGCCATCTCCTCCATCCATTCAGCTAGTAAACACTGACCACAGGCTATGTGTCAGGCACTGTCCTAAATGCTGCGGATGGATACAGCCACAAACAAAACAAGCTCCTGTTCTATGAAATTCAGAATGTAATAAGGGAAGATAGGTAACATAAATCTAGCAGAGACAGAGACAAAGACAAAAAGAGAAAGAGAGAGACAGAGACTGAGAATCAGAGATGATAAGAACTATAAGGAAAATCAGTAGCTGAAGATGGCGAGTGATGGGGCAGAAGTTGGTATTTTGGATGGATAGCCACCCTGAAAAGTTGACATTTGACCAGAGACCTGGAAAAGTGAGAAATCAAATCCTGCAGAAATCTGGAAGAGAAGCATTTCAGGCAAAGGACACAGCCAACATAATCCCTACTGGCGGAGGCCAACTTCACTCAGGCTTGCAGGTCCTCACGCCAGCATCCTCCTTTGCTAAAGTCCAGCACTACGGTATCTTCTGCAATGAGCAAAACAGAGGCCCAGTTCATCAGAAAGTTGCTCTTCCCACCAGCTTTGACAGAAACAGCGGAAGGAAATCCAGCACTCTTGCTGGGTTGACTTACATGAGCATCTTGATCTTCACAATGGCTCTGAAAAGTAAGTATATTAAGGTTGTGCTCTGCTGCCTCCAAGCCCTAAACCCCTTCCACCGTACCACGTGGAGATGACCAGTGACTGCAGGTTAATGTGATGCCTTCCTTCACAAAAGCACAGAGAATTTGGAAACCAGAACTTTCGTTCTTCAACCATCCACTCATCGATCCATCTGTCCTATTCATCAGACCTTAACTGAAAGCTTCCTGTGTCCTGGATTTGTGCCAGGCACTATGGAGATACAGTGACAAGGAGAATTAATATGGCCCAAGGATCCCATTTAGCAGAGGCCAGTAAGGGCTCAGCTTCTACAGCAAATACCCTTGGCATAGCTCACATGCTCTCCGCCCTAGGCCAGCCTCTACCAACCTCGACTTTGGCACAAGGAAAAGGAGTCCTGAGTCTCTGCCCCTCAACCAGCTTCACGCTGCCCCCGGGGACTCACTCTCTACATCTGCCCCCTCCCCCTCCATGCCCATCTGCCAAGACTACCTCATTAACTGAGCCCTGATTTTCAAGCTGAACTCTCCACTGACTAACACTGAGTGACCAAGGTAAATAATAACCTATTGCTTCCCAAGAAAGGCGATTCCAGGGACTCCACAGAGTGGGTCAAGCTGTTAGCAAAATCCACCATGGTTCAAAGAGCCACGCAAGGTCTCTCCAGTCCCCACTTGGTGCAAATAATTTACCTCTCAACAAGCCAGCCGTACCCCCACCCACCTCCAGAAGAAATTCCCTACTAGTTTGACTGAGAAAGTGAAAGGATGTAAGTGGCAAGGTGACATCTGCGCAGAGAGCAGAAAGAAATTCAACTCCACCAGGTGTGGCCAGAACTCTGCCTCACAAGTTCTGCCAAAGCAGGATTAACTTCTAAACCAGGGGTTCCATGGATCCAGGGACAGCCATCAGATTGGTGATTGTCAGAGCATACTCAGAAGTGGGCCTGTTAGGCCCCACTTTCTCCACCCAGGAAAAGTAAAGGGTGATTGGAAATCAGAGGCCAAAGGGTGGCAGAGGAGCAGAGTGTGAAATTACAGCTGAAATCCACCTCCTGGGCCTTAAGGGCTCCTCCTTCAGCATCAACAAATATGCAGCCAATTGATGTAATTGCAGAGTTATTTATGATGGCCAGCAAAGGGCAGCTGGGTCCTAAAAGACAAGGCTGTGAGCAGAGAGAAAAAAGCTGCCTCCATCCTTGGTGTGTGGTTTTGCCAGGTGAGTTTGGGGGGCCTTCCTCCCCCCGCCCCTTCTTTCAGATGTTTTGGTTGACTTGTGGTGTCCATGTGTCTGGCGGTCATGGCCCCTTTCCGGTCACTCACAGGTGTCCCTGCGTGGGGGTGGGGAGTGAGGGGGAAGCTGAAGGTCTTCTGATTTCAACTGTGGCCTGACATGCAGGGCTTTCTCAAGGTTCCCCCAAACTGCACCCCTGTGTTAATCCTCCTTCACTGCACTTTCGCAACCACCACCACCAAGAACTGCGCGGACAGACTCTGCCCTCACAGGTCTCTTTTAGGATTGTTCACAGTGGCAGCTGTGTTGCTGTTCTGCGCCCTGAACAAGACGGGTTTTAATTAGAGTTATTGAGGGGTTTGAATTGGCACAATTAGAGCCATCCTTAATGGGATCTCCGTGTGTTCTTTGGAACAGTTTGGCCCTATGTTTTTGTCCCAGGGCAAGAGGGGGTTGCAGCTAATGAAGGTGGAGGGTGCAAATTATCTCAGCAAAAGTGGGGCAAATGGAAACCACCCAGGGGAGGGGCAAACATGCAAAGGGGAGAAGAGAAAAAGCAGCTACGCATGGTGGAGACACAACACAGTCTCACACTTGTTTTTATGTCTTTACTTTTAACATGGTCCTTTTAAAAGAAAGTCACAGTCACCAAATATGAATTGCTGGCGTAAAGGGAAAAGAGAAAAGATGTGAGTGTTATGCCAAGCCAGGTTAAAGGCATTATGCACATGTTTTTATGCTTCCCCAAAAGTTTTGGGCAGATAGAGGAATGGAAAGACACAAATGTCAGTGGTCACCAGTGCTCACCCAGCTCTTGGGCGCCTTCCCTAGCCCACTGTAGGGCTCTGGTTCAGCCCGAGCCATTGGTCTTGCACCAACATGCTTCAAAGCATTGCTTAAAATGTTTGATGCCCATAAAATCCCCACTGCAGCCCCCTTTACCAGGAGCCCCGGGTAGAAGCCAGCTGATGAACCGTTGGTAAAAGCAGGCATACTGAGAGAAGTAGTGCTTTGAAAGGTCCCTGTCCTGGGCTGGCTCAGGGTCTTCCTTATCCAGGTTTACTTCTGTAGGCACAAGATAAATGCTAGTCTGCCTGAAAGGGAAGCAGCCATGTCAGATGGGAGCACAGAGCATATTCGTCCCTACAGGCTCTATCTCCTTCACAGCATCTGTGAGATGCAAAGGTGGGCAGGAAGAGTCCTGGTGCTTCATCATCAGAAGTGCTGCTCCACTTCCCCTCTCTGCAGAGGCCCTTTCCTCCCTCTGACACTCTCCACTCCCTACCCTCTCTGCTCTCTTGAGATGGCTCCATCCCTAAGTCTCTGAGCCCCATCTTAGCCCAGGCTTCATGAAGCGCAACCCCAGGAGGGGTGCTAGGATGGGCCTGCTGCCTGGAAGGTGCCCATGCCTCTCTGGGTCCCACAGTCCCTCCCCCAGAGGTGCCTTTCAGTGAATGGTATCTCTAGCAACAAGCCAATTCACCCAGGTGCTGGGGAAGCAGGTCCAATAGGGGACCAATGGGAAGACCGAGATGGTGGGGTTCAGCTATATATCAGCTGTCTAGGAGAGAACGAGACAGCTGAGCTGAGACAGGCCTCAGTTCAGTGTGGCAGTGAAGGCTGAGGATGGCTTTCAATGGCCTGGGTAAGCTTTAGAGACAGAGAAGTAGAACTAGCTATTGCATAGGCCAAAGCTATAGCAGGCCACAGGAGGATAAGGAGGTGGAGGTAGGGTAACACCCGAGTTTTAGCCAAGAGTGAAAATCAAGTTCATCTCTCTTGTCTGGATCGCTAGCCTGAACCAGGGAGGCAGGTGCCTGCATTAAAATCCTCTCCATACTTAGTGTCAGGCTGAGGCTCGGTTTTTCCAGCAAAGCTGTTCCCTTCCTTCATGCTGCATTCCCCCTACTTTCCCTGCTGTCTGAGCTCTTCCAGTAGCCGCTCCTATATGTGGCACGGTGAAGGGAAGAGGGTGCTGGCTCTGCTGTGTCCACAGCAAAGTCTTGTCCTGAGAAATGGGAGACAAGCAGTGGTCAGTCTGAGGCCATGGAAGCCTCTTGACGCCACACACTTTCGGATCCGGACACACAGGCAATTTACCCTTCTCTCGTCCTCTGCCACTGAACCTGAAAACAATCTCATCCAGTGAGTCAACTGAGGTCCCCAGAAGATGAAGTTACTGAGCAAAGTCACAAATGCCTTCTTGGGAAGCACACCAGAGTACTATAAAACAGTGGTGATGACTGGGAGGCAGCCCAACACTCCATAGGGGACTTGTGACTGTCTGGATAGGGGTTTGGTGGCCACACCTGCAGGGCAGAGCCCAGGGATTCGATCAAACACCCTGCAATGCACAGAACATCACCCACCAGGAGAAGGTACCAGGATACAAACACTGGCCGTGCTGGCTCAGGGTAGCCTACTACCCCCCAAACACAGCAGTTCACCCTGCAGCACAGCCATTCCCCAGCAGTCACAGCAAGCAAGTGACCCCTGCAGCCATGACCACATGTGTAAATCACCTCACTGGGAGCAACCTCAGGGCAAAGGTGTAGCATTCTCCCAGCCCCCTTTTCATAACCTGATTCGAATTGCTCAAACTGCATGGCACTTGGGCTACCACCAGTGAAGTCTTCTGGGCCTGAAACGATCTTTTCCACTTAGAGCTGACGCCTGCCTCCCTCTTGGATGCACTGCTCCCCGGAAACTAGAAGACTTTGAGAGAAGCCTCAGAATACCTCATCCCCTTGGAGTCCAGACAGCACCGCAGAGCCTGCTGCAGGCCTGTCCCTTGCCACCCAGTGGCCGGGATTGGGACCCAAATTGCACTGCTGAGGCCTGGCCTGTAGTCAAAGAGCGCAGTCTGGAAATGAGCGCCCTGCTCTGTAGAGAAAGGCGGGACATCTTGGTGGGCCCAGGGTTCTGCCCGTTTCCCCACTGTCCTCCCCACAAGGGCGCCCCATTGAAAAGAGCAGAGTGCAGCTAATGCAGTTATCTGTGGCCGTTGTGGCTGCAGGCTGGATGAGGGCGCAGCTGCCGCCTCCCACCACCAACAAAGGAGCTCCAGTCATCTGGTTCCCATGTCCAAAAGATTCCCCAATCTTCAGGTCCACCAGGCCTCCACCCCATCTTTGCCCCTCCCATCCCCCTTTGCTTTGCTCCAGCTGTGCCCCTGGGGGAGGGGAGGTAGCCCCCCCACTGTACCCCTTGGTCACCCCTTCACCCCACCCCAGCACGGGGCAGGGCCACAGGGGGCCCTCAACTGGTTGGACAAACACATCTGCATTCCTGGCCAGCTTGAACCACCTTCCCAGGCCTGGGCCTCAGTTTCCCCATATTTATTTATATGTATTTGTTTTCTGTTGCTCTTTTGTTTTGCTTTTTGGAGACAGGGTCTAGGTATGTATGTCAGGCTAACCTTGAACTCGCCACGTAGCCCATGCTGGCCTCAAACTTGCTGCAGTCCTCCTGCCTCCTCAGCCAAGTATACCACCATGCGTAGCTCTTCTAGTTTATTTTTTATGTTGTCTCAGTTACTCTTCTCTCATTGCTGGGACAAATACCGGACACTCAAAATGAAGGAAGGAAAGGTTTATTTAGCTCACAGTTACTGCAGTTTTCCTTCCATACTCAGCTGGCTCCAAGGCAGAGTGGCACGTGGCAGAGGGCAGCAGCTCATGGCGGTAGAAGGCAGCAAAACAGCAAGAGCAAAAGGGAAGAGTAACAGCACCAAAGACTACAGAGAGGAATCTGTCTCCCTTAAATTGCTTTCAGGCTCTCCACCCCAGGCTGGGTGCAGTACTAACACCCATAATCCCGGCAGTACTCACACTCATAATCCCAGTGAATCATGAACACACTCTAGAAGTCCGCCCCATCCATGACTTACAGGAACTTTTGGGGGGACAACTAGACAGAAACCATAGCACATGTATATAAAAGTCACATGCAAAATTATTAATTGGGATCATATTGTATATATTTTCTACTATTATCATATTCTATTTTCTGCTATTTATATCTGGAGACTTTTTCTTACATTCATAGTCTTTGAAGATGTGGTATTTTTTAACAGCTACAAAACCATGAACTTGTACCATAATTGATTTAACTAACTCCCCAGTGTTTGGTCATTGAAGCTGTTTTGCCATATGCTGGGGATGGGCAAAAGGGTAGGGTTCCCCACACCCACACACATTATAACCCAAGTGGCAGTTTTTTAGATATAATCCTCAAGTGGCTGTCCAAATTGACAGCCAGGCCTCAATCCCTGCCCTCCTGGCCCCCATAAATCGCAGGTCACAAAACAGGGTTTCCACTCTCCTGACAGCTGCTGCTGCCTCCCCCTCCAGACACCCCCAGGCACCTGCAAGCTGGAAATTGGCTGCTTGAATCATGGCCCTCGTAAATGGCAGCCTTGGACAAATCATATCAACCTCTGCGGGCTACACAGTGAAGATGCTGTCACAGCCACCTCAGAGGGCTGTCCTGGGAACCACATGGAATAAGACACGCAAGGTGCTGAGCTGGGACCGTGGAGGCCACCTAGATGGCCCACTGATCACTGTGCCACACTGCTGGACACATTTCCTAGTTTCTTGGTTCCTTCACCTATAACACAAGGAGTTCTGAGGATTTTTCTTTTTGCTCTACTGGGAATTGGACCCAGAGCCTCCATGTGGAAGTATATACCCACCCTTTTTATTTTATTTTTTTATTTGGAGACAGTCTCACTAAGTTACTAAGTTGCCCAGCTGGGCCCCAATTTTCAGTCCTCCTGCCTCAGCCTCTCAGAGTGCTGGGCTTTACTATACCTGCTAAGGATTAAATGAAGTCACACATAAGAAGTCCATGAAACTGCCTGATGTACGCTCAGTGCTCACGGAAGGGTCTCAGTCCTGTGCGCCTGTGTGGCCTGCTTGCAAAGAGCAAAGTGCCCTGGTCAGGAACTCCTTTTCTCTTCCTTCTCCCAGGAGGATTCTCTCCCCAGCACTGTCAACGCCACTTCTTCTCTTCAACCTCAGACCCTCAGAGAGCAGGACCTGGGGGAGAAAGCCGAGGCTGTGGAGATCTGCTGGATCCCGCATGCCTATCTGCTTGCCAGCCTCAGCTCCTCGCAGTAGAGTTGGCATTCCTCCCAGTGCAGACCAGGGGGCAGGGTGGGCAGAGGAAAGCCCTGCAGTGGCCCTCGCTCTCCTCCCACCTTCTCAGGATTTTCTGTTCCCTCGTCCAGATAAGACTGTCATGGGTAACAGCCCCGAGTGACGAGCCCCAGACCCTGGAGCGATTAGGAATGCATCTGTGATTAGTAACCCATTGCACAACTGAGGGCAACAACTGAGTAGATGCCTAAGCAACCTGCCCACAGTGGTGAGAGAGATTTGACTGCATGTCCATCTGACCACAGTGGCCTTCTCTGTTATCTCTGAAGTCCAGCCGATTCTCGTCACCTTCCCTGGAGCAAATGTCCTAAGGATTCTAAAAATAAGAGAGCCTGTGGGGGGAGGGGGTGGCTAGATTAACAAATAAAAATAAGACATCAAATTAACTTTTATTTTCTGATAAACAATGAATGGGTTTGTAGTCTAAGGAGATTCCCATGCAATATTTGGGACGCAGTGAAAACTTTTCACTACTTATCTGAAATGCCAAGATCACTGAATAGTCTGTATTTTACCTGGAAACCCTGACTGGGGAACTGCATTCCGGCCCCAGGAGTCAGCTCAGCCACCAGGGGGCCTCTTGTACAGCTCAGAGGTTGCTAGGACCACAAGACTTAAACCTGAGCCGCTCCCAGCCCTGGGCTCCCAAGCCTCCAATATTACTACAGCACCCAGCAACGTGGGCGCCCCAGTCCAAGGGAGTGTGCGTGCTTTTTAATGCTCAGGTGGAAATTGCTGTTCAACAGCACTGACCTAAGGAAAGTATCAGGAGCATGTGAAATTGCCAACAAGTAATACGGCCTAAAAACCAGCTCTTAAGGTTTGTTTAAAAATCCTTTGATTACAAGTGACAGAACCCTTGACCTAATCTGACTTAGACTAGAGTGGAATTGATAACTTCTGTCAACAGTAAAGTCACAGTGACCTCAGGGACTGGGGTATGTCAAGGGGCACAGCGGCCAGCTAAAAGGTCTCCCTATTTGACCAACAAAACAAAGCACTGTGTGACCACCCTAAGTATTTAAAAAAAAAATAGGACCCCATAGTTATATAAATAAATGAATAAACACACATGAAGAAAGAGACAAATCTCTTGTGCAGAAGAACGCCAAACACTTCAGTTAGGTGCTGCACCCACAAAAAGGAAGAAATGTGACTGCTACAGGTTAAGAATGGGCTCAACGTGACTTCCTTCCAAACAGTGAGGAATAGTAGGGCTTGTAGAGAGACTCACATCCTGGTGGAGAACCCTGACCAGCCCTGCTGGAGCCACATGGCCAAGGTCAACTTCACTGGCTTCAAGTGGTTCAGACAGTACACAGCCTTGATAGGATGTGGTAGGAGTTGCACATACAAACCCAATCTAGCTAGTAGAAAAAAAAAATACACAAATCCAAATGGAAGGGCACTCTAGAAAATTCCTCAGGTCCCACAGGATAGCACCATGGCAGCAACACCTGCAGCACCACAGGCTCTCTGGTCAGACTTGAGCAGGAAGGAGCAGCCACCTTCCTCATGTCCCAGGAAATCTCTTTATGCCTCATGGCTTCTGGTTGAGCCACAGACTCAATCACTAAGACCCCTACTCCTGTCACCTGCTTCAGCTCTGAAGCACAGGCTGCTTGTCAAGGAGAAAGGGACACCAAAAATCTTGAGGGCTATTACCTGAAGTGAGTGAATGGATGTTTGGTGACCAAAATAACCAATGCCCCACGCTCTCGGTGCTAGCATATCCCTATAGGACATGTTATGATCTCTTTGCTATCTCTACTTGTCAAAATAGTTACTCTTTATCTTTCCAATAGTTTTTATAACATACAAGGACAGCCCGAGGGCCAGCATAGGACAGGTGGACAGACAGGAGCCAGGGGCTGCCAGACCCTTCTGACATCTTTTTCAGTTTTCATCTTGGGGGCTCAGGAGAGTGAGCTAACACTTATGAGGCTAGATAGGGCAGAAAACCCAGAGGGCTCCCCTCAAAGAACCCTAAGATTCCATCAGAGAGGATCAGAAATCTCCAGACATCCTACTGATGTCTGGCTGCTGAGAGAATCCGTGCCTGAGCCCACCTGACCCCTGCTACAGCACCAGGCTCTCTGTGTCCTGTCCCGTTTTGTAGGTGAGGACTTGACTAACCTTACAAAAACCTGCTCCATGTCACCCACTGGCAAGCCATGGAGCTGGGGTCCGTATCCTAGGTTCTGTATCCAGCATCACTACACCAGAAGCCATTACTGAGAACTACAATGTAGGGCTAGAGACATGGCTTAGTGGTAGAGCACTTGCCTAGCATGTACCAAGCCCTCGGTTCAAGCCTCAGTGCCCCCATTTACTTACAATAGGATGACGACCCCAAAATACAGATAATTTCAATATCCAGTTCTTGTCCTGATTCTTGAGGTCTTCATTTGATTAAAAAATCATTCAGGTTTTTTACTTCAAGTAGCTGGACCTTACATGGGGGAAAGAGTAACTTATTTCTCCCTAAAACATAATACAGAGACAGATATGGTATTGCACACCAATGATGCCACTTTCCCCAAGGCTGAAGCAGGAGGACTGTGAATTCGAGGACAGCCTGGACTATATAGCAAGACTCAGTACCAACAAAAGATACATAAATAACAAGCCAGACTACATGAAGAAAACGGACTCAAGGCAGTAAGTTTAATTTTCATCTTTGTGTTTTACCTGAGGAATTTTAGAACCAGTTTGGGTTTTTTCTTGTCTAAACAGTCACCAGTCTGCATGCCCGGTGGCCTTGCCTGCTTTCTGGCTCAGGGCCCCTGAAGATATGCAGAGTGAGGATCCCCTCACCAGGCAGAAAAAAAACCTTGCCAGGATGCCCAGCTTGGCACAGGGCTGTGAAGAGATACAACCTTGGGCTCTCAGCACTCCTCAGAATGACACTCGTGCTGAACCCGGCACCTGTCCTTCCCATGGACATGCCTGGAGCACAGACTAGCCACAGACAAAGTCACCCAGCCCAAGCCAAGAACTCACCTCTTCCCCAGCCCACTGCCACCTTCCAGGTCAGAGGCCCCAGCTCTCACCTCATGGGTGGCAACTCTTCCATGGGCTCTTGCTACACCTTACAACTTCTGTCTCTGGCCACTGGACAATGGCTGGCTTTGTCTTCCTGAACCAGTAATGGTCAGCTGCCAAAACCAGCCACAAACCCCCATGACCCACGGATAAAGCCTCAACTCCCAGGATTCCTACGGACCCTGCTGGTTCTAGGGTCATGGGAGAGAAAAGAGGAAGGGGGAATTGCCCTTGTCCCCAGGGAGTTCTGCCAAGGCTGTAAAGACAAGGGACACAAAGAAAGCAGCCCCCAAACTTCATGTAAGCACCACACTGACCAGAGTGCCCAGCACACAGACTGCATCCACAGCAATAGTAATCATCTGCATTATATTCCAAACTTCAGTAGCATCTGCTTGAGGTGGGTCATTCCAGCCTCCAGCTGTGGCTGGGCAGGGGCCTTGGCCCTGTCCTACACAATCTAGGCCTCTGTTTCTCGTTTTGCTAGTCAGCTTGAAGAAGGAATTTGGGATCCTTGGGTGAAAGGTACTCCAGTACCTCAGCCTCTGAGCTCAGTCTCAGCAACCCTCCCTTGACAGTCAGAGGGAGACGGGTGCTGATGGGGAGGGCCTGCTGGACTGGGGCAGAGGTGAGCCCGTCTCTGGCTTTCCTCGGGCCTCCCTGGCCTCTGCCTTTCCTGTGGCCTCCCTGCCAGCCCTGGGGCTGCATGGGCCTTAGCAAACTTGGTTGTTATTAAAACTCCAGCCTTTCTTTCCAGAGGGCCCATGGCTTGGCTGGGAATTAGGTGAGATGCAGGCAGCTCTTGCATGGGGACATGGGTGTTTCTCTTTCTCTCTCTCTCTCTCTCTCTCTCTCTCTCTCTCTCTGTCTGTCTGTCTGTCTCTTGCTCTCACTCTCACTCCACTCTCTCTCTCTCAGAGTTCACCATGCTGTTCTCAGCTCCTTACTCTGTGCCAAGCTCCAACACACAGTTTCCCAGGCCTGAGACCAGGGCCTCCTCCTGAGAGGGGCCGCTCCCTTGCACTCTCACTCGCTGGCTTTGCGTGTGTGAAAACAGCCAGGGCTGCCCCGGCTGCTCACACCTGCACTCTCCATTCTTCCCGGCTGTTTACACGTTGTCATCCCAATGAATGCTTTCCCAGGAATTGCCACGGCTGGCTGCCCCTATGCTGCATAGGGACCCCATTCAGAGCCCTTGTGTCTGTTAAATTGAGCATGGGGCCCTGTGATTAAATTAAGGTTTGTGGCTCTGGCACTCTGTTCATGGCCCTCCCTCTCTCCCTCCAGCTTGGCCTTGCTCCTGCCACCTCCTCCTCTCCCTCCCTCCTTCCTGCCCCCTTCTGATCCCAGTCCATTCATCACTGGGCCCCCTTGCAGCTTGATGGGAGAAGGCGGCCAAGGGGGAAATGGTCTGGCCTCTGGGCAATGGGAAGAGCCTGGACCTGCATTTACAGTGGGGATGAAAGGGGATGTGTGACCCTTGATGAGGGGGTTCTGGGGCAAGAGCCAGGGCTGGAACTGGATAGATCAGGTGACACAGGCCCTTGCTAAATGGACCTCGCAGTCCCAGTGGCCAGGAGCAAAGATTCCCCAAGTAAGACAGAACTAGTCTAGGTTCTGGCTCTGTCCCTCCAGAATGGGGGAATTTTGCCCAAGTTTAACCAACCTGCTTGGCTTCTCCAAACCAGCAAAGAGCAAGGAAATGGGCCACCAAGGGTGTAGTGTCTTCAAGGGACAAGAAGTAGCCCTGGATGGCCAGATTTAATCTTTGTTAGGTGGCATCTGGGCTTGGTAATCTGGTGACGACTGAGATGTGTGGAAGCCATGTAATCTAGAGACCGGGACTGAGGGGCAAGGGGGTCATGGGTTTTATGTGCCAGCTGCAAGGCTGGTGCTCTATCTCAGTATCATTGTATGTTAGATCCTGCTGTTGGGAGGGTGGGGGGCATTTTCAAAATGCAGATTTCCCTGGTTCTGATTTCACAGGGCCAGGTCAACCCAGGAATCTGCAGTTTAACTGGCATCACCTGTGGTTCTGATGTATGGGACCAAAGATCCTGCCAGAGAAGCAGCCAGGAATGTGTCAGTTACCCTATGATTTTCATAGAGGAGAAGATTCTGAAGTGTCTATTCCAGATTCAAGGAGAGAAAAACAAGGAGCCAGCAGAGAGATTAGGAAGCTACAGCAGATGCCAGAGGGTGAGATTAGGAAGCTCTGCAGATGCCAGAGAGTGAAGGCACAAGGGACAGCAGTGGTGAGGCACATGGGGAGAGAGAGAGGCCTCGGGAGGGAGCCGGGCACTGCTGCCGACTGGATACGCAGTGGGAAGAAGGAGGAGGCCACAGCTGGGGTCACAGCCTGCTGCCTTGGGCAACCGCCTTGGAGAAGGGAGCAGAGGAAGATGCTGCAGGAGCACGAGGAAGAACGAGTTCTGCTTCCCACCTGTGCCTCAGAGGTTGCATGTCCCTTTCTGAAAGTGAGTGGAGATGCACGCCTAGGGCTCAGGGGGGAGCTGGGTCGAGAGGTCCTGACCTGTACATATGGAAGCTTAACCCTTTGTACTTACCTCTCCCTTCCCTTCAACTCCACATCCCCCTCTCATTTTTTTTTTCTGTATCTCTCTCTTATTTTGCTTTTCAAGTTATTTATACTTTGGGTTTTTCTTGAAAGCAAATGGTCTCCCCAGGTAGGAAGTAGAAATGAGTGGACTGCGTGGCCAGAGACCAACCTGGCAGCTGGGAGGGAAGGCAGTAGAGACAGAACAATGAAAGAGGAAGAACAGAAACCAGGGAGCTTACATCCCTGTAGCCCACAGAGGGGAAAATGCCAGGAGGGGCAGGGAGGACAAAAGAGGAAGTGCTGGGCTGAGAAAGGGCAGAAAGCACAGATGAGGAGTGCCTGGATATGGTCCTTCTCCTGGGAAGAATTATGGCAGTCTCGAGAAGACAGAAACCATTTTATAGGCATGATGGAAGGAAGGGACAGCAGCACATACAATTAAAGTTGGATTTCTCCAGAAGAGTGGTGGAGGAAAGGGAGAGGGAAGAAGAAATGGTAAAACAGTGAAGTGACAGAACTGTGTTCATATTCTGGACGAGTGTCTATGCTTAGGATAAGAAAGATGGCGTATGCAAATTCACAGGCAGCTCGAAGGATCACGGTGAGAGGCATGTCTGAGCAGACACAAAGCTAGGTAAGTGAGGGGACAGACTTCTAGAGAAAAGCAGAGAACAGAGAAACTTCCTTCTGGGAATTGAGCTACTGGGACACTGACCCTCAGGAAAGGCAGAAAGAACCATGTTCTTGGAGATGAGAGAAAGAGAAGACAGGAAGGAAGACAGAGGCCAGGTCGGTGGGCATAAAATTCATCTAAGTTTGTAATTGGAGAAGAGGAAATGAGGGGCTGAGTCACCAGGGTCTCTGATTTCTTGGCAAAATGGGAGGCCCTGGCCCTGGCCCTGGCTATGAGACAGGAAGGAGGGACTGAGGGTCAACAGTGGCCTAGGACAGCCTGAGAACAGTTTGCCAACTGCCCTGTGTGCACGTCAGGACTCTTAGCAAGCTAAAGTCTGTGGGCAAGGGCACCCTCCACACCCAGTGTTTACCAGGGATGCAGGCAGAAGGGAAACAGAGGGGAGGCAGTACTCTGGGAGGATGGGAGGCCAGAAATAGAGGTCTCCACACAGGGTCAAAAAGGGAGAGCTCGTGAGGCAGCCAGCTCTTGGTTTCTAATACCACCCTCCCCAAGAACCAGGGCTCCTTGGGAAATCCCTCATCCCAAGACTCCGTAGGAAATAGAAATGGTAAGCATCTTATCCCATCCAAAGAAAAAGCTAAACACACACACACACACACACACACACACACACACACACAGTGAGGAGCATGTTTGTATATATCAAAGAAACACAGAAAGCGACTAAAAGAGCTCCCGATTTCTCAACTTGGAACAATCTGAGCACCAAAATAAAGTAGATCTGGATTAATCCAAAGTATAAAATAAGAACTCAGGACTTTATTCTGAAAGAAATAAATGATGGGATGAATAATATAAATGAGAGGGAGGAGGAGAATATAAAATGATTTCTGTAGATGTTCTACCCTCCAGAAGGTGAAGCACAACTTCCAGCTCAGATGTGGGCGACACACAGTGACTGCCTGGGAGGACAGAATGGGAAGGAGCAAGGGAGCCAGAGCAGTGCCACAGCTAAGAGCCTGGCACACTGTCCTTTTCTCAGGGGACCCAGGTCTACATCAACAGTGATGAGTCCCATGGACACTATTTGCCCTCGGATGAGAGTGATCACCACACCTCTGTGCTCTCTGAGACAACTCCCATCAATCATGAAAAAAAAGTATCAGATCAATCCTAATTGGGGGCCATTCTACAACATACCTGAAGAAAACCACTGAAACTCTCCAGGTCATCAAAAACAAGGATCATCTAAGAAACTCTCAAGGCCCAGGCAATGTGATGGCTAAATGTAATATATCATCCTTGGTAGGCATCTAAGGTAGAAAAGGTTATTAGGTAAAAACTAAGAGATCTGAATAACGTACAGACTTGATAGTATTGTATCAATATCGGCTCATGCTTGCTGTTAAGTTAACCTTAGTTTGGCCTAGAGCTGCCTCTGTATTTTGAATTCCCACGGAACAAAGGGCAACATGAGAAGGTGTACACAAACCATATGCAAAACCAATGCCTAATTTAGGGCTAGAGTTTTGGCAACAATTAGCAAGCTATCAGCCAATCACAGCAACCAAGCTGCATCCAGTCACAGGCTGACAGTGAAGCAAATCAAGTCCAAATTTGCATAGCTGAATTGCAACCAGTCAAGCTTCATTTCTGTCTACAAATGCTGCCTGCCCACACTCAAGAGAGGAGCTGCCTCTCCTGATTCTGAGGGCTGTCTGACTTGTGATGCATCATTCTTTGTTTAAATAAAGTGTTAACTTTAATTTGCCAAACCGGGAGTGGAAGCCCATGCCTGTAATCCCAGTAATCTGGGAAAGCTGAGGGAGGAAGTTGGCCAAATTCAGGCCCAGCCTGACATCTGTTCCCACAGAAACAGAAGGGAGCAACTTAGTGAGACCGTGTCTCAGAAAAAAATAAAAATAAAAATGTCTGGAGATGTAGTTCCGTGCAAAGACCCTAGTTTTAATCCACAGGAAAACCCTAAAAACTAAGTAAGTTTTTCCTTCTAGTGACTATAACAAATGCACATACTAATGTAAGATAGTAACAGAAACTGGATACTACAGTCTCTGTAACTCTTAAGAAGTGGGACATGATTTCTAAGGACCCCATGTCTCTTGGGGACATGAAATCCACGTTGGGATGAACTTGGAGCTTTATTACCAATGAAGCAGAGCTCCTCCCCCTTGCCCTGCCCTCTTCTCCCACCCTCCCCTCTCACACTGGTATGGCCGCCCGTTTTTAAAAACTCACATTAATAAAAACATAGATGTTGAAAAAAAATGTTTTTAAATATTAAAAGGCCAGGATGAGATAGTGGATTGTGGAAGTTGCGGCAACAGCTTAGTTTTTTATCTCCCATAACTTTCCCTAAACATAGATGGAGCAACCAAGATAACAAAATTAAGGCTCATCGACATTACAACAATATTAGGTGACAAAGTATCCGCAAAAACCACTGAGTCCACTTAGGTGGGGATAAACCTGCTGTCGCTACAAGACTTAGGTGGCATCTGTTCCCAAGGAAACAGAAGGAAGCAGAAGGCCAAAGTCACTGAAAAACACGCTGAGCCAGTCCTGGAAGAACAGCAGAAACCGCGAGCAGCTTCTGTGGGATCGAAACCGGAAGTCCGAGTGCTGAGCCTGAGCGTGCAAGAAGTATGCCGGGGCTGGGGTGGCCTGGGCCCTTACACCCTTGGAACCCGCAAGCCTGAGCTCTGCGGGGGGGAAAAGCTTCTGTGGAAGAGAAGACCCTGCCAAGAGGACCCCCGTGGAGCAGAGCAGGAAAAAGGGAGGAAGGAGACAGCACACCAAAAGAGAGTTCGAAAATAGCCGAGCAAGAGGAGCCCTTCCGCACCCCTCACGGGAGTGCAAGCTGGCACAGCCACGATGGAATTCCATGTGGAGATGCCTCAACACACCAAAACTAGAAATTCCCATTGACCCAGCCATTCCACTTCCAGGTACCTTCTCAAAAGTCATCATGTCATAGTGATACGTATATACCCATGGTTCATAATAGTGTGAAAGCGGCGGCCATGCCCAGCAACATAAAAAAAGAGATTCTTAGATTGCCTAGGAAAGCAAATTGAAAACCTAGACGAGACCCCAAAAGTTGAGAGATTCACCTCCCTGTCTTAGGTAGGTTATCAATTTTTTTTTTTTTCCTAGAACTGGGGGTTGAACTCAGGCCCTTGTTGGAGAAGCGCTTATACCACTGAGCCATCTCCCTGGCCCCAAGAAGTTCTCATGTTGTTGTGGGGTTTTTTTGTTTGTTTTTTTGGCAGAACCAGGGATTGAACTCAGGCCCTTACACTTGCCAGGGAAGTGCTTATTCTACTGAGCCATCTCCCCGGCCCCTCAAATTTTAAATGGACAGAGACACACCAAGGATATATGTATACAAAACCAAAAATAAAAAGTCACATTCCTGCTGTCTTACTAGATGCAACTTGTTAAACCTTCATTCCCTTAGTAACAGGACAGCATTTTTCTTCTTAAAAATTTTTTCCATAATTTTATTGAGAAACAAATAGCAATGAGACAGTTTCAAATCAAATTGGTAGGACAGATTCAATAATTAACATATTGCATACATTCTATAAGTACCATGTGCTAACCGATTGCGCCACTGGAGCATCTACACATTGCATACATGCTAAAAAAATTTTTTAACTTTATTTTTAATTGAAAAATAATTACATACAGGAGATAAAATGTGTTTTGTATAAATTATATACCTTATGGAATGACTAAATCAAGCTAATTAATATAATCCTCACTTCATATACTTATCTTCGTATGCATTGCACATTTAAAATAATCAAAATCAGGGCAGCCAGATAGCTCAGCAGACTAAAGCGCCTGCTTCAGGAGTCACAGGGACCAGGGTTTGATCCCCAGCATGCTGTGCGGGCCCTGCCCCCGGAGCACACTGACACCACCATTGTGGTGGCGATGACCTGTAATCCCAGTTCTTGGGAGGCTGAAAACAGGAGAATCAATAGGAGTCGGATCTGTGTAGTGAGACCCTGTAGATCCTGAACTAAATACCTAAAAAAAATAAATAAAATAATCAAAATCCATCCTCCTAGCAAATTTGAAATGTATCCATTAACTATACTCACTATCATGTACAGCAGACCGCAGTGCTTTCCTCCTGCCATCAGACAGTTTGTTTTGAGGTGTACTTGAAGCAGAGATCATGTGCACCTCACTTGGTCATCAAACTTGACCGTATTTTGGATCACACAAAGAGGGAAAAAACCTCAGTAAGTTCAAAAGAAGAAAAGCAATTTTAAAACTTTCTATAATCTAACAACATCATAAATTGATAATAAGACTTTAAAAATAAAGAATGCTTTCAACAATTTTGAATCAATGGGGCAATACTAAATGAAATTATAGAATTTCTTAGAACTTTGAATGGAAACATGACACATCAGAACCCGTGAGGGCGAGCAGCAGGGCGAGTAGGCAGCGAGCAGCTGCAGCGGGCGGGCGCCAGCACGGAGGGAGCAAGCGAGGGCAGCCGGGTCCTGAGGGCAGCGGACACTCCTCAGGTCCCTCCGGTCCCCTCCCCGGAGCCCTCCACACCTCTGGTCTCCCACAGAATGGACACAGCCCGGCCCGGCCATGGCCTCATTGCTGAAGGTGGATCAGGAAGTGAAGCTCAAGATTGATTGTTTCAGGGAGCGGATCACAAGTGAGGCAGAAGACATGGTAGCAAATTTTTTCCAGAAGGTGTTAGAACTTGATAGTGTTTTGAAGGAACCGATCCTGAACATCCGTGACCTGACCCAGATCCACTCCGACATGAATCTCCTGGACCCTGACCCCATCCTTCTCATTAATAGCCATGACGGGCTGGACGGTCCCACTTACAAGAAGTGGAAGTTGGATGAGTGTGAAGAGGCCTTGCAAGCAACCAAGGTGTTCGTGACGCCGCATGGGATGCTGAAGAGCAACCAGCAGCTGGTGGACATCATCGAGAAAGTGAAGCCCGAGATCCGGCTGCTGATCGAGAAGTGCAACATGGTCAAAACGTGGGTACAGCTCCTGATTCCCAGGATAGAAGATGGAAATAACTTCGGGGTATCCATTCAGGCAGAGACAGTTGCAGAGCTAAGAACTGTTGAGAAGCTAGGCTACGTCTTACCTGGACCAGATCTCCAGATATTATATTGCCAGAGCCAAATTGGTTTCTAAAATAGCTAAATATCCCCACGTGGAGGACTCTCGCCGCACTGTGAAAGAGATCGATGGGAAGGAATACATTAGCCTCCGGCTCAGCATTTCAGAGCTAAGGAATCAATACCTCACTCTACATGACATGATCCTGAAGATCATTGAGAACATCAAGCGGCCCGGAGCAGCAACGCCAAGACGCTGTACTGAGGCCGGCTGGTGGGGCCGGACCGAGTCTGTGGCATGCAAAAAGAAATAATGGAACTGCACTATAAAATACCCATATCTACATAAGTAAAAATATGTGAATTAAGCTCCAACTTAAAAATTTAGGAAAAAAAATCAAACATGTAAACCAACACTAATCAGCAAAGATAAATTAGTGAAGATTTAAAATAAAGTTAATGAATTAGGAGAAAAAAGACAAAAACAGGACTAATAAATAAATTTAAGTTTGCTTTTTCAAAAAACATAAGTAACACAAGGAAAAAAAACCAAAGACAGAGGAAATGTACAGTTGTTAAAAATTAGAAATAACATAGGTCAGCAAGATAGCTCAGCAGACTAAAGCACCTGCTTAGGCAAGCTTAGGCAAGCACTACATACCGTGAGAGCCCCACCCCCAGGGCAACCTGAGCCCCACAAAAGGAAAAAAAAATTAGAAACAAGGAAAACTAACTACAGGGCAGGCCAGGTAGCTCAACCTACTAAAGCGCCTGCTTAGGCAGAGCATAACAGCCAGGGTTC
>NW_004524583.1:12049747-12058264 GCF_000260255.1 Octodon degus
TTTTTACTTTTGTTATAATTTATTTTAAAGAGATTCTAATAATAATTGATGAAACATTAGAAATGGTTCACATTTAGAACAAGATTAGAGGTATTCAGTCATGGCTTTTGTATTGCACATTGCTTTCTTTGATGTAGTTGCTCAGATTATAGATAATAGCATACAGAGTTAGTCAAAGTGAAAATTTTAAACATTAACTGCTATTTTCAAAAAGCTGATAGAAATTATTAGTACAATTATCTCAGCCATCCTGTATATGTACTTGCATTATTTTTCCCCCTTCCTTTTTTCCTACCTTTTCTCCTTTCCCTCATCATGGTTGTTTAGTCCTTATATTCAGGTTTTTTTTGTTTTACTATATCTATTATACCTTTCAGATTTTTTTTTTAGGTTCTTATACTAGGGAGACAATAGGATATTTACACATGTGGGTCTGATTTATTTCACTTCTGAATATATCCTCTAGTTGCACCCACTTATCTATAAAGGACTCAAGTTTGTCTTTTGTTATGGCTGAGTAATACTCCATTGCATAAAAATGCCACATCTTTTTCATTCATTCCTCAGGTGGTGGATATTTTGGTTGTTTCCAAGATTTGGCTATGATACATTGTACTGCTATAAACATGAGTGTACATATATCACTATGGTATGATGTCTTCAGTTCTTTTAGAAAAATACCCAGAATGGGAATGGCTGGGTTGAATGGGAATTCCAGATCTAGTTTTTTAAGGAGTCTCCACACTGATTGCCATAATGGTTGCATTAGTCTACATTCCCACCAACAGTGGAGTAGGGTTCCTTTTTATCCACAGCCTCTCCAGAATTTGTTATTTGTTGACTTCTTCATGATGGTATCTCAATGTTGTTTTAATTTGCACTTCCTGAAAGCCAATGCTGTTGAACATTTCTTCATGTATTTATTTACCACTTCTATTTCTTCCTCCGAGAAGTGTGAATTTATCTCAGACACCCATTTTTTGATTGGGTCTTTAAATTGGAGAAGGGGCCTGATTTTTTTCACTTCTTTATATAGTGAAGACGTAAGTCCTTTGTCTGAGTAATTGTTGGTTAAGATTTTTTTTCCCAATCTGTGGGTTGTCTTTTCACTCTTGGTAATTTCTTTTGACATTCAGAAACTTTTCAATAAGATGAGAATGTTTTATATTTTCCTATTTGATATTTGAGAATATTTTATATTTTCCTAGTTGTTGATTCTTCCAAGTATTTCTCATGCAGTTTGGTTTCTGTTCATGAACTCTCTGCCCATCCCTATGTCTTCAAGATTTCCACCTACTTTCTCTTCCAGTAGACTTAGTGTTTCAGTATTAATATTTAGATCTTTAATCCATTTTGACTTTAATTTAGTTCATGGTAATAGACCTGGGTCTCTTTTTAGTTTTTGGCATGTGGTGAGCCAGTCTTTCCAGCACCATTTGTTAAAGAGGCTATCTTTCTTCCAGTAAACATGTTGGGCCACTTTGTGAAAGATAAGCTGGCTGAATGTGTTTGTAGCTGTATCCGCATCTTCTAATCTCTTCCAGTAATCTTTAGCTCTGTTTTTTTGCCAGTACCATGCTGATTTTATCACAGTAGCTTTGTAGTATAATTTCAAGTCGGGGATTATAATGCCTCCTGCCTTACCTTTGTTGTCCAGGGTTGCTTTTGCTAGTCTAGGTCATTTCTGGTTCCAAATAAATTTTAGGAATTTTTTTTCTAGATCAGTGAGGCACATTAATGGTATTTCGATTGGGATTACATTACATCTGTATAACAATTTCAGGAATATGGCCATTTTCAAAATGTTGGTTCTTCCTATCCAGAAGCAAGGAATAGATTTCCTTTTTTTTCATTTAGTACAGGATCTACACGGTCTACAGGGTCTCACTACATAGGTTGGACTCATAGTGATCCTCCTGTTTTCAGCCTTCTAAGTGCTGGGATTACAGGTGTTTGCCACCATACCCAGTCTCAACCACCGGCTCACCTCACCCCAGGGGTGGGGCTGGCACTGCCTGCCAGGGATCAAACCCTGGCCTCTGTGCTCTACCTAAGCAGGTGCTTTAGTCTGCTGAGCTATCAGGCCGCCCCTATATTTCCATTTTCTGAAATCCTCTTCACTCTCTTTTTTCAGAGTATTGTAATTTTCATTAAATAGATATTTTACTTCTTTTGTTAGAGTCTTTTCTAAGTATTTCATTTTTTGGATGCTATTATGAAGGATACTGTTCCTCTATTTTTCCTCTTAGTAAGTTTGCTATCTGTGTAGAGGAACACTATTGATTTTGGAATGTTAATTTTGTATTCTGCTATGCTACTGAATTTGTTTATTAATTCTAGGAGCTTCTTGGTGAAGTTTTTTGGGTCTTCCAAGTAGGCTATCACATCATCTGCAAATAATGATAGTTTAACTTCTTCTTTACCTATTCTCATTCCTTTTATTTTCCTCTTTTCAATGGCTATAGCTAATGATTCTGGAACTATATTGAATAGGAGTGGTTATAGTGAATATCTTTGTCTTATACCTGATTTGAGAATAAAAGCTTTCAATTTTTCTCCATTTAGAATGATGTTGGCTGTTGGTTTGTCATAGATGGCGTTTATCAGACTGAGGTTCAGGCCATCTATTCCAATTTTCTGTAGGGCTTTGATCATGAATGAGTGTGGACTTTGTTGAAAGCCATTTCTGCATCTATTGAGATAATTGTGTGGTTTTTGCTCTATTGATATAGTGTATTACATTTATAGATTTGTGTATGTTGAACTATCCTGGCATCCCTGGGATGAATCTCACCTGGCTGTGGCATATAATATCCCTGATGATTTGCAGTACTCTATTTGCTAGTAATTTATTTAGGATTGTTGCATCTATGTTCATGAGGGAGACTGGCCTATAATTCTCTTTTTTGGTTGAATCTTTGTTCAGTTTTTGTATCAGTGTAATACTTGCCTCCAGGAATGATTTTGGGAGTACTGCTTCCTTTTCGATTTCATTGAAGGGGTTGAGGAGTATTGAGGTTAAATCTTCTCTGAATATTTTGTAGAATTCAGCTGTGAGTCAATCCATCAGACATGCCTGGGCTTTTCTTTGTCGGTAAGTTTTTCATTATTACATTTTCAATTTCATTTGCTGATATTGGGTTATCCAGAGTTTATATATCTTCTTAATTCAGTTTTGGTAGTTTGTGTGTATCTAGGAACCTGTCCATTTATTCTGTGTATTTAATTCTGTGAGAGTATAGATTTTAGAAATAGCTATTGATGATCTCTGAATTTCCACAGGATCTGCAGTAATTTCATCCTTTTCATTCCTTATAACTTGAATTCCAGTTTTTTTTCTTGCCTTTTTTTTGATGAAGTTGGCTAGTGGTTTGTCAATTTTATTTAATCTTTCTTTCAAAGAACCAGCTTTTTGATTCATTTATACTTTATATTGTTTTCTTCATCTCAATTGCATTAATTTCTGCCCTAATCTTTATAATTTCCTCCCATCTTTAGGCTTTGGGCTTGCTTTGCTCTTTTTCTAAAAGCTTGAAGGGCAGCATGAGGGCATTTATTCATTCTCATTGTTTTCCGAGTGTGAGAGTTCACCACTATGAATTTCTCTCTGAGAACTGCTTTCATTGCATCCCACAAATTCCAGTAAGTTGTGTTTGAATTTTCGTTGGATTGTAGATGCTGTTTAATTTCTTGTTTAATTTCATCTGCAACACATTGCTTGCTGAAGAGGGTGTTATTTAATTTCCATATATTTCTGTGGTTTCTTTTTGAATTAATTTCCAGCTTCATTGCACTGTGGTAAGATAATATACATGGGATAATTTCTGTTTTCTTACATTTACTTAAGTATGATTTATGAACTAGTATGTGGTCTATTTTAGAGAATGTCCCATGTGCAGCTGAAAAGAATGAATATTCAGATATTATTTGGTGGAACACTCTGTATATGTCCACTAAGTCGTCCCCTGTTAAGATTGTGTTATTGGTTATTTGATTTTTCATGTCCAATAAAATTTGTCTTATATAGTTGGGTGCTCCCATATGTGGTGCATACACATTTATAACTGTTATGTCTTCCTCTTGAATTTTTCCCCTAACCAGTATTTAGTGATCTTCTTTATCTTGTTTGATCATTCTTGGTTTGAAGTTCAGATTGTCTGTGAACAGCATAGCTATTCCTGCTTTTTTCAAAGCTCCTGGAGCATGTAGTATTGTTTTCCATCCTTTGACTTTAAGCCTATGCATTTCTTTATGGGTGAAATGTGTTTCTTGTATACAGCATATTGTTGAATTTTGTTTCTTGATTCACTCTGCCAATGTATTTCTCTTAATTGGTGAATTGAGTTCATTTGCATTGCTGGTTATAATTCATATGTATTGTCTTATCTTTGTCATGTTTTTTTCCTGCTGTGAGTTCCTTACTTTTTACCTGTGTTTAACTGTTTGTCCTGTTGGGTGGGTTCTTTCTGTTACCATTGTTAGAGTTATGGTCATTTTGATTACTTTCTAGAATGTCTTTCAGTGCTCTGTGTAGGGTTGGTTTGGTCATCATAAATTGCTTAATTTGTTCTTTGTCATGGAAGTATTTTTCCTTCTATATTAAACTTGAAAGAGAGTTTTTCAGGGTATATCAGTCTGGGTTGGAATTTGTTTTCTTGTAGGGTTTTAAATACTTTGCTCCATGCTCTTCTTGACTTTATGGTTTGTGCTGAGAAATCTGCCATTATTCTGATGTATTTTCCTTTAAATTTTATCTATTTCTTTTGTCTAGTGGCTTTTAATATGTCATTCTTGTGGTGAATTTCTGGGATCTTGATTATTATGTCTAGGTGTAGATTTAAGTGTGTTGGGGTTATTTGGAGTTCTATATGCCTTGGTTACCTGAATATCAGATTGTTTCCCCATATTTTGGGAAGTTTTCTGCTATTACTTTGGCCCATAGTCTACTTATGTGGTTTGTGTTGGCTCCTTCTTTCTCATTGATGCCTATTAGTCTTATGTTGTTCATCTTTGCATAATCTTGCAGCTGTTGTATTGTTATTTCCTAGATCCTTGTTTTTAAGAGCTTTCTTCTTTCCCTGTCACTAGCTGCAATGGTACATTCAAGGTCTGAAAGTCTATCTTCATTTTCATTCAAACAGTTTTGCCAACCTTTAATGGAGTTTTTAATTTCCTCCATATTTCTTTGAATCTGTTTTTTACATTCTATTTCTTTTCTATATTGCTCATTCAAGGCTTCCATCATTTTGTATTCTCTATTTTTTAATCAGTGTCTTCTTTAGAAATGCTTAGTAATTCTTTCATTATAGATTATAGTTATCATTTCTTTTTTTACCTGGGAGATTATTTCTGATCTGATTTCCTCTATACCCTTCTACAATTGTTGTTTGCCTCAGTTGCTATTATTTCAGAGATTTAATTGAAAATTGGAGTGTTATTTCCAAATTTTTCTGTGCTAGTGTCTCCTGGATTTGTTCTGGGTAGGCTTGGACCTGAAATTGCATTTTGCTCCTTTTTTTCCATTTTCGATTTAAGACAGAGCTGTTTATTTTGATTTCTGAGGTTTGATTGTTGGTAGCTCTATCACTGGAATCAGAAACTCTCTGTAAAGAGTCTGTTCTTTACATATCTCTTGTCCCAAGATTTGTCTTGTCTATTCAGAGTGTGATGCTGGTTTCCACTTGGCACTGTTCTTCGTCCTTCAGTATAGGGCTTTAGTGAGTTTGTTACCCAAGTGTCTCCCCCTATTATTACCCAAGGAAGAACATGTGATTAAAGCTGATATGATATCCTAGTTATAGCAATACCATTAGCAATACTAATAACAGCGAGTGAAATTTAGAAATTAACAAACTTTGGCAACTAATGGTTCTGTATTTTACACCATATGCACAAACTCTAACAAAACAGATCATAAACAGGGAATTTGTATTTAAATTAGTTCTCCTGAGTTCTGTCTGGGCACCTCCCCTTCATGTACCTGAAGTCTTACAGGCAGACTAGTTCATCTAAGTTACTTCCTGTTGGCTCTGTGCCTTGAGGATTTCCCCCACGGGTCTGGCTTCAGTCTGGACCCCACTGGGCCTGTCAATATACCTCAACTCACCAGGCTCAGCTGAAGGCCTTAGCCCCTCCTCCCAGGACCATTCCACTAAATTCTGCCCATGGGGTCGCACACCAAGCTCCTCTGCGCTGAATTCTGGCCTCCAGCTCACACACTGAACAACTCAGTACTGAGCTCCACTTGCTGGGTCACTCATCAAGCTTCTCTGTGCCCAATTCTAACTGCCAGGTTACTGCAAGCCATTCTATTAGAGAAAAAAATTCATATTTTTATGTTTTTTTAAAAAGACATTTGCTAGACTTCAATATATATTAAATTTTTGAACCACTCAAACAGGATAGATTCCAAAAAGATTTAAATATTTAAATGTACCCCAAAAATGACCTTATAAAAATATTATTAAAAGTATTTGTAGATTCTACTAAGACCTGGGAGAAATAAAAACCTTCCTGTGATTGAAAATAAGAATAGCAGAAAAGTTAATATAATCACATAAAAAGTGAGACATTCTCCATTGCAAAGTAAAAAGACAAACGTTAAGCTGTGGAAAAAATTCCAAATTATATTACAAAGGATTGAAATCTCTAAAATATAAAAATCTAAAGATAAAGAAGTCAGGTGCTGTGGTGAACACCTGTAATCCCAGTACCCAAGAGGCTGAGGCAGGAGGACCACGAATTTGGTCCAACCTGGGCCACATAGTGAATTCAAGGCCAGCCTGAGCTACATGTAGAGACCCTATCACAAAGGAGAGGAGGAGGAATGGGGGTTGGGGATTTGCAAATAGCTCTACAACAACAACAACAAAAAGATAATGCTATGAACAGGCTATGAAAATAAGTGTAAATGGCTTTTCATGATTTTAAAAATATGCCACATCTTTGCCCTTAATGAGAGGAACATCAGTTGAAATTATTGGATAGGGAGTGGAAGAAGTCTAGGAGCTGATTATGGTCATTGGTACTGGGATCCCAAACTGTTCTGACTCCTGCCATGATGATGCAGACTACTGCATGGGCACAGATCAACCAAAAAGATGTCCCTTGAGTTGTCCCTCCACTGGGAATGGTAGAGTTGCACAATTACACACAATATTTAGGCAGACTATAAATTGGAAGTCTCAACAATTTCTGGAGCTCAGCTGATGTGCAGCCACTTCTCCCACCTGACAGGCACACAAAGGACAGCAGTAGGGACATGGTGAGCCCTCTCTGCCCCACTCTCAATTACTAGAGCTGAGCTAAGCTGTGGCAACCTCTCTCACCATCACTGTCACCATACCTCTGTTAAGTTGCCACTGCCTAACTTACCAGTAGTGGGAGCTTTGGTGATCCTTTCCCTGTACCACCCACCACCAAGAGAGCCATGTGGAGAGTTGGCCTGCCCTCATCATCATTGGATCCTTGTTGAGCTGCAGCTTGCTCCCCTCCTCACTGAGATGGAAGCCATACTGAACCTGACACAGAGGGAGCTTTGATGAGCCTACTCCACCCTTTCACTCTCATGGGAGCCTTTCTCACCCACTTCCTGCCCTCCTACCATCACTGCAGAGTCAGGGTAAATATTGGGAGCTTCAAAAATGACAAAAGAGAGAAACAAAGACAATCTCAGACCTCTAGACCACACAAGACAAGTCTAGGAGACAAAGTCATAGAACTTAGAAGTAACACACCTGAGATTTTGAAATGATAGTAACTGAAGTAAAGAAACAGCTCTATCAGGATATGGAGGAAATCATATCAGAAATAATCTCTCAGGTAAAGAAAAATGGCAACAATCATGAAAGAATTTCTCTGTACATCTCAAGAAGACATAGACAAAAAAATAGAGGGGAATGGGAAAATGATGGAAAACATGAATGAACAATACATAGAACTAGAAATGCATGAAACAGATTGAAACTGATATCCAGGACATTAAAAATTCCACTGATGTCGTGGAGATGGCTCAGTAGAATAAGTGTTTCCCTGGAAAGCGCAAGGGCCTGAGTTCAATCCCTGGTTCACAAAACATGTTGAAGATAAAGAGTTAAAAAAAAAAAAAGAATTCCATTGAAATCTGGCAAAACCACGTGAACAAAACTAAAGATGGAATTTCAGACCTTAAAGATAACATTGCAGCTAGTGAACATAAAAGGAAAGATCTCTTAAAAATAACAAGGAACCAGGAAATAACAACAGCTGCAAGATGATAGAAAGAGAAGTATTATAACACTAATAGGTATTAACATAATAGCTGGAGTCAAAAGAAATGTCATAAAAAGATTGTTTTTAGAAGTAGTAGCAGAAAATTTCACAAGCATGGGAAAACAAACTGACATACAGATAAGTAAGGCATATAGAACTCCAGTTAGCCATAATCAAAAGAATTCATCATCCAGACATAATAATCAAGATTCCAGAAATTCAGCAAAAGGACAGAATATTAAAAGCTGTTATAAGAAACAGATCATG
>NW_004524583.1:12058721-12062496 GCF_000260255.1 Octodon degus
ATGACAACCAAACCAACCCTACAAAGAGTACTGATAGATAATTTAGAAATCAACAAAAATGACCACAACTTTAAGAACAACAAGAGAAAAGACCCACCAAGCATAGCAAGCAATTAAAAAGAGGGAAAATGTAGGTATCCTGTAGCAAGAAAATAATATGACAAAGATAAGCCAATACATATCAGTTATAACCATCAATGTAAACAGCCTCAGTTCACCAATTAATAGACACACACTGTCAGAGTAGATCAAGAAACAAAATCCAACAATATGCTGAATACAAAAAAACAAATTTACTCAAAGAAATTCATTAAAACTCAAAGGAAGAAAAACACTCCATGTGACAGGAACTGCCCCCAAAACAAACAGGGGTAGCTAATCTCAATGCTGACAATATCAACTTCAAACCAAGAGTGATTAAAAGAGATTAAAAAATCACTAAATACTTGTTAGGGAAAAACTGCAAGAGGAAGAGATAATTATAAACATATGTGCATCCAATGTAGGAGCACCCAACCATATAAGACAAATTTAACAGACATGCAAAATGAAATTAGCAATAACACAATAGTACAGGAGAAATTTACATCCCACTGACACAGATAGATCAACTAAGCAAAAAAATCAGCAAACAAAATAACAGAAGTAAATCAAGCTTCTGAAAAAATGGACTTAGTAGACCTTTACAGAGTGTTCCACCCAACAGCATCAGCATACACATTCTTCTCAGATGCACATGGGATTTTTTCCAAAATAGACCATATACTAACACATAGAGTATGCTTAAGTAAAGGCAAAACAATCAAAATTATTCCATGCATATTATCTGACCATACTGTAATGAAACTGAAAATTGTTGACAAAAGAAACAACAAAACCTCCACAGATACATGGAAACTAAATAAAACTTCCTGCACAACCAATGGATCACAGATGAAATTAAAGAAAAAATTACACAATATTCACAATCAAATGAAAATTCAAATACAACTCACTGGAACCAGTGGGATGCAATGAAAGCTATCTTAAGTGGCAAATTTATACTGGCAAATTCTCACGTCAGGAAGACAAAAGAAGCCCAAATAAGCAATTCTGTGCTGCACCTCAAGCTCCTGCAAAAAGAAGAGCAAGTCAAACCCAAGCCCAAAGAAGGGAGGAAATTATAAAGATCAGGGCAGCAATAAATGCAATGGAGATGAAGAAAACAGTAGAAAGAATTTAGTGAGCTAAATAGTTGCTTCTTAAAAAGAATGAATAAAATTGATAAACCCCTTTCCAACCTCATTAAAATAAGGAAAAAATTCAAATTCATGCAATAATTAATGAAAAGGGGGAGATCACTACAGACTCTTTACAAATTCAGAAGATTATCAATTCTTATTTCTAAAAATTTTACTCTCATATAATGGAAAATGCAGAACAAATGGTCAGATTCCTAGATACATATGAACTACCAAAGCAAAATAAAGAATATATAAAAATTCTGAATAATCCAATATCAGCCAATGAAATAGAAAATGTAATTTAAAAAACTGCCAAAAAAGAAAAGCCCAGGTTCAGATGGATTCACAGCTCTAAAAGAAATTTAGGGAGGATATAATGCCAACTCTTCTCAAAGTCTTCAGTGTAATCAAAAGGGAAGTAACTTTTCCAAGCTTATTCCTGGATGCAAGTATTACTCTGATAACAAAAATCAGAAAAAGACCCAACCAAAAAAGAGAACTACTGACCAATCTCCATAATGAACACAGAAGCAAAAATACTTAGTAGAATACTAGCAAAGCAAACCGAATGCAGCAAATCATCAAAAAGATTATACATTACAACCAAGTGGGATTCATTGCAGGAATGCAGGGGTGGCTCAATATATACAAATCCATCAATGTAGTATACCACATCAACAAGCCAAAGACAAAGAAAGAAAGAAAAAACCACAATCATCTCAATAGATGCAGAAAAGGCTTTTGACAAAGTCCAATGCTCATTCATGATTAAAAAAAAAAAAAAACACTACCGAAAATTGGAATAGATGGTCTTTACCTCAACCTGATAAATGCCATCTATGGCAAATGAATAGCTAACATTATACTTCATGAACATTCATCAAAAGCTTTCACTTTAAAATCAGGAACAAGACAAGGATGCCTACTGTCCCCAATCCTATTCAATATAGTTCTGAAAACATTAACCAGAGCAACTAGCCAAGAGAAAGAAAGAAAAGGAATAATCATTAGAAAAATCAAAATATTATTTGCAGATGATATGATATTCTATATAGAAAACCCCAATAATTCCACAAGGAGACTCATAGATTTAAAAACCAAATTCAGTAGCATAGCAGGATGCAAAGTGAACACTCAAAAATCAGTAACATTTCTATACACAAACAATGAACACACTGAGACAGAAATTATGGAAACTTCGTCTTTCAAGATAACACCCAGTGGGAGTGGATATATGGTGTCAACTTGGTTGAATAAGCTCCCACAGTTCTGGGCCTGGGGGCCCCACCCTGCAGGCTGCCGGGGCCCAACCTGGGGTATGATTGGTTCCACCCTGGGATGTGATTGGTTCCACCTTAGAGTGCGATTGGGCCTGCCCTGGGGTGTGATTGGTTCCACCTTAGGGCCATGGGCTGCCCTAGAGTGACTCAGCACAAAAAGTGTATATAAAGGAGTTGAGGAAGGCTTCTGTCCCACTTCCTTGGAAGAGTCCCAGTCTTTGGAGGAGCTTGATCTTCACAGCCAAGCCCTTCTTTGCAGTGGAGCACCGATCTTCACAGTCAGTGCAGAAGGAAGACAGAGGCTTCATGGATGCCACAGCTGTTGATCCTTCTCTGCTCTTCATTGTTTTCTGCCTCCATGAACTGCTGTCATTTGCCTTGGAGCCAGCAGAGTATAAACTGAAATCTCCACAAACTGTGAGCTAAATAATCTTTCCTTCCTTCATCTTGAGTGTTGGGCATTTGTGCCAGCAATGAGTAAAAAGTAACTCCCCAAAACTGAAATACTTAGGAATCAATCTCACTTTTACAAAGGAAGTAAAAGATTAATACAATGAAAAATATAGTACTGTGAAAAAAGAGCTGGAAGAGGATTTCAGGAAATGAAAATATATCCCTTGCTCCTGGATAGGAAGAACAAACATTGTAAAAATGGTCATGCTCCCATAATCGTTATACAGGTTCAATGCAATCCCAATTAAAATACCATTAGTATACTTCACAGATCTAGAAAAATATATTCCTAAAATTCATCTGGAACTGGAAGAGACCCAGAATATCAAAAGCAATCCTGGGAAACAAAGGAAAGGCAGAAGGCATCACAATCCCTGATTTGAAATTATATTACTAAGCTACTGTGATAAAATCAGCATGGTACTGGCAAAAAACAGAACTAAGGATTAATGGTAGAGATTAGAAGTTGCAGACACAAGGGCTGGCCAAATAGCTCAGTGGATTAAAGTGCCTGCAAGCAGATACAGGAACCAGGGGTTTGATCTCTGGGCCTGCATGCCAGCCCCAACCCTGGGCTGTGCTGAGATGGCAAATGAGACAGGGTGTGGTGCCACACACATGCAATCCCACCTCTTGGGAGGCTGTAAATAGGTGGATCACT
Organism: Octodon degus; assembly: GCF_000260255.1. Classification (NCBI taxonomy): domain Eukaryota; kingdom Metazoa; phylum Chordata; class Mammalia; order Rodentia; family Octodontidae; genus Octodon; species Octodon degus. The sequence continues at coordinate 12,062,339 of NW_004524583.1, forward strand.
ATGAGTCTGATCTAGTAGTGAGACCCTGAACATCCTGTAGACCCTTCCCTAAAAAAGTACAAAAAGAAAGAAGAAGAAGAAAGAAGAAGAAGAAGAAGAAGAAGAAGAAGAAGAAGAAGAAGAAGAAGAAGAAGAAGAAGAAGAAGAAGAAGAAGAAG
>NW_004524583.1:12079592-12087339 GCF_000260255.1 Octodon degus
TTGTTTCCAAGATTTGGCTATCACAAATTGTGCTGCTACAAACATAGGCACACACATATCCCTATGATATGATGTTTTCACATCCTCCAGGAAAATTCCCAGTAGAGAAATAGCTGATTTAAATGGGATTTCCAGTCCAAATTTTCTAAGGAGTCTCCACACTGATTTCCATAATGGTTGCACCAGTCTACATTCCCACCAGCAGTGGAGAAGGGTTCCTTTTTTCGCACAGCCTCTCCAACATTTGTTGTTGGGTGATTTCTTTATGATAGCCATTCTTTCTGGGGTGAGACCAAGGCAGAGAGGCACATAGCAGACAGCAGCAGCTCATGGTAGTAGAAAACAGCAAAAAGCAAAGGGAAAGGCAGTAGCTGCAGCAGCTAGTGAGCCTCTCTCCCCTCCTTACATTGTGATGCAGATTATCTGCCCCAGGGTGAATGCAGTACCCACACCCATAATCCCAGCATCAGATCATGAATTAATCACAAACTCTAGAGCCACACTCCAGTGACTGCATGAGGCTTTGGGGGGACAACTACACACAAACCACAACAATAGGAAAAGCAGGAAAATATCTGCACTGGTTGCTGCTGATGAGTAAAGTATTACATGTTATTGGTTTTTAAAGCCTTTAAATTTTAGAGATATATAATAAAATGTACAAAGATTAAATGAAATAATGACTTGAATTTGCTTTAAAATCAGGGTGTAGCTAGACCATTCAGCTATCTGATTTTGACAAAGAGGCTAAAAACATACAGTGGAGGAAAGTTAGCCTCTTTAAGAAATGGTGCTGGGAAAGCTGGCGATCCACATGCAGAAGATTGAATCCAGACCCATATCTTTGTACTCAACTAAAATCAAAATGGAACAAAGAACTAGATTTTAAAACAATCTGCTAGAAGATATAAGAGATAAAACTCTTGAAAACATAGGCAAAGACTTTCTAAACAGAGGCCTAGCTGCACAAGAAGTAGCACCAACAACCAACAAATGGGATCACATCAAATTAAAAAGCTTTTGGGCCAGCCAGATATCTCAGCAGATTAAAGCACCTGCTTAGGCAGATGCAGGGACCAGGATTCAATCCCCGGCAGGCATTGACAGCCCCACCCCTGGGCACGCTGAGACTACAATTGAGACTGGGCGTGGTGACACATGCCTGTAATCCCAGCACTTGGGAGGCTGAAAACAGGAGGATCACTATGAGTCCAACCTGTGTAGTGAGACCCTGTAGACCTGTACCAAATATATATATATATATATATATATATATATATATATGCTTTTGCACAGCAAAAGAAACCACCAGCACAATGAAGAGACAAGCTATAGAGTAGGAAAATAATGCTTGCCAGCTATTCTTCAGGTAAAAGTTAATATCTAAAATACATAAAGAGCTCAAAAAATTAGACCACTCAAAAATAAAAGATCCAATCAAAAATAGGAAAGAGAACTAAATAGATACTTCTCAGAAAAAGAAGTACAAATGGATAATAAATACATTTAAAAATGTTCAGCACCTTTGGCCATAAGAGAAATGCAAGTTAAAACACCTAAGATTCCACACTGCTGCAGAAAGAATGGCCAGCACCAAGAAGTCAACTAATATCAATGAACGCTGACAAGGTTATGGGTAAAAAGGAAATATAGAAAACGTTGGTGGGAATGTGAACCAGTACACTCACTATGGAAATCAGTATGGACATTTCAAAAATTTTAAAATTGAAATTCTATTTGACCCAACTATTCCATTTCTCGATATCTTTCCAAGAGAGTTAGAGACCTCATGTCACAATGACGCACACCCATGCTCACAGTAACACAATTCATAAGAGCTAAATCTCACAAGCAGCCTGTATTCCATCAATAGATGAGTCGATAATGAAAATGTTGTACCTGTATACAATGGAGTGTTGCCTTGCTGTGCAGAAAGATAAACTTGAGTCATGCACCGGAGAATGGCTGCACCTTCAAACTGTTGTGTTAAGTGAAACTAATCAAACATAAAAGCTTAAATACCATGAACTTTCTCTTGTAGGAGAAACCCAAGATGTAAATAAAGAGGAAACTAAGAGATAGATGGTAGGAAATGGGGAGAGAGATCTTTTACAAAAGGGAAGAGGACCCAGAGGTGGAGTGGGGCAGGAGCAAAGTGAGGAGAAGGGAATAACAAAGAATTCAGGTGCATTATGTCCATCTACCAACTGCCCATGAGGAATGTAATCATTACACCCTGCAAATGTGTACTACTCAAAACTTAAAATCAAAACAGTGAGGAAGGGAGAATCGATGCATTATGAATGAAACAAAGCCAGTCATCAATGCCTCCTGAGTTTGAGCCATGGGCACATCAAACTGAATAAGCTGATTTTCTATCTTGGTATATGTTTAAAATTTTTTTCTTTTAAAATGTTTAAACAGAAAGAAAGACAGAAGTGGGCGTCAGGGAAAAGTTGACCTGCCAACATCTCTGACAAGCGCATCTCTACCATCTGAGATAATTAACAAACTATAGCAGCTAAAATCATGGCTAAAGGCGTTATTCCAGAAGAATCTTTCTATACACTTCCATGTAGGCAGAGCTCTCTCCACACATATAAAGGTGCGGTGCACCTGGGACCTCACAATCCAGACCCTCAGTGCTATTCCTCTTTTCCATGATCTTTTTGCCTACCAGCCAACTTCTTTTTCCTTGATTTAACTGTAAACCTGGTTGACTTTGTATTCTATGATCAAACATTTGCTGCTAATATTTGTTTTGACCCTCAGCATGGCAAGAACATTGGCAAATGGTTGAACAATTAATTTAATTAACCCATTAAATACTTCATAAATTTCAACTTAAATAATAAGGAAAATACCCAGAGTATGGAACACAGCAACCCAGTCAACACACACCCATTATAGGCATGCGTACATGAACACACACTGCACACACAGCAGCCTGGGACCCGTGTAGGAGTCACTTACAGGTCCTTGTCTTGGTCCAAGAAGCCAATATTTGTAATCCCAAAGTTATGTTATTGGGATCCCATCAAGTTAATTCCAATCTACCACTTTCAATGCAACCCATGGTGAAAATAGACACTAAAATATATTTTCAATCATTGGGGAGTCAAGGGTCTCTAAATCCAGTCACGAAGATGGCATTCTGGGACAAAGAGAGCAACCCAGGGCCTCACCCTGTTTTATTCAGTGGAGGAGTGGCTTAAAGAGGATTGACTGAGAATTGTGGGAAGTAAGTGACTACTGTAAGCTGAGCCTGGTGGTGGCCTAAATTTACCTCTGCCATATGCAGAGAGTATATACAGAAAGAGTAATCTGTGTTATACTATTATGCCATAGAGATAGTATCTAATGTTTTGGGGAGTCTGGTGCTTCAGGTTTGATGTAGTCTTTCAAGCCCAAGAAGTCATAGCCTCTATCTCGAGACTCAATCCCAGCCAGTGGCGCAGAGCATTAGCTCTTCCTCCTGCCTCAACCCAGCTCACATTAAAGCACAGCAGGTATAGGTTACCAGGGAAACAGGCACACCACCTTTAAAGACTATTACCAGCACCTCAGCTAGACCAATACACATTGCTTAAGGCCAATTGAAGGATAAACAGAAGTCCTAGCCAGCTCGGACTAGCCAGCTCGTAACAATACGAGGAAATAGAATCAGGCTCAGTCAAAATGCAGACAGTCACTCTTCTTTCAAGGAGAGCTGCTCAGGTGGTCCTCCATAGAACCAGGTACAGCCAAACAGAAAATGGGATTAAAAAATAGATTTACAATAGCAGCAATAACATTAGGAAAGTTTTCATTAAATACAAGTATTTAAAAGAATGTGGGAAATGTAGGAATATATGTCTGTTTATACCAGTAACCTACAGCTCTTATGCAATTGCTGGACCCTACATGTTGACCACTGCAAGCCAAACTTCCCAGACTTCTTTGCCCTCCCCCACCCCTGTGTCCACTCCAAGCCCCAGGGCTTCTTGGCCAGGGCAGGCAGCACGTAGCTCTGCTCAAGCCATGCAGAAGCACCAATTATCCCCAGCAGCAAAATCCAGGCTTGTGATGGGCCAAAGGAGGTCCCAGGGTCATTTCAGTGTGAACTGTTCAAACTATTTCTTTCCAAGCGGCTGAAAGTAGAGTAAGAGGTGTGTATGAGACTTGAAGAAGCCTTAGACAGGTTTCACTTCCCTGCCTGGCTTTCCACACAAGCCCTAGGGAGAGTGAGAAGTCAGTCCAAATGGGACAAGAAGCCAGGAGCCTAAGAAGCAGACAAGGCCAGGCCCTGCTTTATCTTAACTATGAGAGGGGCTAGCTGCAAGGCAGGAAGGGTGCAGTCAAAGTGAGGCTATGGAGGTAGAAAATTCCCAGGTCGGTGGGGTTTCCCATGCTGAAGCAAATCTGTAGCTTTCACTATCGTAGGCCCCTCATGATCACCTCCGCTATTGGCAAAAGCACAAGCTCCAAGTGTATCTATGAGTGGCAGACCTGTTTCTAGAACACTGATGTGGAATGTGGGGACTGTTGGCATCCACTGATGGACTCAGGGCTTCTATGCTGGTGTGATTTTGAATCTAAACCAAGATGGTGTTCGAACAACATTTGTGTGTGCTCAGTGTGGAAGGAATTGTTCACTTTAAAATGGCTAATTTTAAGTAAATAAAATAGAATGGCTAATTTTATGTGAATTTCATCTGAACAGCAACAAAAAATAAGATTGTTCTATATAGTGGATATGTAGAAAGTTAACACCCAGGAGTCAATTACCTTGCCAGTGATCGAATATGTTTCTAGTTGTTGCCTCTGGGAAGAGTGAAGAGAAATTTCCAGTCAGAAAAGGCAACAGGAAGAGCCAGCAAGATAGCTCAGCAGACTAAGCACCTGCTTAGGGAAGTACAAGGACAGGGGTTTGATCCCCGACACCACAGGCTGCACTGCCCTTGCTCCTGGGCTAGCTGAGCCAGCCACAGAGATGGGGAGTGGTGGCACATGCCTGTAATCCCAGCACGGGGGAGGCTGGAAACAGGAGGATCACTATGAGTCCAAGCTCTGTAGTGAGACCCTGTACCAAATACAGAAAAGAAAGGAAAAGGCAATGGGAAAGGAGAGGAATCTATTTCACAATAAAAACTAAAACTATGAAAATTCCTACAGCTAAACCTAAGAAATGTGTGATCTTTACTCATTATAACTACCTTAAATCATTATACCTAAGATAATGGGGCAATATATTGCCCCCATTATATAATATATAATATATATATATATATAATATGTGTACAAATATTCCAAATATATATGGAAATATATGCACAAAAGTTGACCATATTTCTAAATGGGAATTCTGGTTATTATGCAAATGATAATTTAACCACAGTGGTCTATAAATTATCTAATTTGCATTTGTTAATTGCAACTTTAGAAGAGATCATGAGGTTTAGAATTATGAATTTTAATATAAGCATTGCTGAAGCAAGCACAGAATTATGAATTTTAAAATGCTATTTTTTTTCTGGAACTTAACAAATATACTCCCTAATTGATTTGAAAATATAATCCCTGCTGGCCATGGTGATGCACACCTATAATCCCCACATTCAGGAGGCTGAGGCAGGAGAATGCCTGGGAGTTCAAGGCCAGCCTGGGCTACAAAGTGAGCTAGAGGTCAGCCTGAACTGCACAGAAAAACCCTGTCTCAAAAAAAAAAAAAAAAAAAATGTACAACAAATGCCTACCTCTCAGGTGACAGGTGCTGTTCCTTAAAAATATAATCTCACTTCTCTATGAGATTTTGTTACTTTGGCTTCCTTCTGCTTTTCAAAAAAAAAAAAAAAACAACTGTTCTTTCTAGCAAATGACCACCACATGAAGAGTAAAAATGGTGAACATTTCTCTACAAACGATGATTCTGGAGAAAGCTGGGAGCTCAGAGAGCCTTTCTATGTTGGCAAATTTGAGGCTCTACAGTCCACTTCGACGTGTCCAAACTGCGGGGCCTGGCTCGCACCCGCTCTCTGCCCTGCAGCCAGCCCGCCACAGCAGGCTGGTCAAGACAAAGGTGCGGTCCGGCCCGCGGCCTCTTCCGTCCCCTCCACAGCCTTGGAAAGATGACCTCGTTTGCCACCCTGCTGTGTCCCCGCCTGCTCAGGAGACCTCCAGCTGCCTGGCAGGGGCAGAAGCGCTCACTCCAGCAGCAGCAGGAGGGCCGCATCTGTCTGCGCAGGCACTGAGGATACAATGGAGTGCAGAACCTTGGAGAGCTTCAGGGAGGCGAGTTTCCGGGGCTCAGTGGGTTCTGGGCTCTGTGACAGACAGTCCTGGACTGGACCCTGCCTCCTGCTCTGAGATGAGACCAGCCCCCAGCAAACAGAAGGCCGGCCAGCCCCGGCGTCCCTCCGCCCTCGTGGTTCTCAGCCACAGATGATTTTATCAGGAGACATTTGCCGACGTCTCCTTCTATTTCTGGTTGTCACATGTGGGCAGAAGTCAGTGATGCTGTAACATGCCCTCAGCACTGCGCCCACTGCAGCCCCTTCAACAAAGAGCGATCCAGAACAAAGGTCAACGGTGCTGGAACTGTGGGACACTGTGATATGTGCATGAGTGTGGAAGCCAACCATTTGGGAGTTCAGCCCCACTCTGACACTGGCTTGTTCTGAGACCTTTTATTTATTTCTCTGTGCCTCAGTTTTCTCATCTGTAAGTGGGGTTAATGGTAACTATTTCACAGAGTTAAGACTGGGCATGGTGGAGCAGGCCTGTAATCTCAGCTCTTGGGAGGCTCTAAACAGGCGGATCACTACAAGTCCAATCTAGTAGTGAGGCCCTGAACATTCTGTAGACCGTCCCCTAAAATACAAAAAATAAATAAATAAATAAATAAATAAACAATCACAGAGTTGTGAAAAATAGAAGGAATGTGATAGGTAAACCGCCTGGCCGCCATATAGGTCCTCTAGGAATGCATTCCATACATGAAAGAGCTCTGGCTGTATTCTCAAGTGTCTCTATGAACCAATTCAAATTCTTGAAGTTTGGAAAAAAAGATTTGAATCATGAAAACATGAGAGGTTTGTGCTATTTCAGAACTACTGTGAATAAAGGCTTAGGAGAAAAATATATACATACACTGAAATTTTTCTGTTATACACAGCGCTTTAAAATGCCCTGAATTCTGTAGCACTGGATTATACTCCTAAGAGGGTTTTTATCCCCTTTTCCACAAAAGATTCTCTAGAGCAAAGCATCACCCTTCCCCTTCTTTCCCTTCCTCTACACGTCCCCTCTACTCACGCCCGTGCTCTCAGATTCAGCCCAGCTTAGGCGTAGGCCTATCCATTAAGGGTGACCCAGTGTCATCTTGCAGCAGAACTGCTGTGAGCCACAAAGATTCTGTCCATTGGTTTGACTCTGTTGGTGAACATGGAATTTGATCTGCCACACACAAGGCAATCATTTATTTACCTGCATTCTAGGAGGGACAAGGAGTATAAAGATGGATGGACCAGCACTCCTTCCCAGAATGAGATGGAGCCACTGGGGTCCGGGGAGATGGCTCAGTAGAATAAGTGCTTCCCTGGCAAGCACAAGGGCCTGGGTTCAATTGCCAGTTCTGCCAAAAAAAAAAAAAGAGAAAGAAAGAAAAAGAAAGAAAGAAAGAAAGAAAGAAAGAAAAAAAGAAAGAAAGAAAGAGAAGAAAGAAAGAAAGAAGAAAAAGAAAGAAAGAAAGAAAGAAAGAAGAAAGAAA
>NW_004524583.1:12087439-12089602 GCF_000260255.1 Octodon degus
AAAGAAAGAAAGAAAGAAAGAAAGAAAGAAAGAAAGAAAGAAAGAAAGAAAGAAAGAAAGAAAGAAAGAAACTCATGCAGATGGAGCCAGTAGGCTCCTTGGGAAACTGATGGTATCTTAGAGTCCCTTCAGACCCATTTAATGTCTGCTAAATTGGAGTAGGAATTCTCCATGTAATGAAATAAAAATCATATAAGCTCTTTTGCTCAAATAGGGAATCTCCCATATATACCCATGTTATGCTGTAATGATTCACACATAGCCAAGGAAAGAGATCATTTACAAAAAGCAACATCCCAAAGCAGTCATGTCCATGAGGTATGATCAAGAACTATGGTGTTTAAATTCTTTTAAAACATCACAGTAAAAGACACATTGTTATTCATCTCCCTCTAAATTTCCGCCTTTCATCAGCACATGGATCCCATTGTTCTTGTCACTTTCTGAAGCTGCTGTCAAAGTCCTCTTCATGAATGTCTATAGCTGCACCATCGCAGCTCTTTCAGTGTCCAGAATTAGTGCAAGACATTTGCCTCTTGTGGTCCTTTTAGCTTTAGGGCACAGCCCAAAGTCTCACAGTATTGAGTGGGTGGGAGGACACTCCAGTGTTTTTATGAGCTTGCCTTTCCACTTGATATCAAGTACTTGGCAGCAGCACCAGCCATATTTTTCACACCTAATATGTATCACAAAAGAAGACTTCCAAAACTGCTTTAGGGAGGTGGGGATATAGCTCAGTTGCACAGCACCTACCTGGCAAGCACAGAGTTGTGAGTTCAATTCCTCATACAAAAAGAATTTTTATCCTCCAAAACTGCTTCAGGAAATTGTGAGGATGAATACACTTGTGGGCAAAGCAAGGGAAGACATTTTGAGATGAATTAATGGCAAGGCATCTTTTAGTATAATTTTTTAAATGTCAACTTGCACCATTGTTTTGTAATCCAAATTTTTCTTTAATAACAGTTCTTAAGCTGTATTATAACTTTTTTCTGTTTAATAAAGATCTTTTATTGTCTCATTAAAATATCACAGAACAGCTTTACAGTCCAAAGCTTGTTTCTGTGGTTGGGTAACTCTTGGATCTTACTCATCTGGCTGCTGAACGGTTCCCTTTTCAGAAACACAGATACCACCCAAAAATTTCCTGATGTCCTTGTTTTGACTGCTGTGGCTTGCTGAATCAGAGCAACTGAAGGTGAGGCTCAATGTCAATTCCTTCAAGGATTAGCTCATCTTTCTGGGTGTGAGATACTGAGCGAGCAACACCTGCCCTCATACGAACTCGGCAAATGTATTTTTCACCCAAGAAATTCCAGATTTCAACCAGAGACCCATTCTCCTGAATAAGGGCATTGATGGGGAAGTGAGCGCACACAGACTTCATCTTCTAATGGAAGCCCAGCATGACCTGTTGGTCATGTTCTGTACATGGCTACAGATTGTGCAGGCAGTCGCCAATTCCTGTTTCCCCACCATTTGTCAACCCGGAGCCTCTTCTTTTTCTTCCCAAGGAGACTGAGTTCCACCTTGATGTGGTCGAAGTCCCTCCACAGGGTTCCTCTGGGGCCCTTCATAATAACTGTGCGTCCTTTCAGAGTGATGTCAACATTTTCTGGACTGTCTACAGTCTGATTGCTGAGGGTGGTCTTCATTCTTGTGGGAGATGCAGAAAAAAAAAAGCTGTATTATAACTTTTTACAACTACAGATAGAAATTGGTTTACTCAAGTCCCAGTTTACTTTCTGAACAGAAATACAAGAACATACAGTGACAGAAGCAACATATTTCACTATGGTGCACGTGTTAGTTGATACATTGTGTCAACTTGGCTGAATCAGCACTGGCAGATCTCAACATGGGGGCCTAGCCCTGCAGGTGGGCAGGGCCCAGGAATTGAGAAAGGCAAGAAGCAGCCCTGCCTGGTTTCCTGCCACCCTGCCCCGCTTCTGGGGAGAAATCTCAGTCTTTGAAGGAGCTTGATCTTGGCAGCTGCGCCACTTTGGAGGAGCTCCGATCTTCACTGTGGAGCGCTGGTCTTCGCACTCAGCGCAGAAGGAAGAGAGAGGCTTGATGGACGCCACCGCAGCTGCTGCTCCTCCTCTGCTCTTCACTGTTTTCTGCCACATGAACTGCTGTCGTTTGCCTTGGAGCCAGCGGAAT
>NW_004524583.1:12097382-12103603 GCF_000260255.1 Octodon degus
GAAGAAGAAGAAGAAGAAGAAGAAGAAGAAGAAGAAGAAGAAGAAGAAGAAGAAGAAGAAGAAGAAGAAGAAGAAGAAGAAGAAGAAGAAAAGTCTGATGCTGTTGAGTGGAATACTCTGTAAAGGTCTACTAAGTCCATTTCTTCACAAGTTTGGTTTAGTTATTCTCTCAGTTAGTCTTCTCTTGTTGCTGGGACATATACCTGACACTCAAAATGAAGGAAGGAAAGGATTATTTGGCTTACAGTTACTAGTGGTTTCAGTCCATACTCAGATGGCTCCAAGACAGAGTGGTACATGGCAGAGAACCACCTTTCATGGTGGCAGCAAAGGGCAGAGAGCAAAGTGAGTGGTGGCAGCTCAGGAAGCTCACTAGCCTCTCTCCCCTCCTTACATTGTAATGCAAATTACCTGCCCCAGGGAAAGTGTAGCATCTACACCCACAATAATCAGTCACAAATTCTAGGAGCTGCCCCATGACTGCATGAGGGTTTGGGGGGACACCTAGACACAAACCATAACATTTGGCCCCTGGACCCCCAAAGACTCATGCTCTTCCCTTTATGCAAAAGGCATTTTAGTCCATATCCAAGAATTGCCAAAGACTTAACAGCTTCAACATTGCTGAAATGTCCATGTCCCAAGTCTCTCCCAAGTCCGAAGACAAACTCTTAGCTGTGAACCCCTGTACAAACAAAAAGTTAAACACTTCCAACATTCAATGGTACAAGATAAACATTACCATTCCACAATGCACACACACCAGAATACCAAGCATCGGGACCAAAGCAAATCCAAAATTCAGAAGGGTACATATTAAGTCCTATAGTTCCATGTGGAATATCTGAAGCAATCTGTGGCAAATTGTGAGCTCCCAAAGCCTTACATGTCTCCATCCCTATGGCATTTCTGCTGGTAGCTCCATTGGCTTTTTCTCTGGGGCTGGTATCTTAGTTACTTTTCACTCATTTCTGTGACAAATATCTGACATTCAAAATTAAGGAAGGAATGGTTTATAGTTTGTGGAGGTTTCAGTTTGTACTCCACCAGCTCCAAAGCAAATGGCAGCAGTTCATGGTGGCAGAAAACAATGAAAAGCAGAGGAGGAGCACCAGGGACAATGTCTATCAAGCCTCTCTCTTTTCCTTCTACACTAACTGCAAAGACCAGCACTCCACCATGAAGGTTGGAGCTACTCCAAAGTGGCACCGCTGTGAATTGGCACAACAAAGACTGAGCCTTCTCCATGGAAGCAGGGCAGACAGGCACAGCAGCCTTCCTCAACTCCTTTATATAGTCTTTTTGTGCTGAGTCACTCTGGGGCAGGGCCCATTGTGCCCTATGGCGGAACCAATCACACCCCAGGTTGGGCCCAATAGCATCCCAGTGCGGAGCCAATCATGCACCAGGGCTGGGCCCCACAGCCCAGAACTGCCAGAGCTGATTCAGCCAAGTTTCCCACATCTCAAGTTGACACAATGTATCAAGTACCACAGCTGGCTTTGCTCCATTTTTGCAGCTTTTCTCAGACAATCCATGTTTCTGGCTTTTCCAGACTTCTGGGGTTTCCACTGAATGGGTTTCTCACTCACAGCTTTACACATTGCCCTCTCAGGAGCACAGTTCTTGGCCCTCCAGGCCTTCTGAAATCTAGGTAGAACTTCTTAACCTCAGAACTCTTGCATTCTGCCTGCTCCTAAAACCAATGCCACATGGATGATGCTAATGTTTCTTACAAGTTGGGGCAGTAGCCAGGCTTCCTTCTCTCTTGGCTATAAGGGTTGAGTGCCTGGACCATTGAGCACTCTGACTCTGATTCTGAGGAATAAATTATCCATGTCAGTGCCATTTTGGAACCTGCAGTAGCCACCTTCACCATTCTGGAACATGGTGCTCTGTGGCTTTCCCCTCAAGGCAAAACCCCTGACCTTTGCAATTCTGACACTGCAAAGGGTGAAGACATGCTACCTCCAGTGATGCCCTCAGGCCAACTTTTCCATTCTCTTGTTTCTTCTCAGCAGTAGAGATCCTCTTGCTCCATCTTTGCAGTTCACAGCTTTGTTGGAGCTTCCTTTCTGATCAGACTCACAAATTTTATATCATCCTGCTGGGCTCTGTGCTCTTGATTTGCAACACAAACCTGACTAAACACCCCAAACAATACCCATGCCACTGCCTCAATATTTGGCTGCTTTGAAATTTCTTTTGAAAGATCAATCAGTCTTCTATGTTTAATCTCAGTCTCAGACAAAGTCTCTGGACACAAGCAAAATGCATACAAACTTTCTTCTAAGTCAAAGCACAAATCATCCGGAGTCCAACAACCACTGAAGTCCTTCTTCCCAGTAGAAACCTCCCCATCCTGGTCTGTAAAGGCAGGATTTCTATCAGCCATCTGGTCTACTGAGCTCTCACCAGAATTTCCCATACAGAACAGCTGAAGCTGTTCCAGAGCTTCTCTTATAGGCAACATCTCTGAACCTTTCCTATCTCTTCCCATAAGCCATTCCCAAAAGCTTGTAATCCACATGGTCAGGTTTAGCCAGAGCAAAGATCTCACTTCTCTGGTACCAAATTTTGTCTCAATTACTCTTCTCTCATCATTGGAAGACATACTCCACACTCAAAATGAATAAAGGAAAGGTTTATTTAGCTCACAGTTACTGGAGGTTTCAGTACATATTCAGATGGCTCCAAGGCAGAGTGGCACATGGCAGAGAGCAACCTTTCATGGCCATGGCAAAGAGCAGAGAGCAAAGGGAATGGCAGCAGCTCAGGCAGCTAGCTAGCCTCCCTCCCCTCCTTACATTGTAATGCAAATTACCTGCCCCAGGACAGGTACAGAACCCACACCCACAATAATCAGTCACAAACTCCAGAAGCTGCCCCATGACAGCATGAGGCATTGGGAGGACTAGACACAACCATAACAGGCCTGAAGTGACTTTTAAACCTGATATGCTTTTCTCAGTGTGCCCTTCAAGGGCAACATTACTCAAGAGAAGTAATGGTGGTTATCCTTGTCTTTTTCCTAATTTTAGAAGGAAAGTTTTTAGGCTTTCCCCAGTTACTCTGATGTTGGCAATAGGTATGTCATAAATAGCTTCTAACAGATTGAAATAAGGTCTTTTTTATTGTTTTATTTTTTTATATATACAGGGTCTTGCTACACAGTTCAGATACATAGTGATCCTCCTGTCTCAGCTTCCCCAATACTAGGATTACAGGCATGCACCACCATACCTGGTTTTGGTGGCTGGCAGGGCAGGCCCTGGGTTCCATGGTTGACATGGTATGCGGTGCCCAGAATCAAACCAGGTCCTTGTGCTTGCCAGGCAGGCACTTGGACCTCTGAGCTATCTCCCCAGCCTGAGATGTCTTCTTTCATAAGGATTTTTACCATGAAAGGATGCTAAATTTTATCAAAGGGTTTTTCTGCATCAGTTGAGATGGGCCTGTGATGTTTTTGTCCTTAATTCTGTTTACATGATGAATTACATTTATTGATTTGCATATATTGAAGAATCCTTGCATCTCTGAGATGAATCCTATGTGGTCATGGTAGGGGAGCTCTCTGAGGATTTGTTGCATTCTCTTTGCCTGTATCTTGAGGATTTTGCATCTATGTTCACTAGGGAGATTGGCCTCATTTTGGTTGGTTCCCATTTTCAGCTGACTTCTTGGTCAGTTTTGGAATCAGGGTAATGGTAGCTGCTAAGAATAGCCTGGGAATACACCTCCCCTTTCAACTGTGTTAAAGAGTTTGAGGGGTATTGGTGCTGGCACTTCCATGAAGTTCTTGTAGAAATCTGGGGTTTTCTTAGTTGGCAGGTTTCTTAGTACTGCTTGAATTTCATTGTTCATTACTAGATTTTTCAGGATTGTTAAGTCAGCTTGGTTCAATTTGGTAACTCATGTATCCAGGACTCTCTTCTGAGTTCTCCAGTTTATTGGCATACAAGTTTGTGAAGCTGCTAATAATCTGGATTTCAACAATGTCCCTTGTGATTCATCTTTTTCATTTTTAAATACATTGCTTTGTGTCCTTTCTTTTCTTTTTTTATAAGACCAACTAAGGATTTTGCCTGTTTTGTTTTTTCTTTTAAAGAATCAGCTCCTTGGTTCATTGGTTCTTAGTACTGTTTTCTCAGTCTCTGTTTCACTCAGAGAATAATTTTTAATAATATATTTTCTTTAACCCCACAAAGGTAAAAGAGTGTAATTTCAACATGCAATCAGTACTTTTTAAATTTTTCAGTATGATGATTTATTTCTAATTTCTGTACCAAGTGTTTCACATTCTCATACACACAGCAGGTCTGAGTTTGGGCCGGCATATGACGCCCCACCCCAGCATACAGTCAGAGGCCTCCCCACAACAGGGTGGTGCAGGGTACTCTCTAGTCTGAAAGCATCCTTCCCTGGGGTAGCCAGAGTGAAACTGTCAGCCATGTCAATTCCCTTTCAAAGCTTACAGTGGTTTTCCCTGAGAGGAAAGTCCAGCATCTTCTTCACAGTCTGCAAGGTCCAGCATGATGACGTCCGCAGCCCCCCCACCCTCTTCCTCACCTGTTCTTCCATCTCTCCCCTGACTACTTCCCTGCCCAGCCTCACTTTTCTGACTTCAAGTCTGACAAGTGTGTGTCCAGCCCAGTGCCTCTGTGCAGGCTGTCCCCAGTCTCACCCTTCCCTGAGCTTGCTTCCACATGTCCCAAATGCAAAGTCCCTTCAGTACCATCTGGTTGCATGCCCTGTGGATGGCAGGAGTCTGAGAAAGGAGCATCAGCCACCATGGGCTCTCTCTGCCCAGGTGTGCCTCCTACCACCTCCACACAGCTGGGGATGACAACTAGCGTCTCAGCCAGGTTCACCTAGGCCAAGCCTAGGGAGGACCACAGGTCCTCTCTGCCTTCCAGGTCCCAGATCTGCTTAGCTGTCTCTCCCCGGCCAAGGCTGTGGCCCTGGGTGGAACCCTGGGTTAGAGGAGATAGACACTTTTTATTCCCTCTGGTTCTCTCCCCTCTCCCCACACTGCTCTCCTGAGATCATTGATTAGAAGCTGGCACTGAAGACCATCAAGACTCCTCTTTGTCTTGAGTTTCCAAAAGGCTAAATACTCCTGCACTTTTTTGTCCACATTTCTGACTTCTCTAAAAACATGGCTTGCAGGCCTGAGAGGGGCTAAAGGATGCAGAATATTATGGGCTTGGGGACAGGAGAGGTAGCATTCAGCACTGATATCCTGTCACTTGTTGAAAGGCATTTCTACTAGGAGGTATTTACTGGACTTCGGGAATGAAATGTAAGCCAAGTGCTAAAATGAGCCATAATCCCATGGATTGCCCACAAAGGTGGACACACACTTGCAAAAGGGCTGGCTGGAGCTTTCCTCTCCTTAGGGCTCCAGCTGTCTGATCAGCCACAGCAGGAGGGAATGTATGGGAGGCTGCCCAGGTGACACATGTCCATGTGCCAGTGGCCTCCACAAAATCATCACCTGTCTCTAGACGGCCTGCATGATTATTTAGTGCAGATTTTATATCATAAAACCTTTCCTATTTCTTTAACTTAATGCTAACTACTATGGCATCTGAGAAGCAGCTCCACGGACTCCTGGGCTTCTAGAAACCCAACCAGAAAACATCAGACTGAAACATTAACACTGCTTATCTCTGGGTGGTGATATTTCTGTTCTCCTTGCTGAGCTTATCTTTATTTTCTGACTCTTCCAAAAACAAGCCTTTTTTTGTTTGAGCTAAGAAGAAATCAATGTTGGAAGGGCCCGGCCCTGACCCTGTGATGCTGCTGTCCTCTGCCCTCATCCCATGTACTTTGCTCTGGGTGTTTGCTTGAATTTGCAAATGGGTCAGAGCTCGTCAGGGCTGGGCTTTACCTGCAGGCCCAAACCCTGCCACTTCCCAGGATGCACGGTGCAGAAAGGGTAGAGAGTGTGACAGTAGCCACAGCTTGAGTGATTCCAGGAAGATAACCATGAGAAAGAACTTCATTGGCAGGAGTCATAAAGCGCTGGTAGTTGTTTCCGAGGTGGCAGAGTGAGTGCTTCAGAAATTTTTGAAAGGACCGTTACCCAGTGAAAAAGCACATTGTTGGCACACACACTAGGTCCTGGTTTGATCCTTAGCACAAATAAGTAAATAAATGATTTGTAAAGGGCTAAATGGAGCAGCGCAATAGCACTCAGGAAACCCGTGCACCAAGGC
>NW_004524583.1:12103703-12107697 GCF_000260255.1 Octodon degus
TATTTGTCCCAGCAATGAGTAAAAAGTAACTAAGACAGTGCATTACACACATATAGGTCCAGGATTCTAAACTGATAGCGGTATCGATCACTATTCCCATTCTCTGACACAAGCAGGTATACAACATTCAGCACTGCAAGTGGTAGTACCGTGTATTGGAAATGTCTACAGTATATCTCCAAGTGCACGAATAACTCATTGCATGTGCTATCAATTTCATTTCCTTCCGCAGTCTTTTTGTTTTAAATCTGTCAACCAAATCTTAACTCTGACATTTGTTTTTTGAATTACTGCATCAACATCAAACTGTCTGGATAAGGACAGTTAAAAGCTTCTCAACTTTTAAAATACAAATATTTCAAAATTATTGATACAGAGCTCTATAAATAATACAAGACAATACTATTGATAACCAGATGAAGCAGAACATACTATTTTTAAATTATAAAACAAATTTCACTAGATTTAGGTAAACTGAGATAATATCAAGTTTTCTAAGCTGTTTAATCAAGTTACTGACAAGCCACACATTCCTAAGTGTACACCATTGTGACATTATTTTGAAATTTTTCTGCATTCAGCTTAAAAGGGGTTTCTTCCCAAGACACTGAACTTTCCTGTCAAATGCGCTTGATCAAATAGGAGAGTTGGGTTCATAAAATGGATTCATTGCACACTTTGTATACAAATCATAAGCCTCAGTAAAGAAGTTCTTTATTCCATCTTCTTGCCTTATATCGTGAAGCTAATAAATCTCATATGGCCAGAAGTGACAAATACTGACACAAACCACTCATTAAATTTGTCCACAGTTTTCAAGTACATGTTGTGTGAAAGCCACATGTTTTCATCCAAAAGGTCAAGTGCAGCGTGAGTGATGAACTGGTTCAGGTGACAGTGGTCATCTTTGGATTCTGCTTTTCCAGCTGGCAAAAATTCCATTTCAAAAACTGGACTATCGTTTTAATTCATATTTGCACTGTCCTTAATAGATGAGATGAGATGAGATGAGATGAGATGAGATGAGATGAGATGAGATGAGATGAGATGAGATGAACTGGATTATCATAGTGGCCAACAATTACAGAGTAGAAGCTTCCAAACATTGTCTTTAATATATGGTTCCTGGGGGAAATGGAGAGATCCACACCCGCTCCTTACGCAGTATTTTTGATCACCCCTTATATTTTTTCTGACTTTCCCAGCAAGACGCTTTCAATTTTTCTATATTTCTTTCTTTTTTTCTTTTTTCTTTTTAAAGAATAAAAAGTAGTGTAGAAAAACAAAAAGAACAGCATTAGAAACAATACAAGATTTTACTAAACTAAGTAATGGGAATTCAACAATGGCCTCTGTATTACATGATGCCATCCTCAAATTATCTGTTCAGATTACCAGATAAAAATGTGTAAGATTTGTTTAAAGAAAAAACAAAACAATAACAAAGAAGTTAAAAGAAATTAAAAAGAGGGGGAAAATGAGAGTAAAAAAAAGTTTTAAACATTAACTGTTCCTTTCAAAAGAACAGCAGAAATTGACAATACAACTATCCAGACTATTGTGCATATATTTTTCCCCTTTTTTCATTTGCCCTTTTCCTCATCCCAGTTTTTCCTTCCCATTGAACACTTTCTTTCCCTTTCACAGTATCAATTGTATCATTCAGATTTTAATTACTCTTTCAGGTTCTCACACTTGCAAGATAATACAAAGTTTGCACGTGTGGATCTGATTTATTTCACTTACCAATATAGTCTCTAGTTGCATCCATTTATTTATAAAAGCCTCAAATTTATCCTTTTTATAGCTGAATAATACTCTGCTGTGTAAAAATACCATATCTTTTTTTATCCATTCTGCAGTTGACAGGCATTTGGGTGGTTTCCAAGATTAAGCCATGAAAAACTGTGCTGCTACAAACATGGGTACACATATACTGCTGTGGTACCATGATTTTTGTTTCGGTTATTCTTCTCTTGTTGCTGGAACAAAATACTCAACTCTCAAAATGAAGCAATGAAAGGTTTATTTAGCTCACAGTTAGTGGAAGTTTCAGGCCATACTCAGCTGGCTCCAAGGCACAATGGCATATGGCAGAGAGCAGCCCTTCATGGAGGCGGCAACGAGCAAGACAGCGACAGCAGCTGAGGAAGATAGCTTGCCTCTCTCCCCTCCTTAACTGCCCCTGGGCCAGGGTGTAGCACTCACACCTGCAATCCCAGCACTGGATCAAGAATCAACCACAAACTCCAGAAGCTGCCCCATGACTGTGTGAGGCTTTGGGGGACAATTAGACACAAACCACAACAGATTTCATTTCTTTTGGAAACATCAATAAGAGGGGAAGAGCTGCCTTGAATGGAACCTCCAAACCTAGCTTTTTTGAGGAATCTCCATACTGATTTCCATAATGGTTGTACCAGCCTGCACTCCCACCAACAGTGGAGAAGAGTTCCTTTGCCCCCACAGCATCACCATCATTTGTTATTGGTTGACTTCTCGATGATAGCCATTCTTTCTGGCTTAGGATGGTACCTCAGCATTGTTTTAATCTCCATCTCTTGAATGAGCAGTGATGTGAAACATTTTTTCATATATTTATTTGCCATTTGTATCTCTTCATTTATAAGGTTTATGTTTATCTCAGATGCCCATTTTTGGATTAGGTCTTTCAATTTTGGAGGCCTGATTTTTAAAACTCTTTCTATGTTCTAGATAGGAGTTGTTTGTCTGAAAGGCAGTCTGCTGTGATTTTTTCCCACTTTGTGGGTTTTCTTTTTACTCTGTAGTTTTTCTTGCCATAGAGAAACTTTTCAAAAAGAAGAGATTTCAATTGTTGATTCTTTTTTAAATTGTGGATTTGATACAGGGTCTCACTATGCAGCTCTGACTCTTAGTGATCCTCCTGCTTTCAGCTTCCCTAAACAGGGATTACAGGCATGCACCACCAAGCCCAGACTCTGTAGCCTACTCAGTGTGCCATGGGACAGGGCTGGCACTGCTGATCGTGATGGGGATCAACCCCAGTCCCTGGGTTTGCTTATGCAGGCACTTAGTCTGCTGCACTATTCACTGGCCCAACCGATGATTCTTTGCAGTGCTTCCCATGCAGTTTCATTTTTATTCATGAACTCTTTGCCTACCCCTATATCTGTAAGTTTTCTACCGACTTTCTCTTCCAGAAGATATAGTGTTTCAGTTTTAATATTTAAATCTTTCATCTATTTTGACTGTAGTTTTGTTCATAGTGATAGGCATAGTTCTATTTTAAGCCTTCAGCATGTGGAAAGCCAGTTTTTCCAGCACTATTTATTAAACAGGCTATCTTTCTTCCTGTGAACATATTTGGCCCCTTTGTCAAAGATGAGGTGGCTGAAACTGGGCATGGTAGCATGCACCTGTAATCCCAGCACTTGGGAGGCTGAAAACAGGAGGATTACTATGAGTCCAATCTGTGTAGTGAGACCTTGTAGACCCTGTACTAAATGCATTGAAACAAAAGATAAGGTGGCTAAGAGTGTTTGTAGCTGTGTTTACATCTTCCAATCTATTCCATTGATCTGCAGGTCTGTTTTTGTTGTTGTTGTTGTTTTGTTTTGTTTTGTTTTTGTTTTTTGCCAGTACCATGATGATTATTTTATCACAGCAGCTTTGTAGCATATTTCAAGTCAGGGATTGTGATGCCTCCTGCCTTTCCTTTGTTACCCAGGATTGCCTTGCATATGCTAGGTCTCCTCTCGTTCCAAATGAATTTTAGGAATATTTTTTCAAGATCTGTGAAGTTTACTAATAGTATTTTATCTGGGATTGCACTGAATCTGTGTAGCAAATTTGGGAGTATGGCCATTTTAAATGTTGGTTCTTCCTATCCAGGAGCAAGGAATATCTTTCCATTTTCTGAAATCTTCTCTCTTTTAGAGTGAGATCATTTTCACTATATAAATCTTTTATTTCCTTTGTGAAATTGATTCCTATAAATTTCAGCTTTTAGGAC
>NW_004524583.1:12118427-12120209 GCF_000260255.1 Octodon degus
TGGGGGTTTGAGACTCTTCCTTAAAATACAAAAATAAATAAATAAATAAATAAAATAACTCACCTCTACCCTAGTTAGTCTCACTGCAGAATCTCAGGCTATAAAATGAAGTGACAGTCCCTTTGCCAGCAGTCTGCTTCACGCTTAAGTCCTCTGAGAAATGGGCACCTCCACTTGAACCTTTCCTGCCAACACCAGCTCCAGTGACAGACACTTCCAAGATACTGTGTTCCTCTCTTAGACAGTGAGAGGTGGAAACTTTTCACACACATAGAGCCCAATATAGAGTCATCTTCCCAGCTGTACTTTCTAAATCTCAAATGTGCAAAAATCTGAAAGGTTTTATTTTGTAATTTCCTTGACAGTAAACCATTCTGTGGATGTAAGATTATTTAGAATTATCATTTGCCCTGTTGTATGATTTGCTGCAGAACTAGGTTTGACTATGAGTCCCAGTTGAGCAAGTAAATACAATCATATCCCTTTACTCCTTCACTGGCTGACATGCCAACTAAGAATATTCTCTGAAGCTTTGCATGTTCAAGAGTAACTGTAAGGGCCAAGGATCTAGCTCAGTGGCACAGTGCCTGCCTGGCAAACATGAGATCCTGAGTATGATTCCTGGTACAAAATAAAAGATGAATTGCAGGATAATTTGGCTGGCTATATATTTCTTGGGCAACACTTTTTTCCTTTGAAGAGCTCTTAAATATTACACCACCTTCTGTGACATTTGGTATCGCTGTAAAGAACCCAGAAAACCTGATTCCCTTCATTCTATATGGCTTGAACATTTTGCTTGATAAATTGCCTTTAGACTTTACAGGATATATCTCTAGGGTAATCTTCCTAGATTAATTTTTCCCCAATATGTGATAAGTTTTATGTCTCCTTTATTCCAGAAAATTCAGTTTTATTCTACCCAACCCATTGTTTTGGCTTCTTTCTTGTTTGTTTTGTTTTGTTTTGTTTGTATTTAGTGCAGAGTCTACAGGGTCTCACTACATAGATCAGGCTTGTAGGTGATCCTCCTGTTTTCAGCCTCCTGAGCTCTGGAATTATAGGCGCGCTCCACCACGCCCAGTCTCAATCACCATCTCAGTGTGCCCCAGGGTGTGGGGCCAGCACGGCAGGCTGGGGATCAAACCTCTG
The DNA here is from genome assembly GCF_000260255.1 of Octodon degus. Lineage (NCBI taxonomy): Eukaryota > Metazoa > Chordata > Mammalia > Rodentia > Octodontidae > Octodon > Octodon degus. The sequence goes on from NW_004524583.1 coordinate 12,119,580, forward strand.
ACCCCTGCATCTGCCTAAGCAGGTGTTTTAATCTGCTGAGCTATCTGGACATCCCTTGGTTTCTCTCTTTGCAGGCTTCAATAATGGGCATGTCGGATCTTCTTTGCCTGAACTCTGTAACTATCATTTTTCCTGTCTTTTCTGACCTCTGATTTCCATTCTACTTCACCTCCCTGATTTCTCTCCGCTATGTCCCTCACTGTGTCATTTTAATCATCTATCACTTGTCCTCCTTCCTTTTCCTTCATATCACTGGTCCTTTGTTTTTCCAAGTTCTGATGGCTACACGTCATCTCCTGCTATCTCATCAACTCCTATTCTTTTTCTCTTCAGCTTTTTATATCAAAGAACTACAAATCTCCAGACATGTTGAAAGAATATTGCAATGAACACCTATCTACCCTATACATGGATCTGTAAAGTGTCATTTGCCACCTCTGCTTTGGCTGCCTCAGTACACACAAACAATACACATACACATTTTCCAATCCATTTTAAAATAAATTACCAACATCATGACACCTGATAAACACTTTAGCTTGAATGTCCTAAACTTAAAACATTCTCCTATATTACCCCCGCTTTAGTCTCTTTGATCTGCCATAATAAATTACCACAGATGAAATGGAT
>NW_004524583.1:12120309-12121859 GCF_000260255.1 Octodon degus
GCCTTATTTATCTCAGTTTGTAGAGGTTTTAGTCCCTACTTGACTGGCTCCCAAGAAGAGTGGCACATAGCAGAGAGCTGCAGTTTATGGCAGCAGAAGACAGTGAAGAGCAAAGGGAAAGGCAGCAGCTGTGGCCTCTAGCCAGCCTCTTTCTCCTCATATTATAAACAAGCTACCCTGGGGCTAGGGGTGTAGAACTCACACAATGTCCATGCTCTCCTCTTCCACAGAATGAGAATGTTTACAAACTAAGAATCCTGGTTCTCTGCTGCTTTACTTAATTAAACTTTCAAACTTCTTAAGTTGACACAGTATATCAACCAGTACAGATGTTACTGTGAAAGGCATGGTTTCCATAATTTCTCTCTCAGTGTGTTTGTTGTTTGTGTATAGAAATGCTATTGATTTTTGAATGTTGACTTTGTATCCTGGTATACTACTGAATTTGGCTATTAAATCTACAAGGCACTTGATGGAATTTATAGGGTCTTCTATGTAGAGTATCATGTTATCTGAAAATAATAATAATTTTACTTCTTATTTTCCAATCATTATTCCTTTTATTTATTTCTCTTGGCTAATTGCTCTGGATAATGTTTTCAGAACTATATTGAACAGGAATGATGGCAGTATCCTTCCTTGTCTTGTTCCTGAGTTGACAGTGAAGGCTTTCAATTTTTGTCCATTAAATATAAGGTTGGCTACTATTTCATCATAGATGGCATTTATCAGGCTGGAGTAAAGACTATCTGTGCCAATTTTCTGTAATTTTTTTCATCTATCATGAATGAGCATTGGACTTTGTCAAAAACTTTTTCTGCATCTATTGAGACAATCATGTGATTTTTGCCTTTGGCTCTGTTGATGTGGTGTATTAATTTATAGATTTGCATATATTAAACCATCCTTGCATTCCTGGATAAATCCCACTTGGTTGTGATGTATAATCTTCTTGATGACTTGCTGCATTCTGTTTGCTAGTACTTTATTGATGATTTTTACATCTATGTTCATTAGGGAGATGGATCTGTAGCTCTCTCTTGTTTAAGTCCTTCTCTGGTTTTGGTATCAGAGTAACACTTGCCTCCAGAAATGAGTTTGGAAGAACCGCTTCCCTTTCAATTCCATTGAAGACTTTGAGAAGAATTGGTATTAGATCTTCTCTAAATTTCTTATAGAATTCAGCTGTGAATATACGGGCTTTTCTTGTTAGCAGGTTTTTTTTATTATATTTTTCAATTTCATTGGCTGACATTGGGAAATTCAGAAATTTTATTTCTTCTTGATTTTGCTTTGATAGTTCATATGTATAAAAAGGAATCTGCCCTTTTCTTCTCTATTTTCCATTCTTCTTTTTTTACATCAGTTATTTTTATTTTAAAGAAAAAAAATAAAAACAATGGTACAAAATCTCAAAACAAGATTTTAGGAGAGTAACAATGGTTAGTACATTGTGTATTGTTACTGCCAAAGTAGTTTCTCATATCACAAGATATAGGCAAGAAATAATAAATAAACAACATAGGTACAAACCTGTTTTTTTTTAAATC
>NW_004524583.1:12122089-12128134 GCF_000260255.1 Octodon degus
CATAGTAAAGTCCTTTGTCTCACTTTTCTTTCCACCTTTTCAGTGCCCATTCTTTAATCTTTCAAATTTTTCTTTTTGCATTAGCTCACTCCCAACCCCCTGCATCTTTAGTAGTACCACCACTGGGTTTTATTATCTTTAATAGTTACTTAGTTGTATGCCCCTACTGTTGAATTCTTTTCTATCATCAGTGGAGATATAGTTATTTGCTGTAGTTATTACATTTTGTAGATACTTGCTGTATGTCAGTATTTGGTTTGTGGTAAGTTGCACACTACAATTGTAGATTTCTTTTCTAGGGTGAAGGGTGGCACATTATGGCTCTTAAGATGTGTTAACATCCAGTTTTTACAGGAGGATACTCCTGTTGCTGACTTACCTGATATTGCCAGGGTTGAATAGTTGCTGCTATTAGGAACAACTAACTTTCCTCTGAATGCCGATACCTGGGTTACTTTTGGAACATTAATAATACCGCAGCGCATTAGCAGAGAAATGGATGATGAGCCAATTTCACTGCATCGTCCCTCCCGTACTAACAGAGGTTACTGGATCCTGGGACAGAGGCATAAGTCTATGTTAGCCTCAAGGAAAAGGAAACTAATACCTCTCTACAGTAGCAACAAAATCCTTCCACTATAAGCAACCACATACCTAAGCATAAGGCAAAAACAACAGAAACATGAGAAGACAAGGTGACAAAACGCCTTCCAAAACTTCCAAAGCCCCCAAAGCCAATCCATGGAGAACTGAGGGAAAGAAAGCAAAAGCTACACAACCACTCATTTGAAAAGCAAAGAGAGGAGGTTAAAAAGCAAATCGGTGAGGGGCTCGGTAGGTTGGTAGAAAATATAACTGATCAGATAATGAAGATAATAAACAAAACAATCAGAAAACTTCTAGAGGACACTAAACATAAATGAACAGTTTGGCCAAGAGCTAGAGTCCATGAAAATGTTCCAAATAGAAATTCAGTAGACTAAAACCTATATTAAAAGCACGGAGAGCAGAAAAGACCAGCATGAGGACAGAATATGAGAATGAGAAGATAGGGATGCTTTCAAAGACTAATTATTTAGAGACGCCTTACAAGCAACATGAGGACATAAAAATATGAGTTCAACAGCTGCAAGATGATGCAAAAACTAAGCTGGCATCAGTTAGGATAGGTTAAAAATTGGAAGAGAGCACAAAGGCACGTGCACACACACACACACACACACAAACTGTTCACAGAAATAGGATCATAAAACATTCCAAATAATGGGAAAGAATGGAACTTACAGATAAGTGAGGCATATAACACACCAAAGAGCCATGATCCAAAGAGAACCTTTCCAAGACACATCACAGTCAAATTATAAAAAGTCCAACACAGGGACAGAATCATAAAAGCTATTAGAGAAAAGCAACAAATTACTCATAGAGGCAAATTCACAAGTTACAGTAGACTTCTCAACACACACCATAAAGGCTGGAGTGCTAGAGAACAGTGAAGCCTCAAGAGCTTCCAGCCCAAAGTTATATATCTTGCAAAGCCCCTTCAGGAATAATAAACAAATAAGGTATTCCTGGGACAAAGAACACTCCAGGAAATTCATGATCACAAAGTGAGCACTGCAAAAAAATTCTCAAGCCTATCCTAGAAAGAGAAAATGAACCCAACAATGCCAGAAAATCTGATAGATTAATTTTCTGAATATTTTTTAATTTTAATTTTTGTTTTATGATTTATACTGTTTCTTTGACTTACAATCTACTTATAAGACATGGCATGATATTTTCTCCTAGTATTAGAAACTTTAAAAAGTGTATTTCCAGGGTCGGCCAAATAGCTCAGGGGATTAAAGTGCCTGCAAGCAGGCACAGGGGCTGGGGGTTCAATCCCCAGGCCTGCTGTGCCAGCCCTGCCCCTGAGACACACTGAGATGGCAATTGAGACCAGGTGTAGTGGTACATGCCCATAATCCCAGATCTTGGAAGGCTGTAAATAGGCGGATCACTATGAGTCCAATCTAGTAATGAGACTCTTAACACCCTGTGGACCCTTCCCTAAAAAAAACAAAAAAAAAAAAAGTGTATTTCCATTTTTCATTGACTTTATATTAGTTCTTCCTTGTCTTTTACACACACACACATATATATATGAAAAAATATGTATATAACCTGACATAAGATTGATAGTGTTTTGTGGAAATCTTCAATATCCTTTCAAATGGGTCCATCTAATATTATATTTTACATAGTCCTACATAACTACCATTTTGAGGGCTCTTTTTATTCTTTATCCAGTACCATACAACTACTTCTCTTGCCGTCTAGATTATGGTCTTTGTTATTTTCTATATGCTACATCTGGAGGTACTAGAATATTTCAAGTTTGTATAACTGGAAAATATTTTACCTTTAGTTCTCAAAGGTATGTTTGGTAAGCATAAAATTCAATGAGGACAGAACTTTATTTTTTCCATTCTTTGAATTAATTTAGTCTAGTTTCTTACTCACTTGCTCTTTTTTTTCTAATGTAGAATAAGATGCTATTAATTTTGTTCTTCCATAGTTAATATTTTTTATGTATATGCTTTAATGATTTTTTTCTTTACAATCAGTTTTGGACAATTTCAGTTTTGTGTATCTTGCTATGATTTTATTCATATTTCTTGTGCAAAAGGTTCATTTTTCTTGGAAATGTGATGCTATAATTTTAACTAAATTTAGAAATTTTAAATCTTTAAATATTTATTGCCTACTGCCTTCTACTTTGAGAATTCTAATTATATGAATAGAAGATTCTTGATTTTGGCACAAAGAGAACTATTATATGACTGATCTGTAAACTCTTCTCCATGTTTATTTTAGACAATTTTTATTGTTATACTCATTTAAATTTGTAAATAATTTTTTACAATGTGCAATCGATTATTAATCTCATGCTATATATTCATTTCAGAAATATTTTCCTAAAATTCATTCTGTCTACATCTTATACCTTTCACATTTCAGTATTTTCCTACAATTTTTAATTTCCTATATAATCATTATTAATTCTCAATAAAGTTAATAATGAGGAAAAAAAGAAAGAAAGTCTAATAGAATGACCAGGCAAGGTGAGAAGTTAAGCAGAAAGGGTGGCAGGTAGGAAACTGGCACATAATGCAATGTCAGAAATAAGTCCATAACTTTTAGTAATAATTATCAGTGTGAATAATCTCAGCTACCAATCAAAAGACACAGATTGCCAGAATGGATCAAGAAATAAGATAAGTGCCTGCCTAGCAAACACAAGGTCCTGAGTTTGATCCCTAGTACCAAGAAAAGAAAAGAAAGAAGACCCAACAATATGCAGTATACAATAAATACATTTCACCCCAAAAGAAATATACAGGCTAAAAATAAAAGGATGGAAAAGCGATACTCCATTCAGTAAGAACCTGGGAAAATGCAGGAGTACTTATTCCTATTTCAGCAAAGTAGATTTCAAGCCAAACTTAATCAGAAGAGACAAAGAAGATCACTACATATTGCTTAAAGGAACAGTTCCATAGGAATAAATAACAATTATAAACCTATAGCACCAAACGGTAGCTTAACCAACTTCATTAAACAAACACTAATGGACATAAAAAGAATCAGATAAACACTGACATAATTATGATCTCAGGTTTTGAGATTCCCCCACTGTCACAGAGAGACTGGTTAACTCAAAAAAAAAAAAAATCAACAAACAAATATCAGAGTCCAACCAAATCTTTGGGAAGATATGGGTTTACTAGATATCTACAATGATCCACGCAATAACAACAGAATACACATTCTCACAAGCACATGAGACTTGCTCTAAAATCGCTCCCATGCTAGTCCATACAGCATGCTTCAGTAAATGCAAAAGAATCAAAATTATCCCATGTATAGGATCAGAGATAAGGCAATGGAACTAGAAGCTAATGTGAAGAGAAACTACACAAAGTATGCAAACACATGAAAGTTAAACAATACCTCTTTAAACAATCGATGGTCACACAAAAATAATCAAGGAAGAAATTGGACAGTTCCTGGAATCAAATAATAATGCCCACACATACAGCATACTAGAATCTATGGGACCCAAAGAAAGCCATCTTAAAAGTGTAGTTTATGGCTTTTTTGTTTGTTTGTTTGTTTGTTTGTTTTATGTATGTAGTACAGGGTCTACAGTGTCTCACTACACAGATTGGATTCCTAGTGATCCTCCTGTTTTCAATTCCCCAAGTGCTGGGATTACAGGTGTGCACCACCAATCCCAGTCTTGTAGTTTATAGCTTTGAATGTCCACATCATAAAAACAGAATGAACCCAAATAAAGAATGAAATGATGCACTTCAACAATCTAAGACTAGTAGAGGCAAAGAAAATATAAAGATCAGAAAAGAGATTAATAAAATTGACAGTATAAAAACAATACAAAGAATCAATGAATTGTGAGAAGTTGGTTCTTTGAAAGAATAAACAAAATAAACAAACCCTTAACCAATCTTACCCAAAAAAAGGAAAGAAAAAGCCTAAGTCATTGCAAATGGAAAAGGAGCTGGGCATGGTGACCCATCCATGCTGTAATCCCAGTGTTTGGGAGAATTGCCAAGGCCAGTCTGGGCTATGTAGTGAGTCCAAGGCCAGCCTGAAGTCCAGATGAAAGACCTTGTCTCAAAATGTTAAAAAGAAAGGAAGGAAGGAAAGAAGGAAACAAAATCAAAGCAGATTGTACTAAAATCCAAAAGATTATTAGTAACTACCATGAGAATCTGTACTGTAATAAAACAGAGGATTAAGAAGAAATGGATATATTCATAAATACATGTGACTTGCAGAAGCTAAACCAAGAAGACATTCCAACTTTGAATAATCCAATATTAGGCAATGAGCCTGAAGAAATTTTTTTTTAATTACCACATAAGAAAAGCCCAGATCCCAACAGACTATGAATTGTCCATAAAGAATAGTTAGTGCCAATATTCCTCAAACTCTTCAATGAAACCAAAAGAGAAAAAGTCCTCCCATAGTCATTCTAGAAACTATCATTTTGTGACTCCCAAACTGGACTATGGCACGACCCAACAAGAAACCTACAGGACAATCTCTTTAATTAACATTGATACAAAAATCCTCTCAACAAGATACTGGAGAACAGGTTGTAACAAATCATCAAAAAGATCACAGGCCACCCTCAAGTGGGCTTCATCTCAGAGCTACAAGGATGGTTCCTCATGCACCAAGCAACAGAGGTAATGACAGCACATGAACAGAAGCCAGGACAAAATCATGTATTCATCCCAATTGTTGGAAAAAAAAAAAAAACCTTGAGCCAAATCCAACATCCATTCATGATTTTTTAAAAACCCTGAAGAAAATGCTATAGAAGGACTTTATCTCAGCCTGACAAAAACCATTTAGAACAAACCAGTGGCCAACATCATATTAAATGGAAAGAAACTGAAACTTTCCTTCTAAAATCAGGAATAAAACAAAGATGTCTTTGATCACCACTACTATTCAAGATTATTCTTGAAACATTAGCCAGAACAACTGGGCAAGAGAAAGAAATAAAAGGTGTAAAGTAAAGGCACAAAGTGAAAATATTAGCTGCCTCATGTCTGTTAAAATCCTGGAAGTTTCTATGTTGTCATCTCTCATTTTGTGAATTTATTAATATAGAACAAGCAGCAGCCAAATGATCACTATTTGCAGATGATATAATCTTTTATATAAATGACTCAAGAAATTCTACCCAAAGACTTTTAGAATGAATAACTAAATCCAAAAAAGGTTTATAAAAATAAATAATCCAGTAATAGTGGCAGAATACAAAGTCAACACACAAAAATCAATAGCATTCCTTGACACTAATAATTAACAAGAAAGATATTAGGAAAACAAAACCTTTCACAATAGTATCAAGAAAAATAGTCAGGCATGATGACACACACCTATAATCCCAGCACACAGGAGGCTGAGACAGGAGGATTACTGTGAGTTGGAGGCCATTCTAGGCTACAAAGTGAGTTGAAGCCA
>NW_004524583.1:12128864-12129853 GCF_000260255.1 Octodon degus
AAAAAAAAAAAAAAAAAAAAAATCAAACACAGAAAATGGAACGATAACTCCTGTTCCTAGATAGACAGAACAAAGAGAACCAAAATGTTCTTTCTTGCAAAACTGATGTACGGATTTAACCCAATCCCAATCAAAGTATCAATAGCATTCCTCATAGAACCAGAGGGAACTAGGCTAAAACTCACAGGGAACTGGAAGACACCTAAAATAGCAAAATCAGTCCTGGGCAACAAGAGCAAGGCAGGGGTGTTACAATCTCAGACTTCAAGTTTACACAACAAGACAGCAGACATAAAAAGAAAAGAGCATGTATTAGCAAAAGCAAAACCAACAAAAGCAGACACCTAGACCACTGGAACAGAAGACACAGAAACACCTCCGAGTACATTCCATGACCCAAAAAGGGGGCCTAGAACTTTTGCTGGAGAAGAGCTGGTCTCTTGATCAAATGGTGTTGGGAAAACAGTTTACCCCAGACAGAAGACTGACTCTCTGCCCATATCTCTCATCATGCATGAAACTAAAATCAAAACGGATCAAAGATCTAAATATTAAGGGGGGCTGGGGAGATGGTTCAATGGAATAAGCGCTTCCCTGACAAGCGCAAGGGCCTGAGTTCAATCCCCGGTTCTGCAGAAAAAAAAAAAAATCTAAATATTAAAATGCAAACAATCTGCTAGAAGATAAAATAAGTAAAACTGTTGAACACACAAGCATAGGCAAAGATTTTCTGAACATAACCCAAATTTGCACAAGAGATAGCACCAGAAATCAATAATGGAATCATAGGAAGTTAAAAAGCTTCTGTACAGCAAATGATGCAACCATCAGAGGGAAGAGGCAACGCACAGAGTGGGAGGATGCCAGCTCTCGCTCAGACAAAAGACTAATATCTAAAATGTATTTTAAATAAAACCAAAAATTTAGACCCCCCCATAAAAGACCCAATCAAAAATGGACAACTGAAATGAATAAAAACTTACAAAAAA
>NW_004524583.1:12129953-12138778 GCF_000260255.1 Octodon degus
AAAAAAAAAAAAAAAAAGAAATATAAATGGTAAATAAGTACATGAAAAAATGTTGGGTTTTGGCCATCAGAAAATGCAAATAGAAATAACACTGAGATTCCATCTTACTCCAGAAAGAATGGCCACCATCAAGAAACCAAATAACAACAAATGCTGGAGAAGAGGGCTGGTTAGATAGCTCAGTGGACTAAGCACCTGCTTAGGCAAGCTCAGGGACCAGGGTTCTATCCCCACCACAGGCCATGCTGGCCATGCCCTCCCAGCTGCTCTGAGCTGGCCACCTGGACCAGGCATGGTGGTGCACCCCTGTAATCCCAGCACTGGGGAGGCTGAACACTACAGGTCTGAGTTATGTAGTGAGACACTGTACCAAATACATTTAAAAAACCCTAAAACACTGGGATTTCATCTCACCCCGGGAATGGATGATAGAGTGACCATTATCAAGAAAAGAACCAATAACAAATGCTGGCAAGGCTGAGGGGAAAAACGAACCCTTTGCCACTGTTCATACAACCTCTATGGAAATCAGTGTAGAAATGCCTAAAAGAAAAAAAAAAAGAATCAGAGGTTCTGTTTGAACCAGCCATTCCCCTCCTGAATATCTTCTCAGAAGAACTAAAAACGTCACAGTGACATAAGCCCACCCACATTTATGGCAGCACAGTTTGTAATAACCTTGGAAGTAACCCAAGTACCTATTAACTCATGAATGGATAAAGATGTGTGTTTAAAAAAAAAATGTAATGGAGTACTACATTGCCATAAAGAAGGATAGGCCAGATGATAGATTCTGGTCCTAGTATGAATTGTTAAATCATTATGGTCATCTAATATGGCTGAAAGCCTTAAAACAAAAGCCCATCTTCCCAAGACTACCTCCCTGCTTCTTCTCCAACTCAGTCCAGGGTGCAAATTCCTTTCAAGCTTCCCACCACCTCAGGGAAGGCCCCCAGACAGTTTCTCAAGTATATTTAAATATCCCTGTCAAACTCCACCCCTGACAAAAGACCATAAAAGCCTCAGCCTCCCTTTGTTCAAACTCAGAGAATTCCTCATCTTCCCCACATTCTCTCAAAGTTTTGTAAATGGGAAAGGCAGGAGGGGTCGGAGGGAGGGCAGCAGAATGGGGAGAAACACGGCTCACATCACGTCCAGGTACAAATTTTCTATGATGGATGTGATCATTATGTATGTCTAAAATATACCAATAAAATCTAATGTAAAAAAAAAAGGATCAAAGACCTAATTATAAAATATGAAACTTCAGAACTGCTAGGAGAAAATGACTGAAGCTACAGGTGCAGGAAAAAGATTTCTGAGTAGGATTCTAAGCAGCACATGAAATAATAACAAGAATTGAAAGATGGAAAAATAATTGGCAAATGGGATCAGATGAAATTAAAAAACACCTTCACAGCAAAGAAAACAAGAAACCTCTTAGAGAATGGGAAAGAAATCTTTGCCAGCATCTCTTGTGACAAAAAATTAATGTTCGGAATATATAAGAAACTCGACACCTTAAAATCAATCCTCTTTCCCAAAAAGCGATAAACATGCATATGAACTGAAAAGATAGTTCTCACGAGGTGAAATAAAAATAAGAAAAAATAAAATTAATTAATTAATTTACAAAATAAGAAAACATACTCAATATATTTAGTCATCCAGGCTATGCAAATCGAAACTACATGGAGCTTCGATCACACCCAATCAGAACGGCTCTTATTAAGAATGCAGAAAAACAATAAATGGTGAGGATATGAACTCAAAGTGACTCTTCTATACTGCTGGTAGGAACATGAGTTGGCACAGCTATGATGGAAATCAGTATGAAGATTCCTCAAAAAAGCTAAAAATAATCTACCAGTCCAGATATAGCAGACCTGGATATTCCCAAAAGACCTGATATGTATATATCCATGTTTACTCTGCTCAATCCACAATAGGTAAGGTAAAGAATCAGCCTAAGTATGCCTCTCAGTGGACTGGGTGGTGTTTCAGTGGCACCGGGAAGAAATGACAAGAGGATTTAGAAAATAAAGACAAGAGACAATAGCTGAGGTCAGTGGTGGACCAAGCCTGAGGGGCAAAGGACCCCCGGGGAAGCAGTAGGAGCCTTTATTTATACCTTTACAAAGTTTCAAGACACGAGGTTGCCTAGTGGCTAATAGCCCACAGTGTCCAGGCAGGATGTTTTCTCAGGACTGAGGTAGCCTGACTGCTTTAGACAATGAAGCCTCATCCTGCCCTCCCACATAGGATCAATTTCGAGCTTCAGGGGCTCCCAACACCCATCAACGGATAAAGGGATTTTTAAAAAGTTGCACATATACAACGGAACATCATATAACCATAAAGAAGAATGAAGCCACATTTTCAGGAAAATGTTAAGCAAATTAAGTTAGACTCAGAAAAGCAAATATCAGGGACCGGGGAGATGGCTCAGTAGAATACGCGCTTGCCTGGCAAGCACAAGGGCGTGAGTTCAATCCCCAGTTCCGCCAAAAAACCAAAAGAAAAGAAAAGAAAATATCATGTGTTTTGTCTCACATGTTGAATCAAAGAAAACAAACCTCATCTCTGAACCCCTTTTCCTACTCTTTCCACTTTGCCTTGACCCAGGAGGGAAGAAGGCCAGCATCACCATGGGAGAAGAGGGGCTCCCAGCAGCCTCCACCAGAGGCCCGCACAGGGCTCACCCGCCCCTGCTCTGCAAAGCAGCTGGTCGAAGGGACTGGTCTTCATTGAATTTGGTGTTGAGGACAGTAAAGATGTCAATGGACATTTTGAAAAATCCAAACTTCGTTTTGTTAGGGCACACTGACAGAACAGCAGACCTGAGGCAGACTGTCACAAAGGCTATAAATCAGGTGACAGCCTGTGACTCTGCTCACGCTCCTTGCCTCGTGACCAGCCTTGACTATCTGGGTCCGGATGTTCCCCCTTAACAATGTGTGGGTCAAACTGACTGTGTCCAGCTTATGTTTTAAAAATATGCAGTGACTCCAGCTTGCTTCAAGGGCTTCAAGGCCCTCATGTGTGGGGGAAGACTGGCCCAGTCAAGGACATTTTCAACTCTGCCTAATTTCCTCAGACCCCTTCCTTCCCAGAATGTTCCTGTACAAACCTGCCTGACAACAGATGATGTAATTCTTGTACTCCATGCAACCAATCACATAATAACCAGCTATCAGCTTCCTACTGCTAATAGGACAATAAAGCCTTGAGCCATTTCCCCGGCCCTGCCTTATTTAAACTGAACTAAAACTGTTATGGGTTACTCAGCATAGGAACCAGATCAGCCAGATAGAAATGTGAATAGACCCTTTTATTTACTGAGCTCAGGTCCATCAGCCATTTCTCATGCAGGAGAAGACTGATCGGCAATGGAACATAGGTAGCATCGGAGTATTTATAACAGAAATCACATCCAGTTTGGTAAGCGAATTTAATATCTATCACGGAACAACAGAAACTACATTTATTTGACACAGCTGCAAACTGTGACTAAAGGGTCTTTTACAGCTTAGTGATAAGTGTATATTTTTGTAAGATACATCTTAAGCCGGCCATGTTATAGGAGATGGTTAGAGAGGGAGTTTGTTTTAGCTTGCTGCCTTGACAAGAAAGTTATTTATGGTTTAAACAGCGTTGAGCCGAGAGGGAGATTTCTTAGAGTAGACAAAAGGAAGCACAAGAGTTTTTTAATAATTTTCCACAGCTAAAGCACGAAATTCTGTTAACCCTTTACAGAAACCTGACTCGGCTGGTGACTTGAACCTCTGTGTTCTCCAGCCCGCTAGCGTAACCAGTTTTTCCAACCTGTCCTTTTTGGGACTCTGGTAAAGGTTGATAATGTATGTACCACTGGGCAATTTTAAGTCACCTAAGGCATCATCCTTAGATGATGCTTCCCCATTGTGATTTTAAAAAAAAGTCACCTAACCCCTCCTCGCTTCACAACATAGTAACACGATAGAAAGTTTTAGCACAGGGAGAGAGCTAAATTGTAGATTTCAGAATAGGCTCACAGTGGCTGAACCAAAGTGACTGACACCCTAAACTGCTATCCTGCCACTCCTCTGTGGGCCTTTCAGATCGTTCCCCTGAATTTTTAATTTCTAAACAATTTACTTCACATTATTATATGGAAGTGATCACATGTCAGGGCTCCTGCTGTGCGGTAGCTAAAATGAGTGAATGCCGTAGCTTGGATGGCTTCAGAAGTCTGTACATTGGCATTGTTCGGTCCTTAAGCTTTCACATCTCTTAGCCTGGAGCTCGAAGGCAGCTGTACGCTGTTGCTTGGGCCTCTACGTTTGGACCAGATTGGCATTTGCAGGGTCAGTGTGGCAAATGAATGAAAAGATGTTGGGCCAGGGAGATGGCACAGTGGAATAAGCGCTTCCTTGGCAAGAGCAAGGGCTTGAATTCAATACCTGGTTGGGGGCGGGGGGAGATGTTAATATACCTATGGGGGCCAGGGATGGCTCAGTGACATTCACAACTGCCTGGCAAGTGCAAGGTCCCTGAGTTCGAGCCCCAGTACAAACAAACAAACAAACAAAAAGCAATACACCATTGGACTTTGTACCTGTTTTGTCTGTTTTTTTGTTTTTGTTTTTTTTTTTTTAATTTTCCTTCTTCTTTTTTGTGTTTTTTTGGTTGTTTCTGAGGCAAGGTCTCACTCTGTAATTCAGGCTGGCCTCAAACATACCTGAGGCTGGCCTTGAATTCAAGGTAATCCTCCTGCCTCAGGCTCCCAAGTGCTGGTATTAACAGACATGCACCACCATACCGGCTTTATTTCTGATTTTGATTCAGCTTTTACCCTGGCTGAAAAACCTCAATTTATGTTCATCACAGGGAGGTTTTGTTGTTGTTGTTGTTGCTGTTGTTTTTTAATGTCTGCATCTTCCTAGTAAACTGTTGGAAGACTTCTGGAAAAAAAAAAAAAAAACACAAACAGAGAGCTAACCTAAAGGGTTAGAAGGGGCTACCAGAAAGAGGAAGGGAGCAAGGTGTAGGGGGAGAGGGAAAGAGGAAAAGTGAGTGGGGCGGACATATAGTAGGTCACATGGAAGCATGAGTCCTCCCAGATGGAAATCTACTGGTCTGTGTAACTAAGGTGCCCTAACTAAGAAAGAAAGAGCATGTAAGGGAAAAGACATTTATTTCATATGGCTCTGCAGCACTGGGGACCCAAGAGCCAGGCACTGGCAGACCTCGCGCCCAATTCCTACTGGGCAGCTCTTGCTGTGTCCTCACACGGTGGAAGGCACAAGGCGTCTTCAACAGGCCACAAACCCTGCGCACTAGGGCTCCACCCTCCTGAGCTAAGATCTCATCTTCTCCCACTTTAGCAGGTAGGTTTCAAAAGATAAAGTGTGGAAGCAAGGAAAATATTTGGGGGACAGTGTCTGCCTGGCAAGTGCAAGGTTGTGAGCTCAATTCCCGGTACCACAAGAAAAAAAAGAAAAAGAAAAAAATATTTGGAGGTGAATACTAATTTAAGAAGAATTTAATAATAATTCCACAGTATCATCTAATCCATATAATCCATACCTTTTTTTGGCAGAATCGGGGATTGAACTCAGGCCCCTGCGCTTGCCAGGCAAGCGCTTATTCCACTGAGCCATCTCCCCAGCCTCTAATCCATACTTAAATATACCAAATCACCCCCCAAAATGTTTCTTAGATATCTTTTCAATCTCATATCCACATACATTGCACTGGTTATGTTTATTCTCTTTTGTTACATTTGCTTTTTTCAAGAATACATACAGTTAGTTTGTAAAATGTCCTCATGTGCCTGGTTGTGTCTTTATAGCTCACGTTTTGCTTTTATAGCATTTCTATTTAGTAAGCTGCCAGCTAGAGATAAAGCTTCACTGCCCAGAGATTAAACACTCCACCCAGCTGATATACGGCGAGTCACATTCTGTCAGGAGACACATGACATAGGCTCCTGTTGTCAGTGACCCAAGTCTGATCACTTGGCTGAGCTGAGTAAACATAGGTTCCTCCCATGCCACACACATCTCCCCTCTACAATTACTAATTAACCTGTGTGGCAACACTTTATCACCATCAGAACATTCTAGCCATCAGTTTTTACCCAAGGGTTTTAGCATCTCTTGATAATCCTTGCCTTCATCAGCTAGTACATTAGGGGTTACTAAATGGTGAGTTTCAGCCTTCGTTCCCCCTGTTCCTTTGTTTTGTAGTCCTCCTACATAGAAAGAATTACTACATTCACTTTTTAAAATTCAATTACACAGTGCTGGGTAGTTGCCATCTGCTCTGTGGCCTTGTTTTTCTGAAGAGTATCCGGCCATTGTTGGAAGTTTTTGCTAACCTATCTTTTCTTTCACTTCTGATGTTTTATATCATTTATCCCCAACTAGACAAGTTGTTGGGGTGTGGCTCTGTCAGGGAACTGAACCCTAGGTTTCCTTGCCACCTGAGCCTGTTTCACACAACCACAGCCTCTCCTTGTGAACCCCGTGGAGCCCCACAAGGAGAGCTAATGGCCCACCGAGTTTTTGCTGTTCTTTTCCCTTCAGCTATAGGATCTTTCCTACTTTTCCCCCAAATCTGGGATGCCCTTAGCCAACTTGTTTGGCAACAAATATGAGGTGACTTCATGGGGCTGTCACAGTAGATCCGAAGATACTTGGTAGCTTCAGGCCAGGCCAGCTGGAGCAAGGGCTCTGGGAACATTTGCCATCACGAAAGAAGTCTGGCTCCCCAAGGAGCAATGGCTCAGAGGACTCTGGGAAGCAAGCAGCTCAGAGGACTCTTACAGCAAGCAGGTGGGGAGCCCCAAGGAATGGGCACGCGCTGAAGCCTGTCATGGCCCAGGCTTGAGAAAGATAACAACAAACTGAGGTTTTAAATTACCAAGGTTAGCAGTGGGTCACTGATGCTCCCACCTTTCCTTGTTGTGTGACCCTAACTGGTTGGGCTCACCCCCTTCTATAACTGGATCCCAAGGAAGAATACCTGCCGCCTTCGGGGGGATGTGCATGTTCCCAGAGCTGTCATCCAGCTGTCCCCCCAGGCCGTCTGGCACTGCCCTTCCACCTTGGTGACCGCTGGCTGGGCTTCAGCAGCCTTTGCACACAGAATGGAGCCTACAATTCTATTTCTTCCCTAGTTTTACCTACAAACACTGTCTGCGAAGTCTCCACCCCATTTTTCTCATGGCTTTGGAATAACTTCCAGAAAAAGAAGGGAAACGCCAAGCTCTACAGCTGCTTTCCTACTATGAGTCCCTGCCACGTTTCAGAATGGCTACCTTTTTCCAACCAGCTAGCACCAGTCACCTGCCAACAGGCATCTAGTTGTTGCCAGTGTTTCACTATTATAAAGTATTGTGACACCACGCATCTATTTATTTTGCATGTGAACAAATACGTAGGGTGGCTTTCTGCAGATAGTATTGGGGGTCAAGGGCAGTGGCCACGGAAGATATGGGGAGTTCAGCTCCACTGGGGCTGAGGCTCAAGTGCCTTTGAGTAAGTGCACCCAGCCACCGCTACACCAAGGTGCTGCTTGAAAGAACCAGGTGAGGCCACTTTGGAATAGATCTATGAGCCGGGGGGCTTCTCCAGTTGAATGAATGCCTTTTCTCAAGAGCCAAGGGAATAGGATGAGGTCAGACACAGAAGAGGGCCAGGCAGCAGGACACAGTGGCAGGGAGAGCAGGGGAACAGGCAAGTTGAACTCCAGTTCTTTATCAGCTGGGCAAATTGAGCAGATTAGTGAACCTCTCTGAGCTTTTGCTTCCTAATCTGTAAAATAAGGATAGCAACAGTACCTATCTCATGGTTGTGCTCAGCAACAAATGTCATTCAAATCAGTGTCTGTCACCTAGCCCATATTAATATAACCCAAAAGATCCCACTGCCCCCCAGATGTCATGCAATCAGAGGGGATATCAAGAAGAGGATGGGGGTTATCAGCTTCGTAGATTTTTCCATTCTTAGCAAAAGCACACTGCTGAGAATAGAGTGAGACAGAGAGGGAGAAGAAAGAGAGGTGCTGAGCCCAAAGGGAAAGAGCTGGGGGTGCCAGAGTAGGGGGACGAGGAACCACTGCCAAATACTCAGCATTCTTCATATGTGAACAATGACTGGTAGACACCTCAAAAGGCTGTGATCTTTAACTCCCCACCCCGGGGGGTAATATGTCAACACTGTCTTTCTTTTTTTTTTTTTTTTTAATGCTTCAATACAGGAACTTTAATAGGTACATACTGTAATGGTAAACAGTGCATGTGAGCAGGAAGTTAAGGAAGAGTTGCCAGCTGCTCATGCCTACTCAGTATTCTTCTCCTTCTTCAGCCTCTGCTTCCACGGAATCCACGCCCACCTCTTCATAATCCTTCTCCAGTGCCGCCAAATCCTCCCGGGCCTCGGAGAACTCCCCTTCCTCCATGCCTTCTCCCACATACCAGTGCACAAAGGCCCGCTTGGCATACATGAGATCGAACTTGTGGTCCAAGCGGGCCCAGGCCTCAGCGATGGCAGTGGTGTTGCTCAGCATGCACACGGCCCACTGCACCTTGGCCAGGTCTCCCCCTGGAACCACGGTCAGGGGCTAGTAGTTAATGCCCACCTTGAATCCAGTCGGGCACCAATCCACAAACTGGATGGTACGCTTGGTCTTGATGGTGGCGATGGCAGCATTGACATCTTTGGGAACCACATCTCCCCTGTACAACATGCAGCAGGCCATGTACTTGCCGTGGCGAGGGTCACACTTGACCATCTGATTGGCTGGCTCGAAGCAGGCATTGGTGATCTCAGCCACGGACA
>NW_004524583.1:12139453-12166480 GCF_000260255.1 Octodon degus
ACACTGCTCTGGGCACGTGCTTGCCAGCCCCAGTCTCACTGAAGAGCGTGTTGAAGGAGTCGTCCCCGCCACCAATGGTTTTGTCGCTAGGCATCTGACCATCAGGCTGGATTCCATGTTCAAGGCAGTACAATTCCCAGCAGGCATTGCCGATCTGGACACCTGCCTGCCCCACGTGGATAGAGATACACTCCCTCATGATGAGTCCTGCCGGGTAGACACTGCTCGGGTAGACACCGCTCTCGCTTCTCGTGCTTCTCGCTTCTCCAACACTGTCTTTCTTTGGCCTCGGGGCCCCAGGTATAGTCAGGTAGGATAACTGTGTAAATGATCTCCCTCGTATGGTACAGTGCACAGCCTGGACAACTGTATGTGGCAGCCCTATATGGTCACCACCTTCACACATTCTGCATATGTGTCACCTGTAACTGCATGTGGACTATAAGGTCCCTGAGGGCAGGAACACAGACTGCAGTCTTTTTTTAATTTTTTAGCAGTGACAAAGTTTATTTGAAAAAGTAAGAGTGAAGAGTGAGGGAGAAACTGTTTCAGTACAGTGAGCTTGGGCCAAGTAAGAGGAAAAGGCGGGATAAAAGTCTGCCCTGGAGGACGTAGCACTGGTTAGCTGGAGTAAAGCTGCCATAGTGAGCTCCTCATGGCATCGATGTGTCCTCATCGTGGTGACCCAAGCCCCAAGGAAACTCGAGAGAACTACATTCGGGTCCTGAGAGGCAGTGCTGGCTTCCCACTCCACACGCCAGGTCGGGTCCAGAACAGTCTGTTGAAGACCTTGAAAACCTGCTCAAGTTCTCAGGCGGAGTTCATGTGCAGGGCTTTGGGAACCACTCTGCCCCTGTGCTTTGTGATCTTGTAGCCAACAGGTCAGGCCACTGCCCCATCCAGCCTTGCCACACCCTAACCTCCTGCCTCATTTCCCTCCTACCCAGAAATCCCCATAATGCTTTACGAGGTGCTGAGGAGGGGCCTGTAGGCCCTGATTACTGAGGGCTATGTGCTCTCCAGCTATCTTGGGGTACTGTGCCTCACTGGCTGGGTTGAAAAAAAAAAAAAACTTACTAGAAAATGAGATATAGACTACTAGAGAGTTTGATTGTTTAGCTGAATTCAAACACCTATAGTATTTAGATGCCAATAGAATATTCACCTCTGACAGGACTAAACAAAAAAAAGGGGGATACAAAGGAAAGATCATTTGGCATTTATATATACAAAATGGTTAGGATAGATATACAGCTACTTTCACTTAATTCAATAAGAAGAAAGAGGTGTATTAACAGTGTTTGGACAGGATATCCTGTCTGCTTCTTTTACTATGGATAACCACTAAGAAGATAACGATATTCAATGTATTATCAAAACTGTCCTATTAATCAGCTTTGAAACTGTCTCATTCATATTTATTTCTCAATAAAATTTAAAAAAAAAAAAAAAGAAAATGAGAAAAAAGTGAGTGACCACTGAGTTGCTCATTTGACAGGTGACAGAAACTTCACTACTGACCCAAATTTGAGAGGCAGGTCAGATTTGCACTTCTTGTAGCTTCACTGTAGTGTTGCTTTTTACCTTAGTCCCTGAGAAGGGGCCCTTCTATTTTGGCTTTAATCAGTCAGGGGGCTTCCCCTTTCTCCAAATTTTTAGGGGCACCCAGTCTCCAGGATGGACAGGAGGTGGCCCCCGGCCAGGAGCTGCCAGGACTCTAGTTTTTATCCTTCCACAGTGCCTGCACCTCAGCTGGTGATCAGTAATTGTCCCCTGGCCATGCAGTAGGCTGTGGTTCCGGCTATCTCCAGAACAAAGGAGCCTCCTTGGGCCTCCCGGGCCTGCAGAGCCCAGATCAGGCACCTCCATCCTCCCCAGCATCTGATGCCCAGTGTTCAGGCTGCCCTTCCCTTGAGACCTTCCCAACAATAAGAGGTCATTGGTGGCAAGGATTCTCAGGAGCAAAGGCCTTCATGTTCACCCAGGCTACAGTGCACATACTGCACACTGCACGACCCAGGGGAATGGCTTTCTCATAGATCCGATGCTGTAGGTGCGGATCCTGGTATCCAAGCCCCAGCTGTGCTCTGGCCACTTCTCTGGCCATCGATGGAAAACCATCTCAAGTGATTTCTCCCGCTAGCCAGAATGTTACCACCCCCACCGCCAGGTGCACAGGATTGGCCCCTGTGCTGTCTGCTGCCCCACAGCCCTACACCCAAGTCTAAATCTCTTGTTTCTTGTTTTGACAAACAGGAAACAAGGCCCCCTCCAGGTTGTGGAATGTCCTCCTGCAGCAAGGACAGGAGGAACAGGACCAAGGACCACCATGACACCTCTGCTGCTACATACCCATGGCCCAGCCCACAGCCCAAGACACCGGCCTGGTGCACAAGCAGAGGCACCAGGAAGTTAGGAAGAAATTCCTGCATCCTTCTCTTCTCGGCCAGTTTCCCAAGGAACAGGCCTCTTATGTGCTAATAGTTCCAGGGCCTGTTGCCCTTTGGGGAAAAGAGCCTCTAAGCTTCTGAGAGCCCATCTGCCATCCCCACAGGCTCGTCCTCATGGAGCCAAGCACATTTTCCCTCAACCCCTTCTAGCTGAAGGATAGGACCAGGGTCTCCCGGCACAGGCAAGAAGGATGCAGTATCCTTGTCTCCCAGGAAAACCATGGACGCATCTTTTCGTGGAGACAGTACTCCTCCTCCCTTGTCCCACAACCCCTTGGGCTATGCTACTTGCCTCTGGAAACCAAAGGAAGTAACACCCAGCTCCTTTCCCTCCTATGGGGTCTACTAGGGGTGACATAACCTGCCTGCCATGGGGCAGGTAACTCCCCTGAAGTATCAGGGCTAAGCTGACAGCAGGAGCTGCAGGAAAAGGGGCAGGCCAGTGTGGTCAGCGCAGCCTGGGACTGGCCCTAGGGCAGAGTTGGGGAGGTATATGGCTGGGGGCAAAGGACAACAATAAGCTCTGGCTCCCAGAAGCAGCTAAGAGACAGGGGAGGCGTATGAGTGGCACCCCAGGGGCCACAGAGGTCAGGGTATTGGGGAGAGGTAGAGAAAACCACGCAGATAAGGCCTGGGCTCTCTTCTCTTGGGAGCCGCAACCAAAGAAACAGCTTACTCATTGCATAATCCTTCTATTTGCCCAGAGCTGCATTTAGCCCAGATACCTTTCCTGTGAGGGGAGTAGCAAAGGCATCCAGAAACAATCCAGAAGGGACGGCAGCTGCAGGAGGGCAAGCATGGTCCTTACCACCTCAGGGATGGAGGTCCACAACGCGTCTGCCCCCTTCAACTTCTCCCTACCGCCGGGCTTCGGCACGCGCCCCACAGACAAGGCACTGAGCGTCATTCTGGTGTTCATGCTGCTCCTTGTCATGCTCACTCTGGGTTGCACCATGGAGTTCAGCAAGATCAAGGCTCACCTCTGGAGGCCCAAGGGACTCACCATCGCTATGGTAGCCCAGTATGGCATCATGCCCCTCGCCGCCTTCCTGCTGGGCAAGGCCTTCCGGCTGAGTAACATTGAGGCACTGACCCTCCTCATCTGTGGCTGCTCACCTGGGGGGAACCTATCCAACCTCTTCAGTCTGGCCATGAAGGGGGACATGAACCTCAGGTAGGATGCGGGGTGAGAAGGGAGCAGGCTGGGCCGGGGCCACTGTAAAGATATTGACTGAGGCGATGAGCTGGGCTAAAGCCAGGAGGGGGTGGGAGCTGGGTGGATGGATACCAGCCCGGGGGGCTGCTGCACTTATGACAAGAGCTTATGCTGGGCAGGGGGTGGGGGTCAGGGTCCATCGTGGTTTAAGCTCTAAGCCAAAGCTGGTCCAGGGGCCTCCTGAGATGACCCCCCCCACACACACACACACACATCAAGGGGAGGGACAAAGCATTACCTTCAAGGAACACCGATTTCAACCAAAGAGCCCCAAAAAAAGCACAGTGCTAGGGAGAGGAGAGTCAGCTCTGTGCTTGCAGATGGAAGAGGGGGTACAGTGGGTTCCAAACACCATCAGGTGGACCAAGGTGACTCAGAACTGCACAAGCTCCTCCAATTCCTGCAGGATGCATGAGCTCCAAAAGCTCCTCCAACTGCCTGGGCCCTCAGGTATCTTCCTTTAAGCTCCTCCAAATCCAGGGTGCTTCTCAACTAAGGACTCACCTCAGCCTAGCAGTAGGAAGACAATGGCTATCCACAGCAGCCAGCGCAGACTCAGCAGGGCTCTCTTTACAGCCCGACAGGGGGCTGGCAGAGCCATTCCCTCCCAACAGGTGGGCACAGCGTTGAGCTCCTGCTGGGGGCTCACACCTGCAGCAGCCACCTGTGCTGAGCCTGAAGAAAACTCACTCAGAGCCCTTGCTTTTGTTTCCTTGGTGTGGCCACCCCATCTGGGTCAGCCCTCAGTGGAGACAAAGCAGGGACTCCAGAGTGCATGTGCTTGTGTCTGGGAAGACCTGGCCATGGCTGAAGTTTACTGAGAAAACTGAGTGAAGGGCCTCTGGATGATATAAATTGACACTGGGACAGTCGTTCTTTCTCAACACTGGAGATAGAACTCAGAACCTTCAGGCCTTGGACAGATTTTTAAATACTGGGAATGAGCACTGGGGGCCAGGACCTCCCTCTAAGATGCGCTGGGCTTTGAGTGAACTCAGCCTGCCTCCAGGGTGGGGGGTCGAGACAGAGACCAAGGAGTTGTCGATGTTAAGCCCCTCACTGAGAGCAAAAGTTCTTTCCTCCAAGGAAGCTGAACACTTCCTGCTGCAGAGCAGCCAGGGGCTGTGGAACAGGCTCGCAGCCTCTGTACCCCAGGGAATGCAGCGTGCACCTAGTTCTGGAGAAGCAGGGAAGCTGGAAATGGGGCACAAAGAGGCTCACAGGAGCTGTGCATCTGTGGAAGCAGCAGAGCAGGGAGTTGGCGTGGGGGAGAACAGGCACATTTTCAACTTCAACCAGGTGTGCCCACAGTGCCAGTAGCGTGCCACCCCTGTGGTTGGAAGTCCCTGATGGGTCGGTCAGCCCTCTGCGATTCAAGGACATGCTCAGCCTCCTCTCCAGTCACCCGGGGACTGTCGCCTCTTCCTAGACCCCACAGAAGGTAATACTACTACTGGGATGGCTACCAAAACCCTTCTGCACAAACCACATCTCATTCACCACAGGAGTAAGAACTGTCATTAGGTTGTGTGCCATGACTTCAAATTCCAATCTGAGTTTGTCTGGGACAACAGGGATTCCAAGAACTTGTGCTAACCACTTTACCTGAGTAGCTCCAGGTGTCTCTAGCACCCTGGACTGAGTTTTGGAGTCCAGTACCTTTGTTCAGGTCTGGACAGCTCCACAACCTGTGCTTTGACTGAAATATCCCTTGGGCCAGCGTAAACAAGGTGGCCGAAGGCTCTCTGCCATCCTCGAAACCACAAGCCCTCCTGAGGCAGATGTGGCTATGCCACAGGAGCAGCCCTCTGCTGTCACCGCTGCTTTTCTCCGCTCTTGCATGCCATCTCTAAATCTTTAAGCACTAGCAACTCACTCAAGTTTGTCTGAAGAACTGTGCAAATCAAACAATTGAGCCAGGTGTCACTCCAAAGTGAGAGTGAGACATCTCTTCCTGTCTCGGGGTTGGGAGGCATCAGTCAGATCTTGGTTCCTTTTCACGTATCAGGAAACTAGAAGTCCAGAACTGCAAAGTGTTTCTCAAGATTTGTAATAAAGCGGAGTCTAGAGCCAGCCCACAGCCGCCCCCCTTGGTCATTCTGCCCCCTGCTGGAGGGAGTCAAGCAGCCAGCCACATCAGAGGTCCACAAGCAGGTACCCAGAGGGCTCTGGGAGGGTAGTACTAAGCACCCCCCCCCCCCAAGGCTGAGGTAGACTTGGCAGACTGGGGACAGAGAATGTGCCAGTGGGAACTGACGACCACAATCATTGGCTCCCAACCCCATGGGCCCACAGCAGCTGTGGACAACAGGTGTGAGCACAACTCAAAGGTTCCCATAGGTCTCCTCACCATGATGTAGGCAGACTAAAGCCAAGATAGGAAGGATGCCATTATGGTGCCCAGATATTCCATTTCACCAAGACTGGTGGCTCCCTCCCAGGGGCCTCAGCTTCAGCCTCCAACCTCTCCACTGATACAAGCTCAAAACCGATCCTTCAAATGGGGTATACAAGCAGCATCTACACAGTAATCTTAGAAACTTCAGCAAGGCGGCAAAATAAACTGAATGTGCCCTTTTCCCCAGGAGGCAGTCATGCCCAGTGTCACCATGATCCCAATCTTGGGAGTTAGCGTCTAAAGTGCAAGTCATGTCCCCTTACTTCTCATAGTAAACTGAGGATCACGACAGGGGCAGCACATGTTTAGGGGAATGAACATCCCTGACCAACCCGCAGAACCTATTTGTGAAAGGAACACAGCTCCCATAAACCCAAGAGGGGAGGGCACAAGTCCCAGAGCTCCTGACACCCAAGCCAAAGCAAGCATGGTTATAGAACTGTGGAACAAAACAAAACAAGCTGCAAACTGTTTTCCTATGGATATCAATAGCTGTCACTGAAATCTGATCCTGCCCAAGCTCAATCCCCACCACCCCAAAGGGAGCACCTCCCAGGATTTGGAGCTCAGCATTTCTAGGGACCTTCTTAAAACTACTGGCACGTGTTTATCTCAGTTTTTAAAAAGCTGCACTTGCATGTTTTGAAATTTTGTATTAATAATTCGTACCATTTGACAACCGATAGGCATGTGATATCTGAACTGCGGTTCAGTTTGCTTGTGTTCATCTGCTGTGGGGCCAGTCAGTGCTGTGTTTTCATGCCCACTTTATAGACAGTTTTGTGGAAGGTCCCCCTTGCTTCCTGGTAAGAGCTGACTTGTAAAAGCAGAACTCCTGGGTGGCTGGACTCACACATTCAGCAAACCATCTTCAAAGCAGTTGCTCCGCCTCCTGCTCCTGACACAAGTATGTGAAGACACCCGTTCTGTCTTTGGAATTGTCAGGCTTTTCAGTATGTGCCAACTGAGGAGTTTGCAATAAATCACAACGGTTTTAAATTTTATTCCATGGGAGGCCCATGTCTTTTCAGTTTATTGGCTGTTTAAGAATCCTCTTGAAAATGTTACTGGTTTTACCTGTTTTTTCATGGGTTCCATAATAATTTCTTGTTCGTTTATTAGGTGGCTACTTAACAAATGTTACCACGATCTTAGAGGCCATCTTTGCTCCTTGATAGTGGAAATGTAATGTTTAACGTAATCAAAATTTACCAATATTTTTCCTCTAACATTTATGGCTTAAGGTTTTAAGAAATCTCCATCTGCAACGTTACAAAGATACTATTTTCTTTGAAAAGTTTTAAGTGTTTTTCTCCTAGAAATTTTCCATCAATGTGTAACTTAAAAAAGTTAAGTTTCCAGCACTACTTTGAATTTTCCTTCAGGGCCTTGTAGCCCCGTCACTCAAGCCAAGCATGGGCGAGCCCGTGGCTGGACCTGACTTCTCAATGGTCTATGTGGGCTCCTCTGGCAGCAGGCCATTTTCTTACAATGACTGAAGTCTGCAGGGGAAGCACTCCATCTTCCTGAAAACTACATGAACTATTCTTGGCTTCTACTCTTTCACTTAAATTTTAGGATCAGTTTTCAAGTCTACAGAAAAAATCTGAGCCAGGATTGTTGGAGTATGCCTGTAAACCCAGCACTCAGGAGACCAAAGCAGGAGGACCACTGTTAAGGTCAGCCTGGGCTATAGTAAGTCCAAGGCCAGCCCAAACTATATAGTGAAACTACAACTACAGGATCTCTAAATTATTTTAAGGATCTGAAATTTTAAGTGTAACTGCTTTACACTGTCAAAATGTAAAGATCTTTAGAATTTC
Organism: Octodon degus; assembly: GCF_000260255.1. Lineage (NCBI taxonomy): Eukaryota > Metazoa > Chordata > Mammalia > Rodentia > Octodontidae > Octodon > Octodon degus. The sequence continues at coordinate 12,147,341 of NW_004524583.1, forward strand.
AGGTCTAGCCCTTTATACCAACCTATGTTAGTTTCTTCATCTTGTATCTTAGGCAGGCAGTGACACAGGCCTGTCACCATCCAGTTACCAGGGAGATAGAGGAAGAATCATGGACCACAAGCTCAAGACTCACCTGATCAACAAGTTAAGGTCTCAGAAGATAAAATAAAAAATAACCGCATTTGGATGTACAAGTATTTCATATTTTTGTATTTTAAGTGGTTTTTAAAAAAAGAATCATTTGCTATTTGTTCCTAGCCTGATTTGCAATTTTTTAACAATATATCTAGTACAGGGTCTGACTACACAGATCAGACTTGCACTATCTTCCTGTTTTCAGCCTCCCAAGTGCTGGGATTACAGGCACGCACCACAAGCCCCAGGGGTGGGGCCATCATGACAAGCCAGGGATTGAACCTGGTCCCTAAATCTGCTTTAGCAGGCGCTTTAATACACTGAGCTATCTGGCCAGCCCTGCAACTGCTTTTTATTGGTAATATACTGAGAGATTTGTATATGCTATTACTTGCTAATTACAATGGTTCTCCTCTGTGGACAATCCCACCAATGGCAAAATATATGTATCTTATTTCTACACTTTGTTGACTACTGCCCCTTCCTTCTTCCCCTCCTCATCTTCTGCCTCCTGCCTCAGTTTCCCAGAGTGCTAGGACTTATACTTTTGTATTAATTTTATTGAGAACCAAATAGCAATGAGATAGTTGCAAAATAGCTTAGTAGGACAGTTATAATAATTAATATATTGTATATTGTTGTCTTCTACTTATTCAATTTGTTTTGCTGGGCTAGTAAGGGATTACGCATAGTACAAATGCTAGTAATAGGTACTGTTGCTTGCTTACTTTTTACAGAAAATCCTAGTTTTTCATCAGCTTAATGTTTGCTATACATTTTTTGAGATCCTCTGCAGAATTAGCAGTCCCCATGCTGTTGCTAGCATACTTAATTTTTAACATTAAATAAAACGGAATTTGGTCCGTTCTACATCTATAAAATTAAGCCATTTATTATCTGAGCAACGGCTGCCTCCTCTCCTGCCACATGATATAACTAGTCCTCCAGTTATTCTCCTCTTAAGTCAGTTTCTAACCATGGCCTGTTTACTGCTGACTCAAGGGCTAAGATTTGGCTCAGTGGTAGAATTGTCTGCCTAGCAAGCTGGAAGCCCTGGGTTCGGTCCTTGGCACCAAAAACAAAACCTCACCAAAAAGCAATTTAACTAAAAAATATAGTAATATCAAAAAAGACCAAAAATAAACAAGATGACTATTTACCACTGGCTCTTAGCTTCTGCCTGGCTGCACTGTCTTTGAATCCCAGTGACTAGTGCAGTCACTGCAAACCGCAAGCACTCCATAAGGTAACACACTTGGCACCCCACATCCTTTCCTTGGCTGGGCAAAGCTACTGCAGCCAGCTATTCCTGAGGCCCTAGACAGACATTCAGCCATTCTGGGACAGACGCAGCTCCATGACCTAAAGGGGTACAGTCTAGGATGGGACCACACAGGAAACTATTCAACATGAGCTGTGCATGTGGCAGGCAGAGGTCAGAATGGCTCCTTCCACGAAGTACACGGGGACTTGGCTACTTACTGCTTGTGGGATTTGGGTAAAGCCACAACTTTTCTAATCCTGTTTTCTTATGAACAAGAAAATGAAGCAGGGCCTGCCAGGTAGCTCAGGGGTTTAAAGCACCTGCTCAGGCAGACGCAGGGACCTAGGTTCAATTCCAGGCACCACAAGCCAAGCTGGTCCTGCCCCTGGGGCATGCTGAGGTGATTGAGATGAGACTGGGGAGTAGCACGTGTCTGTAATCCCAGTGTTTGGGAGGCCGAAAACAGGAGAATCACTGAGTCCTGATCTGTGTACTGAGACCCTGTACTAATTACAATAAAGAAAATGAAGTTGTTGGAAGCCCCAGGAAGCTAGGAAATTGATCAAATGTGCCATAGGTGGGACTGGACCTCCATCCCTAAAGCAAACAAGCTACCTCACTCCTGAGATAAACATCCTGTTTGGCTAAGGTCAGCTATTAGTCGCTAGGCAACCTTGTGTCACGCATTACTAACTGCAAAAGTATAAAGGATCATTTTGTTGTGCAGTGGAGTAAGTCTTGCCCATCAGGCAGACTAACAACCACCTAGCCCAGCTTGTCTCCTTGTCTATCTTTTCTCATTCCTGCCAGTTTCTCCCTACGTAGAACTGATCGCAGTGAGACCTAAAGATCCCCACAAAGCAGTGTTTCAAAGCACTGACCACCGGGCCTAGCACAGAGCAGGCATCTACCACATGTCTATTAATGGGCTATTTTCCCTCTTCCATGTGTCCTACCCAGCATCGTGATGACCACCTGCTCCACCTTCTGTGCCCTGGGCATGATGCCTCTGCTCCTGTACCTCTACTCCAAAGGGATATACGACGGGGACCTGAAGGACAAGGTGCCCTATGTGGGCATCATTATATCTCTGGTCATGACTCTTATTCCTTGCACCATAGGAATCTTCCTCAAGTCCAAACGGCCACAATACGTACCCTACATCAATAAGGTCAGACAATGGGGCCCCTATCTGTGAAAGCAAGATAGGCAGGGAGTAGCACCAATGCTTATGAAGGCTACTTAGTAAGTGCAGAGGGGATCACCTCAGTTGGGCCACAATGAGATGCACCATGGCTGAGGTGGTGGAGGTTCCCACGGTGGCCGTGTGAGCCCGTTCCAGATGAGGGGCCACCCCTATCCCCACAAGGCTAACAGTCCACTGGACACCCACCCAAACCATAATTTTCCAAGATGCCACCCAGGGGACCAACTCCCATGGACCTTTGCAGGACACCCACCTTTTTTATGTATATGATTATGAATTAAAAACCTACTCCTGTTATTACCTACTTCAGGAGACTGTTAAGTTTGTAAAGGTTTAGAGAAAAAAGTAAAAACACTACACACAATAAAGTTGTAGTTATACCCCTACCATGTACTAGGTATACACCTGGTAGGATTCACTGTCCTTAGCGACAGCTGCACAAAGTGAAATCACAGGAGACAGACCCAACAACAGTGTACAAACAGGTATCGCTGGAACAGGAGGAAGGTTCCCGAGGACATAAATGGCCAAGGTGACTCCTTTGAGGGGATGGGCTTGGACCAGACCATGAAGGCTAGGGTAGTCAAGTCTGAGGAAGATGCCCAAGAGTTCACAGGGCATAAGGCCAAGGAGGATGAGCCGAGGGGAGGGGAGAGGATTACACACACCCACGTTCAGGAGCAGTGCTGCTGCACCAAAGACCTAACACACACTAGACAGGCCCTGTCCCACTGGAACACATGCCCAGCCCGTTAATTAAGTTTCGACACTGTACCCCTGAATTTCTCTCCTCACAACTGGCCCATGTCACCAATAATCCGCTGTCCAGTGATGTGTCAAGGTAGCTATGTTTGGCTGAGCTTTCAGTAAAGTATTTGTCCATTCTCTGATACAAATTTTCTTAAAGAACATTTATAGTCTTTTCTACTTCATGTACCAATATTCTACTAAATGTAGTGGGGGTATAACTGCACATGTGTGAAATCTCAATACTTGGGAGAGGCCAATGTCGGGCAACCTCATTGAGCTCAGCCTTACCAAGTAAGAACACCTCAAAACAAAGAAAAGGCAGGGGAGGAGCGAGTGTAGCTCAGTATGAAGGACCCAGGTCTCCCATGTACAAAACAATGCTAAATAATTTTTCACTTTCTGGCCCACTCTGCTCCTATCACCCTAACTGCTTTTTTCTGGTCATGTCCAGGGAGGATCGATCATTATTCTCCTTCTCAGTGTGGCTGTCACAGTCCTTGCTTTCCTCAACGTGGGCAGCAGCATTGTGTTTGCCATGACACCATACCTGCTGGCCACCTCCGCCCTGATGCCCCTCATTGGCTTTGTGCTAGGCTACCTTCTCTCTGCACTCTTCTGCCTCAACCCACAGTAAGTACTATATTAGGTCCTACTTTTCGGGGCAAAGATAGGAGTCAGAAACCTGAGATCTGGGCAAAGCATTTTCCTACCAGTATGCTCAAAGGTGCCAGGTGAACAAGGAACTAATGGTTTTAAGAGTTAAAGGCATCTAATCATTCCAAACAGCAAGAGGCTGACAAAGTCCCTTCCCCATCAGAGTCTAGACTCCATCTCTTATCCAGTCCTCTCCCACTGTTCCTCTTCTGCCTAGCCTGTGGTCCTCACTAGGACATCAATGGGTAACAGCTCCAAATGGCTCTGCAGCATAAAACACACAGCTATAGTCCAACTTAACTGTTACACTACACAGAAACAATCTGAGGGCACGGCACAGGAACTCAAGTACCTAATCTTCACTGTTTAGAAAGGAACTTTTCTAGTTTTCAGCTTAAATTTAGACTTCTTCCTCCAAATGTCAGTTATGCCTACACCAGCAACTTGGGAATACAGTGTCCTGGGCACTTTCACTGTCTTCTACTATCAACTGAAAATCATTTGTTCTGTGGGCCCAACCAAACAAGCCAATAAATAATACTGGCTTACATCTTCCTTTCAGCCCTTACTAGCCAGACATTATCTCCAAATTTCAACCTGGCAATTCTGTGAAAACAAACTATTCAAAACTCATATGAGGGACTGGTGACAGAGGCCAGCAGACTAAGCTCCTGCTTAGGTAACTGGGTTGTCTCTGCCCCTGGGTGCGCTGAGCGGGCCACCTTTGAGACCGGGTATGGTGGCACAACCCTGTAATCCTAGTGCTGAGTGGCTGAAAACAGGAGGATGACTGAGTCCAAGCTGCATAGTACCAAATATATTGAAACTCATACGAATGTTCTGAAAATTCTAGTCGCCATCCTCCACAGGGCAGGATTACTATAAAGTCATGGGTTAACCAATATTGCCTCTTAAATCCATGCGCCTTCTAGTCTGCTCCCTTCCACTTTCACATGCTGGGTTTCTATGGGAAGGGGAAAAGTATATAGTCACTTTCTCAGGTCCCTTCTGTGAGTAGTGTTCATTTAAACCTACACAGGTGCAGACGCACTGTCAGCATGGAGACAGGATTTCAAAATCTTCAACTCTGTTCTACCATCCTCAATGTGACCTTCAAGCCTGAAGTCATTGGGCCACTTTTTTTTTTCCCTCTCTTCTACATGATTTTCCAACTTGGAGAAGGACTGCTCTTCATCATTATCTTTCGATGCTATAACAAAATCAAGCCTGCCAAAGGTACAGTACTGCATCGCCTCCCTTCCAATTCTGCCCCCTCTGGACCAGAGCTTGCCAACAAGCCAGTTACTAGCCAGAAACAAGGGGGCTTTAATTCTCATCAGGTCATTAAGGTAGTACAAAAGAAACAAAGAGTCAAGGCTACTTCCACTTCTGACTTCTAGCAGAGGGAGGGGGAGAATCAAACCACGGTGAGTTTGTCTCAGCAGACTGAGGTGATATTGAGCTGGTGGGCAGAGTTTCATTATACAGACACAGGGCAGAACTGTTCAGGCACAAGACAATTCTTAACTATTACTCGTGTGAAAGGCCTCTCTACTCCAAAGATCAGGAAGTGTCTTTCTTTACAGAACCAGGTCTAAGGTCTAAATTCTGACACCACTAACATCCGTGGGAAAATTTATGAAAGCAATGAAGTCCCATATATAATCTAGAAAGAAAAAGGATTTAACTCATCACACAATAATTTAAGTGCATGCATTTTAACAGTAACTATAAGCTTGATTTATAATTTATTACTTAACATAGCATCACTTTCTTAAAAATGTAATTTTCCTCCAATATAATCAGACCTCAAGAAAATCCACAATATTCATCCTTCAAAGTGCACTGCAATCCTAAGTCTAGGTTTTCTGTAGTAGAAACTAAACCCAGGAAGCACTATACTATATTTCTAGGGTTTTTTTTGGGGGGAGATGGTCTCACTAAGTTGCCCAGGCTGGGCTTGAACTTAGGATCTGTATGACTCAGCCTCCCACGAAGCTGAGGTTTTAAGTACGTGCCACTGACCAGCACAATGTCCTAATAAGCAAGAAACTCAACCTTGTTTTTTAACATTTATAAGTTTATAAGTAACCTCATCATTACAGTATTTTTCGTAATCATTTACACAATTCCTTCTACAATTTCCCATGATTTTTCACCTCTTTTAAGCTCTCTTAACCGTGTAATTATGACTTATACCCCGGAGAAATACACAACTTTCCCTGGTGAAAGTCATTACCATGCAAAGCAAATGCAGATTTTTCTCCCCCTTTGTAATTAAGCTGTATTCTTGTATAATCAAATAGCCAAAAAGAAACCAATAAAAGGCTAACTGTACTCTAGAACAGTTTGTAAGTTCAGAACCTACAGTATAGTTTATGAAAAAGAAGCTAAGCATAAGGTATCTCAGAATAAAACGTTTGTTACCAAACAAGATTGTCCCCCAGTTTAAAACAAACACATGGCTGGGTAGATAGCTCAGTGGCGTAAAGTGCCTGCCTGCTAAGTGAAGATCTTGAGTTTTGATCCCTGGTACCACATGCCGCACCAGCCCCAGAACCAGGTATGGTTGTGCACACCTGTAATCCCAGTGCTGGGGAGGCTGAGACAGGAGGATCACTATGAGTCTCAGCTGCATAGCAAGACCTTCTATGAAATAATAAAACTAATTATTACACACCCACACACAAAAATGGTAAGTTAGTTCCAGGTTTAAAGTTTTAGTCCCACAACAGTCTAAAATGTCCTTCAAGGGACAATATAGACCTTTAACTCTAAGACCTAAAAAGAAATTTAGTAACAGTTTGCTCAGTAAGACCTCAGTGGCAAAACTCTTGTTATCTCTTTGGAGCTAAGAGCCCCAATGACCATCAGAAAAAGCAGGCTGTCAACTAGGTTTTCTTGTTCATCTTATCTCCTGCACCCTCTTATGGATGGGAAAACAGCAACAGTGACTCCTTCGTTCAAAAGTTCACCTCCTCCACTGAGGCAGAATGAATAGTCACCAGTGTGCCAGCAGCTTGGAAATTCTCCTGGTCACATTTCCCTACAGATTGTTCCTCCCTGCCCAGTCCCTATTTACAGAATGGTAGTCATCCTCACCTACATAAACATACCTACTCTACCACTTTATTGCTATAGTACACAGAAGTCCTGGTGGAGCAATGGAAACAGTATTCCCATTAGCTAAGTGTTCTACTATTAGTGCTACTACTAGAGAAACTGAAGGGAAACCATTACAAGAGGAATGAAAGAGATGGAAAATACAAAGCACACCCTATGAATAGTTGTTTTCCAGATAAATTCTGTATTGCGCTTTTCTTTCCAAACCATTAACCTTTTTCCATTTACAGACGAAACAAAAATGATTTATAAAGTTGCCCCAACTGAAGAAGCAACCCTAAAAGCTCTGGAAAATGGCATCCACAAGGAGGATCAAGCACTTACAGACAAAACAAAAATGACCTGTAATACTGCCCCAGCTGAAGAAACAATTCCAATAGCTCCAGAAAACAGCATCCACAAAGAGGAGCACACTCAAGCCTAGCACTTCCTCAGTGGCCTGGATTCCAGCCAAGTGGCAGGTCAATACACCCAAAAAGAAGGAACAGCAGGCTTCTGAGTCTTTCCCTGGTACTTCCAGAAAACCTTACGTTCAGCAAACAAGTCAGCACAATCAAGTTTTGGTCTAAAGACAGACAGGAGTATCTATACGCAAGGAGCCTCACTGATCTCCAGTTCAGGATGGAGTATTTGTTTGAAAAATAAGAGACTTGTTCAATGACTAATATACTCTTAAGGAGAAAAAAAAAAAAAAAAAGAAACTGCCTTTTGCCCCTAGATCCCTAGAAAACTGCCTTGTAAATGTTATGTCACTCAACTTCTGAACTAATTAATGGGTGTTCCATCCACTAATCAAGTATCTAAATGCCATTTCCAAGTTTGTAATCTGAAAGAAAAATTAACGGACCACAGATGTAATCTAAAATAGCCCAGATCCTATTCTATTTCCAGTGACATCATTTCAAGTTCCTCAAAATAAGTCAAATGACACCAAATGCAAAAGTAGACACAAATGCAAAGGCAACTAATGAACAAGACTCAAAACAACTCTCATCTCTGAGATTTGAATATCAGAAGCAGACAAAAACAAAGCCAAGAAAACTTAATTTCATTAATCATATCATCATGAATCAGTGGCATCATATACGCAAAACTAAGGGAAGCACTACAAATAAAGAGTAGTTCCACAATTCAAACAGAATTTTCAAATTTGAAGCTTCTTGTTGAACATTTTACACATCATTCATGGATAGGCATTAAAACAATAATATTGAGTTCGGAATGGTGGTGCATACCTATAATCCCAGCACTTGGGAGGCTGAGGCAGGTCGTTGGGGGGCCAGGGTATGTCTCAGTAGAATTAGCGCTTGCCTGGCAAGCACAAGGGCCTGAGTTCAATCCCCAGTTCTGCCAAAAACAAAAACAAACTAGCGTGCCCTACAACAGAAGCTCAGGGCCAGCCTGAACTGCATGAGACCTTGTCTCAAAAAGAGAAAAAAAAAAAAGAAAAACCTAATAAAAATTGTGTTTATTTATTTTTTGCAGAACCGGGGACTGAACTCGGGCCCTTGCACTTGCCAGGGAAGCACTTATTCCACTGAGCTATCTCCCCGGCCCCTAATAAAAATCTTAAAGAATTAAGATTAAACATTTGTATCATGCCTAAATACTTGTGAATTTCCTATTATCAGGTACAAATGAAACCACAAATTGATTTCATTAGGGCACCTATTGTACTCAGGGTTTTCAAGGGCAACACAATACACAACACATAATTTGTAAGGTTACACTAGCGGGATGAAGGATCTGTGCCAGCAGCCTGGGGGATCCTGCACTGGAGCCAGGAAACAATGCTCCAAGTGAGGACCAGAGCTCTGCCAAAGTGAACCACAGCCATTCAAAGTGACAACAAGGTCCCGAGCTCCTCCCACAGGAACAGCCAAGTTCATCAAGAAAGCCAGCATAACAAGCTCCTCCAAAAGAACCAGCAGCGTCCTACAGCTTATTAACTTCTTGCTTTCCAGTTCTGCCTCCTATGCTGCCAGCCACAATCCTCAAGTGGGCTTCCCACACCCATAACCACAATGGTTTAGCGGGATGTTTCAAGTTGACCACCAGCTGTCAATCCACCACAGCTCTAGCCTGGGAAATGTACAGAAGAACAAGTACCACCAACACTATTTTAAGAATCAACAATTGAGCTGGACAGCATATACCGGTCACCCTAGCACTCAGGATGCTGAGGGAGGAAAAGATCAGGCTGAGCTACATAACGTCAAGGTCAGCCTTAACTATATAGTAAAAACATCTCCAAATACCAAAAATCTGAGGAGACAGATATGGCGGCACTTGCCTGTTAATTCCAGCACTCTGAAGGCTGAGACAAGAGGACTAACCCAAACTCAAGGCCAGTCTGAACTACACGAGAACCTGACCAAACAAAGAAAACAATCACCAGTGGGGTCACTAATATCCTCTCACCAACTTCCTAAAGGGCTACTACCTAGCATTTTTAGAGTATATTCCTATGAGAATATATAGATGTATCTATTCAAATTCTCTTCTCTAATACCCAAATTACAACTGCTAGACCTGGTTACCTACAAGATAACATAGTAACAAGTCTGTTTAGCTTCAGACAAAGGTTAAAGATGGACGTGAGACCTATCAAACTGTCCTTAACTAGATGAAAGGAATATGAACAGAAAACAATGGCTGCATCATGTCCTATACACTGATCTTAAACCTGTTTGTAACATCACATCCACACTGTTCATGACTTCTCAAGTCCTGAATCTTAAGAACTGGGCTTCTTAATGCTAACTAATCAATTTCCTCCATTTTGGAATTTTATTATTTTCTGGCTCAGGCTGCCTTAAGGGTGGGTTTGGTAAGGCATGGGGAGCTGGGGATCGAACCATGGTCCTTTGCGCCTGACTGGGTTTGCCCTAGCAGGGGCAAAACAATTGAGCACTTAAACAACTGAGCTAACTTGAAAGCCCCCTCCCCAATTTTGGAAGAGTTCTACCAGTGTTTTCAAAGAAAATTATACTCCTTCACAACCATCTACAAAACACTTTCAAACAGTAGTAAACTTCTGATCACTTAAAGGTAGAAGTACAGAAAAAATGTAATGGGCCAGGGATGTAACTTAGTGGTCTGGCAAGGTCAAAGCCTTTAGTTCACTTCCAAAAATGAACAAAAATCCCACCAAAAAAAGAATGAAAACAACTAGAAAATTTAAACTACATACTGCCCTGGCCGGTGAGACAGCTCAGCAGACTAAGCGCCTGCTTTGGCAAGCACAGGAACCAGGGTTTGATGCTAGGTCCCACCTGCTAAGCCAGCCCCACCCCCAGGGCACACTGAGCCAGTGAACAAGTAATCCTAGTGCTAGAGAGGCTGAAAACAGGAGGATCATGACTAGTCCAAGCTGTGTAGTGAGCCCTGTACCAAATACATTTTTTTAAAAAAAGAACTATATACTGCCCTGAGTACACCTAAAGAGCTTAAGGGAGGAAAACTGCCTTGATACAAACTTCAGACTAAGTTACACAACCTTCAGTGGTTACAAATGAAAACTCTAGGTTCTGCCAGATTTAATAAACCCAGTCCCCTCAATTAAATAAACCAGCACACCGCAAACTTAAGACTCAGCCTATTTAAGAGGACCCATGTTACTCCATGGTTCAAGTTCTAATCTTCTAAGGGTCTTCATTTAAGAACATTCTAGCATTTTAAATCTACTCTCCAGACAGAGATTCATACTCCTAACTCCTATACCGCTTCAGGAAAGCCAAGTTTATTTTTTCTAACCTCATCTTCCTTAAAAGCTAGAGTAAAAAATAAAAGAGAACCATACAGTTCTAGGGTGCCTAAAACTATAGACTTCTTGGACTCTAGAATACTCCACCCCTTAACAGTCCTTGTAAAGCTCCTGTATTCCCTTTGTAATATGGTAGTTAATAGTTTCAAAGATCCCAAGTAAGCACTTAAAATCACCTATTACAGTTTGATGTTAAACAGATCTTACTAAGTATTCTAGCCTCACTCCCAAAACAAAGGTCAAAGAGTGGTCTTTGTCATTCCTAAAGTTCATTTCCCACACTTACGGGGCAAGTTTGAAGACTTAAGATATAGAGCTCTAAAACCTCAATGAAGAAGTACACAGGACTGCTGCCTTCTCTAAACGCAGTGGCACATTTACGCAAAGCAGGATGGAAGTCTCTCAACCTTCTGTATTAGCTCGTCAACCTAACAAAGTCAGGCCACCTAAACTGTACTATCACCGGCAAGAAACGTACAACTTGTTTCCCAAACTGTCCTTTGGCTCTTTCAGTTTCACTAACTTGATGCCAATAAAGTCAGATGGTAAATGAAATACTAGGGAAGTACCTCTGCACGCACGCGCACACGCGTCCACACATACATGGTCACTACCAACTTTCAGTCTCTCTCTCTCTCTCTCTCTCTCTCACACACACACACACACATTTCAACAGTTCACTGACTTGTCAGCTTCTCCAAATAATCTGGAAATGTTAGTAATCATCCCGGATTACAGATATGTTGCAATTTAAACGTGAAAGGAAATGGCAGTAAGAATGTGGGACTTCCTCAAACAAAAAAAGCAATTTTGTAGTATTTTATTATCATTGACAAACAGCTGCCGTGTGTGTCTATCCTGCAACTGTTAATGGGTGAATAGGAGGACACCCTTAACCCTAACAAGAAAAACTCAAATTAAGCCTTTATATACAAGCAAATTTAGAGCTCTTTTGGTGTCCAAAGCTATTAATTAGTTTAATTGAAGCATTAAACTAATTCTTAATTAACATATTTGAATAACCAAGAACTAAAATATTCAAAACTTTTTTCTAGTACAAAAAATTAAGTTTGCTTTAGTTATAAAAGAGCTCTGTCAATATACACAAACTATATACTTCAGACATTCACAAAAATGTGAGCAGAAGGCTTATCAAAAGACATTTAATACAATTAGTTTTCAACAACCCCTTGGTGGTCCACATCTACAAAGATATCCAGCCCAACCCACCCCCTCCAAACCCTACCCCCACAGAAAAGCACATACTTACCAGAATTTTTAGCAAGTATGGTTTGGGAATTTGTTTTTTAAAAAAGGCCCCTAGGGCAAGTTATTTACAGTTTAATTGCCACTGTCAACTGATCTGGATCTGGACCTGGACCTGGACCTGGACCTGGACCTGGACCTTGACCTGGACCTCTGGCGATCTGCAGATGCTGGAGACTTAGATCTACTTGAAGAACCACGTTTCTGGCTCTTCTCGGGCACAGGAGACCTACTAACAGAACGGGACTTGCTCCGGCTCCGGCTCCTTGACCGGCTGTAAGACTTCCGACTACGGGAACGAGACCGGCTACGAGACCTAGAGGAACTCCTGGTCCGTGATCGAGACCTGCTTCTTGACCTACTACAAAAAATTTGAATAGGGGAAACAAAAACAAAACAAAATCAGCCTACATGACAGACCACACAAACACATTAAATAAAATTTCCAATTTAAAAGTATGTGACAGATACCTGTGCCTTTTGCTGCCTTCAATTAATTTGATTTTTCTCCCATTTATTTCCTTTCCAGAAAGTTTTTCAATAGCATTCTTTAAATCACCATAAGAGGCAAACTCAACCACCCTAAAATAAAAAAATTATCATTTTAAAAGTACATATATCCCAGGACCTCACAGTGTACACAGCACTATCAATTAGAAAGTAAGTACTCTGATCATTTTTGCTACTGCTACTTAGCTCCAAAATATAATGTAACACAGCAAAACTTTTTTTTTTTTTTTTGGTATAGCTAATTCACTCTACAGTGTTCAGGGTCTCACTACTAGATCAGACTTGTAGTGATCTGCCTGTTTACCCAAGAGCTAGGATTATAGGCACGCACCACCAGACCCAGTCTCAACTGCCATTTCAGCATGCCCCACAGGCGGGGCTGGCACAGCAGGACCAGGGATGGAACCCCCAGCCCCTGCATGACCGCTGGTAGGTGCTTTAATCTGCTGAGCTATTTGGCTGGCAAGATTCTGACAGATGAAATTTTAAGCCACCCATCTCCTGGTTGTGAGGGAGTTCTATGCAGCACTGTCAGATATTTATAGCCCCTACCCACTTGATGCCAGCAGTACCACAATCATTTGACAAGAAAACCAAACTCTAAACACTGTGCCAAATGCCCTCAGGGACACCAAACAGTGCTTGACAAAGAACCACTACAGGGAACAATCTGCAATGGTACGGCCTCAGAAATGCTCACAATAAAATGAACAGACTATCTCAAAAGGTTTTCAGAGCTTCCAGTATACTCACCCTTCATTTAACTTAGGTCGATGTGCATCCGCAAAGGTTACTTCCCCAGCTTGTCTCATGAAATCTTTGAGATCCTTAACACAAGACAATTGTGTCAAGCACAGAAGAGGAAGCGATGACACACAAACAATCACATGGTATAAAAACAAGACTACTGAAAGAGAAGTTGTTAGATAAAGTACAAACATGGCATATACCACACTTGTATTCTATCAGAAATCAAAATTATGTCAGGGCACGAAATAAGCAAATAGCATATTGCTTTTAAGCAAAATGCTAGAGAAAATAAGAGACTTTTAACATTAAAATAGTATTAGTCTATACTGAGCTCAGTACAAAAGAAAAAAAAGCAAACGAACAAAAAACAGAACAAAAGAAACAGTACATATTTTTAAAGGACTAAAGTAGAAGTTTTATATTTAAAAAAACAGAACATTTACAAGACACCAGTTATTTTGTGCCCCAGATGTCATTAAAAAATTTTACATTACCTTCATTAATATTTCCCTAGGCTAGTCAAGCAGCAAACCATTAATCGGTCGGAGAAACCTTCATGACAAATGCCCGACTGGCTCTTCGCCACCCACTTGATGGATACTACCCAATCGATGGAAGCCTTTAATCGCACAGCCCTCCCTATTAGCAGACTACTGGCGATGCAGACATGTTCTACTCTTGTGCAGTTACCAAGGAACACTTTACTGCGACCAGGATTCCAACGACCAACTAATTTCGTATCTTTTCAACTCTTTCGACCAGGACCTCTTATTCGGAAGCGTTACAGAAGACAGCTCTCAACTTAGGGATCAGATCACGTTATCAAGGCTCTGGGATCGCTGCAACCCGGCACTTCAAGTAAGTGCACCGATTACGTCTAGACCGGCAAACACAGATCTAGAGGTGGCCAATTGATCACTGTAGGAGCTGACTGGCAAAGTCAACCAGGCCCAACCAAGAGTGACCAAGACAACGATTAGGATAACCCACAGGCACTCCTCGTCATTAGGCCAACGACACAGATAGGCTGGCAAATAAAGGGTTTAATATTTGGTTAAAATTGATTTTAAAAAACATGAAAAATATCCTCAAAACATTTACATTTGATCACAATATTAAAAATTGAAACAATCCCCCAGTTACATTTAATTAAAGTTTAAAATTATAATTTAATTAAATCCATTAATTTAAGTATAAAATTATTTTTAATAAGATATATTAATAAAACATTAATTTCCCATTAAAAATTATAAAGCCACATTTAAATAACTCAAAACTATTTTCAACAAACCTGCCAGCTGACTCTGGAGGATAAATTCTCAACTATAAGTCGATTTTCTGTTCTTACAGGTGGAGCATTTCTGAGGAAGAAAATGAGTATTCACAATGGAAAAAAAAATGCAATGTTATGTGCAGCAACATGTGCATTTGGGTTCAACTGTGGACAAGTTCAAGTAAGCAGGGTATGTAGCCAATCAAATGACCTCCACCAACAGTTCCTGTGTTACTCTACATACAACCAGTTACTCATCAGAAACAGCACTGTATCATAAAGTAAACTTAAGTGAGTGCCAGGACCATTCACTGCAAATGATTCCTGAAACTTCAACAGTGTCCCTGCAGGAACAATTGTTCAAAGCAGCTACATACCGTCTATCATTTCGAGGTCTGCGACTACTAAAACGATCAGAGTAGCGTCCTCTACCTCTTCCTCCTCGGGACCGAGCCCTAGCATGTTCAATAGTAACCCTGTAGAAACAAAAAAATCCCCATTATGTACGTAAGCCACATACAAAGATCTGAGAGATCTACCCCAGCGGACTACTACTCCATTTTTAGAGCTAATTATAAAATTAATTGTCTCACCTTTCACTACAAAGTTCTTTTCCATCAAGTTCATACACCGCATCATCCGCATCCCTGGGATCCTCAAATTCCTAAAACAGAGCTTAAGATGCTTACTGGGCTTCAAGCATGCGTTTTCACAACACAGTAGGTACACTAAAAACCTGAGACAAGATGGGAAGAGCAGGACCTTAACATCAAGATACACATATACCTAATGTAGGGGTAATGGGGAGTGGCCTCCAGCCCTAAACTATTCTAATCTTTAAAATTCAGTCAAAACTCCATAATCTTTTCCGAAAACAAAACTTCAAAGCAGGACTCAATAATAGCAAAAATACTGCTTAGTAACACCTTTCCACACTACCTAACAGGTAATTCATCCAGTTCTAAAATACTTACCACAAAACCAAACCCTCTTTTCAGATCAATATCCCTGATCCGCCCATATCCCTTGAAGAATCTTTCGACGTCTTTCTCCCTCGCCGCTGGATTTAGTCTCCCGATGAACACTCGACAGCCACTCATGACCTCCTGCTAGTGGGCCCTGTTAGAAACACACAACAGACGGTACCAATGAATGACACATTATGCCTAGCTGCCAAATATATATATGGCACAAAAGTATTTACCCAGTACTGTAATGTTATACGTAAGACTGCAAACAATGCCTCTTAATCGTGTCAGATGCCCTGCAAACACAATTAAAACTTGGCTCCCAACACGTTACCCGCCATACACTCACTGCATCGACCGCAACGCCCACCGTCTCGGCTCCAACTGCGCAGCCGCACTCTCCCCTACTCGCGCCTCCTCCCTTCTGCCGCAGTTCCGAAAAGCCGAGAAGCGCGGGCGGAGCTGGTCCCGCCCCTCGTAACACTGACCAATAGCGGACGGCCGCGAGCGCGTCACCGCCCGCCGGGTCAGAGCGGACAAGGGATGGATCTCGCGAGGCCCCCGCCGCGCCTGCGTAGACGGCCGCAGGCGGAACCTCCCGATCCCCCCACCCCCGTCACAAGATGGCGGCCGTGGAGCCTGCGGCGGCGGAGGGGCTCGAGCCTCACTCCCCTTGCCCGGCCCCGCCCTGCCAGAGTCCCTGTGCACGCCCGCAGGGCGCCAGTACGGCAGCCCGAGCAAAGCCAGAGCGGGCCCGGCCCACTCCAGGCCGGGTCGGGTAATGACGGACGCCTGGCAAGTTGGGGCGGGCGAGCCCTCCGTAAAAACAACCGCCGTGACCGCCCTTCCACCTGTACCCCTCAAATAGTACCAATAATGAGAGGTGCCCCAGCGCCCACCTCGATCAACTGCGTTCATTAGACGCCGTCCTCCGCAAAAAGAGCAGCCCCCACCGCTCGCGAACTGAGCGGCCATGAAGAAGCCTCGATCCGAGGAGCCTTGCCCTCAAAGTGTGCCACTCACCTACCGGACAGGATCTCTGGCGGCTGAGACCCACAGAGGTTTGTAGTCTGCGACAAAGCCGTCTACCTCCCCGCAGACCAGAACACAACTCGTCTACGTCTCTCCAAAACTGACGCACTTAGCAGCTCTGGAGAGCCACAAAATGGAAGGGGCATCCCTGCGTCACTTCCGGGCCCGCCCCTGGGGCCGGGCCGGGCCTCCCCGTTGGCTCCAGGGCGGAAGCGGGACTTCCTCTCTGTGACCCGGAGAGCGAACCTGGCCGCGGTGGGCGGGGCTGTGGGCGGGGCTGCGGAGACAACGCCCTGGACGTTTTGGGTGCCTGGCTGGCGGAATCGCGTTTGTCTTCGCCTCTGGAGTACAAATATTCTGACGGGCATCCCTTTTCCTGTCCAGTTTTTCGTTAGATACCTCGAGGGTTACAAAGCCCGCGTCTCTGGCCCCTGTTGCGTGCAGTTTAAGGGTGCTCCTTGAGGCCCAAGCAAATTCAATTGCAGTTGTGTTGTACCAAGAAGTCTGAGGAGCTGTGTGTGTGTGTGTGTGTGTGTGTGTGTGTGTGTGTTTAATGGAGGGTTTGGAGGTGGTGAAATCCTAAAATTGAACCTGCAGCTAAGAAGGCCATTTTAACTTGGGGCTGAATGCAGATTTATGCCTTTTCATCACTCTGGGACTGATTTCGACTACAAGGTGTCAAGCTGGTTGTTTTGTTTTTGCTTTTTAAACTTAAATTGTTTTTCCAAGTATTTGGTTAATGCTCCCCTTTTAAATTTTTGTAGTATAACACGTGGAAGTCTATCATTCTTCAAGAGCAAAGACGGGCTTTCAAAGTGTAATGAAACACAGAGGCCCCTCCTTAGTTCCAGCATTTCGCCTGCTAAATTTGGTGGGCCTAGAAATTGAAGCGTAAGAAAGACGCTGAAAATTTTCTTTAATGCTTCTAGGTGGAACCCAAAGCATACCGTTTTTGAGATGTGCACACAATCTAGGGTTGCAAGCCTGCAACTAGAGTTACAGAGTGATAAAGTCGTTCGGGAAAGAAGAGACAACTAGGCTTCACTGTGCCCTCAGGGGCCCTTACGAATTTGGACAGTTTGTATGGGATGAGCTAGTCCATTTAGCAATGACAGGTGCAAATAAAAAGAACCCCTGTTGGGACACAGGAAAATTCTATTGAGAAGATAAGGATGGCTTTGAGGTAGTTAGAGCCCACCAAAGTGAGACAAAGGCTGAGTCCACGCAACAGACCCCTGGACACAGTAAACTATTGCCCTTTGTATGTGGCACTTCACTTCTTGAGCAGAGTGGATATGAGACTGAAGACACTAAAGCAAAATTCTTATGCAAAAATACAGGAATCGTTACCAAGAGTAAAACCTAGACAAGCCCCCTAACTTCTCTTGTTCTTTGCAGACTTAAAAATCACTAATTTTGGAGATCACACAGCTGGGCAATGCATTATTGGGTTCCTGGTAGGTTTTGCTGTAAATTAACACCCCCTGAAGTTTGGTTTAGCCATTGCCCAGGTTACTTTACGCAAGCATAAAAGATGCACTTGCTAAAAACACTGCCTCTTCAGATCTAAGCCTATAGAAAGCTGATAGATAACTAAAATGGAACAAAACATAATGCGGCATCTCTGTTGCCATACTATGTTCCCTTATTTTTTGGGTCAGATTCTGTCCAGTTGTGCATATAGACTTGTTCATTCCTTAAAGCTGTTTATTGAAGGCCATAAGAGAGGGAGGGCTAGCTTGTCTTTTTGAGCATCAGAGCGGCTGTGTGTTTTTCTTGCTCTCTCCTATCTTTCTGTCCTCACGCTCTGCTCCTCACAGCTGCAACCCTGAGCATCTGACATCTTTCAACCCTAACGTCAAAACTCAAACCAAACAACAAGGCGAAAATATTTGCACAGGATGATGGCCCCAGCTACCAGAGTAACTCAGCAATTCCTAAACCAAGTTAACTGTAACATCCAGTAGTCCAGTCTCAGGAGAAAAAAAACATTTTTTAAAACCATGCCAGTGGCTGTGGACACTTGCTGGGCTTTTCGCCCACTCCCAACAAATCATAAAAGTTTGCTTGTCTCTTTGTTATGCAAACAGTCAACCCCCCTTTCTTCACCAGTTCTGGCTCCCTTCAGCTGAAGTTCCCCCTATGGATGGATGTGCTAACAATACTTGATTTAACTGAAGATCTGATACAGTGTCGGATTTAAAATAAAGTATGTAATTTTTCACCTAGAGAGAAAACATTCTCTTAGGCTTTCACAGAGAGCAAATTGGTCAAGCAATGGCCGTGACTCATCCGCATGGCTGACACTGACAAAGGATCTACAAACTGCAGTGTGGTACAGGGTTTCAGGGTAAATCCTGAGGGGATTTGACTGACCTTGTCAGATACAAAAGTTACATTTTTTGTTATATAGGTCTTGCTTTATCTTGGTCTTAACCATCC
>NW_004524583.1:12167075-12180361 GCF_000260255.1 Octodon degus
CCAAATCAGGTCTTATTTAATTACACAGGTATGATTTCTACATAAATTCAGAACATAGACATTGGTCTTCCGGTTGGTTTCTAGATGTTGTGTGGACAGTGGAAGCAAGTGCCTTTGCTTTCATTCACTTCCAGTTTTCTCTGCTAAGGTAAGAGAAAACAACCTGGGAAAGGTTTCCCCAGGGTGAGAGGAAAGATAGATGGTCCTGTGCACTGTGGAAGAAGTTGGTGCCTTCAGCCCTTTGTGTGATTTTCTTCAGGATCAACTATTTTATAAACCCCTTCTCCTTGATTTATTAGATATTAAAAAGTTTGTGAATGCTGCAAAAGTAATGTTTAATTATTATTAGTGTTGTAAATACTAAAATTATTTTAAAATACTTGTCTTCTGTAGTGTTAGTCTTTTCCACAACAATTATCTAATGTAAACTGGCCCTACCAGATTGTTTACCAATTTCTTCAATAAACCCAGTCAATTCCATAAACAGAATTATTCCCCTCCTTATATGATCCTACAATATTCTGCTTTACCCCTATAATTCCTTTCATCTTGACTTATATTGAACATATACGTATGTTATGCTTCATCCCAGAATACCTCATGCAAAATTCAATACTTATGGACCTAGATTCACATGACCATTTTTTCCAGATCATTTTCTTCCTATAGTAATGTTTCAATAAAACAGCTTGGCCTCTTTTTTCCTAAGAAAAAGACAGACAGGTGAATAATAGTAAGTCTTTGCTAAAGGAAAGAAAAATAATTCAAAAAGATAACATTAAAATAAGCACAAAATGGATTATCCATTTCTGCAGGGGACTCAGTGTCTCTGTTCTGTTTCATTCTTCCAATCCTAATTTCATGTGACTCGAGTCAGCAAATTACAACCTGCAGGCTTGCATCTTCCTGTATGGCCTGAGAACCCTTTAACACTGTTAAATGTTTGGGAGAAGAGAACTCAAAATAAAAATAATATTTAGGGTGAGAGAAGGAGAAGTAAAAGGAATTAAGATGTGTTAGGTACTTGTACCAGCTCCCCACAATGAATGTACTCACGTGCTATGAACGTGTACTAACAACATGAAAAAAAAATTTTTTCTGTATTTTAGGGAAGGATCTACAGGGTGTTCAGGGTCTCACTACTAATTCGGACTTATAGTGATTCTCTGTTTACAGCCTCCCAAGAGCTGGGATTACAGGCGCACGCCACCATGGTCAGTCTCAATTGTTGTCTCACACTGCCCCAGGGTCGGAGCCAGCACGGCAGGCCTAGGAATTGAACCCCCAGCCACTGTGCCTGCTTGAAGGCGCTTTAATCCACTGAGCTATTTGGCTGGCCCTATGAAACATTTTAAAATAATACTTGATAACACATGAACATTTCTGAAATTGAAAGTTCAATCTCCACAAATAAAGTTTGCTTGGAATATAGGCTTCCTGTTTTTTACTTACTGCCTGCATCTGTTGTCTCCCTATACGCAGGGCTGAGTCACAATCGTAGACCACGTGGCTCACACAGCCTAAAATATTTATGATCTGGCCTTTGGCAAAATACGTTTATCAGTCCCCTGAACATTCCAAATTATAAACTGCTCTATAAATGCCCTCCTAACTTTTTGTCTGATAATAAAATTGTAAACAAGCAAATAAGATTTGATTGTTACTTTTAAATAAATATTATTTGATTCCAGTTATAGATCATAGCAGCTAGGGACTAGGATATCATTAGCACTTTAAACTGGAATGGCTTCTGGATCTAAGCCTGGGGTATCCAAGCTATGTTGATCAAGCCAGCTAGAATCCTCTCTCGAGATTTGCCTGTTAAGCTTCATGAGCTCCCTGCCACAGTCTCCCTTCAGAACGGCAGCGTGTGTAGTATAAGTAGTTGAGCGTGACTCAAAACAATGAGGGAGAAGTGGAGCCAGGTGGCAGTGATTGACATCAACCAACATGGTGGCAAGCTTTACTCCATCCGGGGCACAACAAGAACATGCCCACGTGTTTCGGGCCCATGGTGGTACAATACAGCAAGGCTTTATGGAAGAAGATAACATGATCACATTACACTGTAGGGAGGAAAGGCTTTGAAGGGGACAGGGCCAGAACCAGCTAGGAGTTGTGGGCAGGAGCTGGATCCCTGAGACAGCCACCTTAGAAAGAAGACTTATTTATTGGCAACTATAACTGGACAGTCTATAGACAGAACCAGTTGTAGTCTTGACTTGCTGCAGAGTTCAAATAAGTGTATCCAGCACCCCACTCTTAGTTCTGCTTCCCCTGAGTTTTGCCCCACTCGGAGGCAGGCTGACCTTGGATACAAAAGAGGCCAGCAGTCTTGGCTTTCCGGTCTCACAGCCTCACACCACCGAGGGCAGGAGAAGAGAGCACCTCCTGAAGAAGCTCCCAGGGAAGCTTCTCAGAGCTCCTTCAGCAGTTTCAGCAAATGTAATGTTTCCTTGGCTTTCCATGGGTCTCCTTGAAGCGGGACCGAGAGCAGCTGGATTGTGATACACATCAGCCTTACACTGCTATACGTCTGCCTTCTAGCACTGTGGAAAATAGCTAAGGTAAACAGTTGAAAAGGAGGAGAAATTTATATTTAGTTTGGCTCATGATTTCAGAGGCTTCAGTTCATGGCCACTTGGCACAGTTGTTTTCAGCCTGTGGTGGTGCGGTGCATCATGGGGGAAAGCACATGATGGGTGCAGTGCATCATGGGGGAAGGCACATGATGGACATCTGTCCACTTCATGTCACCTGAGAGACAAACAGCAGAGAAAGAAACAGGGTCCCCATAGTCCCTTCAAGACACAGCCCCCATGACCCAACTTCCTCCCACCAGGCCCCACCTCCTAAAGTTCCACCAGGTCACAACAGTGGCACAGGCTTGGACCTCACCTTCAACACAAGGCCCTGGCAGACACCCCAGATCCACACGACACTGACTTTGTCTTGGTTAGCCTGACTGGCTGCAACGAATTCCCACTGACTCACTGACTTTGAACAGGAGGTATTTGTTTCTCATGTTTCTGCAGGGTAGAAGTCTGAAGTCATGGCCTCAGAATGGTCAGATCCTAGATGAAAGTAATCATCCTGATATGTGGCCTCATGGCCTTCCTTGGTGCAAGGAGAGAAGGAAAGAGAGGGAGAAATAGAAAGGAAGAAGAGGAGAGTGGGGAGGGAATTGGAGAGAGAGCGGTGTTTCTTCCTCTTTTTAAAAACCGTTAACAGAGACTTGATATTTATTGTGCAATTTTTATCTCCAACAGAACATGTGACATTCTAGCAGTATGTGAGCTAATAAAATCAATACTCTAATTAGAACACATGAAATAACTGGCTCTATTAACAAGTGTCGGGGGCCTAGCCCTAGCTCCGTTCTTTAAGTGGCTGCTTCCACAATGCTGGCAGCCTCAGTTTGCTGTAGTTCGATCCCCACAACACTCCAGCCATGCAAAAGTGCCCTGAAGGCATTCAAGGAGAAAAAAAAAAGTCCTTATTAACAAGTGTCTCTTATAATTAAAAATATTGAATGCTTAAAAACTCTAATACTAAATGTTCCTAAAAGAAATAATTGTAGCACTGAAAAAACAACTTACTTTTCTATATAAATTGCTCACAAAGGATTTTTTTTTTTGCTATTCTATATTACACTATGTATTTATAGTTTTATTAACATCTTCCTAGTGGGCACGAACTCTGCACAGTATGATCAAATAGAAACTACCCATAGAAAACTCACTAGGATCAATGGAGCTGTCACAGTTTCTCCCCAAGTGTTCATCATAGAAAAGAGATTAAAGGCAAATTGGGCCCAGTGTCATGCTGCTGCATGGAGTTCCAAAGACAGACAGTAAGGTAATGGTTAAACTGGGAGAGTCAGGCTGCACCTGGAAGGTTCATGACCCAGGTCTGGCAGGCCTCATTCCCAAGCACAAGCCAGGCCACCCATGATCTTCCTCTTTCCATAAAGCCCTTAATTCCTAACCTCTTTACCTCATCTAACCCTAACTGTCTCTCAGAATCCCCACCTCCAAATACCATCATGTTGGGGCTTAGGAGTTTGGCATATTCATTTGAAGGAACATAAACATTTATTCTATAGTAGACTGGGTACTCTGAGGGCTTTAGCCAGTCAAGACCCCTGCTACAAATAGTGATTTGTGTCAGGAAGGGGAGCCCCATTCCTACTATGGCTTAATAGTGGAAGTGCAGTGCTGCCTCCAAAGGCAAAGTGGGTGACTGTTGTACCAGACAATAGTAAGTTAGCATGGTGCAAGCTGACAGACGGTCATGCTCCTATCCTGCTCCATGGAACCAACAGAAGATGGCAGAAGTTGGAAATTCTGTAAAAGACTCTAGCTTCCTCTTCCCTCCTTCCTACTACCTGGGGAGAAACCAGCTTCCATGCCCTGATGCACAGGCAACCTATAGAGAGGCTGACTGAAGCCTCCAGGCAACAGCTGTGGAGATGGGTCCCCTCTACACCACATGAGGAGGTGCCAGAGTAGGTACTCCTGGAGGGGACCACACACCTAGAGGTCAACATGGCCAAAACATCATAAGCAACTCTGGGCCAGAACCACCAACCAAGCTTTTCCCAATCTCAAGCCTCAGAAACTACATGAGTTAACATATGTTGGCTGCTTTTAACAGTTGAGTCTTGGAAAACTGTGTCACAGCACAACAGAGAATGAGGCAAACACAACAGTAAGGCATGAAGCCCAATTCGGGTGCGATGGTTAATGTGGTGTCCATTGATTGGCTGGAGGGATTCTTAGAACACAGGTAATACACAACTCCAGGGTGTGTCTGTGGTGGGGGAACAGGGGTTGCAGAGAAGACTGATGTGAGTAGGATCAGCTCCATGCAGGTGTCTCCTGTCCATTCAGCTGGAGGATGGGTAGAGCAGGAAAACGGAAGAAGTGGAAATTCTCTCTGGCTGCTCCTCCTGGCACAGGGTGGGAATTCTGCTGCTGCTGCTGCTGCTGCTGCTGCTGCTGCTGCTGCTGCTGCTGCTGCTGCTGCTGCTGCCGCCGCCGCCGCCGCCGCCGCCGCCGCCGCCCTTGGATATCAAACCCCAAAGTCTTTACCTTTTGGACTTTGGGACTTACACCAGTGCCCCTGTGGGCCTTTGGCCTGAGACTTGGACATATGCTGTTGGCCCCATGGGCTCTAGGCTTCCAGTTTCTTGCATTAAGCCATGCTATTAACTTCTCTATCTTCCCAGCCACAAATGCCTTATTCTGAAATATCTCAGCCTTTGTGATCATGTGCAACAGCCCTTCATAAGCTCCCTTTCTAAAAATAAATTCTATCGCTTCTGTTTCTCTGGTAAACCCCAACTAATACACATGGGGTAGAGGGGGAGATAGTAAAGGGAAGGGATGAACTGGAGAAATGTTGAAGAGGCAGATTATAGGAACTCAGTGAGCAACTCAACGTGGAGGGAGGGGAGAAGCTAATGGCCAGGAGCTTGTAAACTCAACTAATCCAGCTCACTGAGCTGGAAATACCTGGCACCTCCTGGAAGGAGACATTTTGGAATATACCAGGCAGGATGTCCCTCCCAGCAGGCATTGGGCAGGCAGTAGGATCCATGAATCTAAAGCAAAGGATACAACTAAGATCCTGAGCATTTTTAGAAATCAAGTGGAAAGGTATTCCCACAGGGGTGACAGACAACAAAAACAAATGAAGTCATCTGGGTTTTGTTGAAGCAAGGACATGAAGGGAATTTTTGTGATGATTACAAATGTGTTTGCTCTAAAATGTGATTTCCACTGACCCGTGGAGAAAGTGCGCAAGCACAGAGCAGCCAGAGCAGACACAGCGTGGAGGGGAGACTCGCTGGTCAGAGGCTTACAGCCAGGCCCAAGGCCGAGGACTACAGGATTATGATTTCCCTGCTTACAATTTGGACGGAAGCCTGGCACAATCAGCCTGTGCCCGTTCACTTTTTGCTAGGTACCTTTACATATATCAGTTTGCCCAGCGCTATGGATTACTGCCCCAGGACATGGTCTACTTCACTGAATTTTACATTAGATTTTACATGTATGTGCCTTCTGGTGGCGATTAAGGGCAAGCCGGAAGGCACTTTCCAACCTGGATGTGGCTGACATCTGGGACAGGGTCACCACAGCTCAAAAGTAACTGCCCTTTCTAGGTCCCAGCAGCCCTTCATGCTTATACCTGTCCCCTAGCAGTTGTGGCAGGCTGCCTTCGAGGATAATTATTTCTGGGCAGGCTACACAGGCTCTGGTGTCAGCCCTGTTTTACAAATCTCTGCAGCCCTCTCAGGGACAAGCACAGTTTCCTACTCACAGTACATCGCAGGCAGGTGCAAAAGACAGCTGGGGCGGAACACCACTTGGGCTGGCTGCTGACCGCCCACTCCCTGCTCTCAGAGAACAGCACATCCTGTCCTTATGGTTCAAGTCTTTCAGCCACTGTGGGCTGCTACTGGACACTGTCCCTTAGCTATTACCGATGGGCTCATCGCAGATTAGCGAGGTTCACTCTCTGTGCCAGAAATTTGAACTGAAAGACCCAAAACTGAGGCAGCTTCATGGCAACACTTCAGAAGTCAGCTTCCCATCTGTGGCTGAAGTACACAAAGCTGCCCTGGCACTGGAACTACCTGAAGCAAAGTTGTTCAAACCTCCCAAGTCTCATGAGCTTCCCCTAAGTCCCTTCTACTGATTTCTTCCTTGTGCTCAAACTAGACCAAGTCACCCTCTTAGGAGGAAAAACTCAGGAGGAAAATAGTTCCAACATAATTCAATGCTAGCAATAAAAGACGGGCCTATCATTTATTTATGTGTGTGTGTGTGTGTGTGTGTGTGGCCAGCTCAGCCCACCAGGGGGCGGGGCTGGCTGGCATGTGGTGCTGGGGATTGAACCGCGGTCCCTGTGCTTTGCTAAGCTTGTTCTAAGTAGGTGCTTTAGACCACTGAGCCATCTCACCAGCCACGGGCCTATCATTAAGAGCTGAGAAGTGTCTCATGAAATCCAAGGGCAAGTACACACCAGGCCTGAAAAATCTCACTGAAACAGGAAGTGGGAACTGTTAAGAATTCAGGGCTATACAGTTTCTACCTCTTTTTTTTTTTTTTTTTTTTTAAATTTCCCTTGTTTATATGCTGCAGCTTGTCTTTCTCTGCTTCTCTATCGATATAGGAGAAACCCATGCCTTATCATCCAGATTTAATATCTCTTTCTTTGACATTAATCTTCAGAAGGAAAAAGGGAAGCCCTTAGTACCAACTCCAAGTTCCCTGGAGAGGCAAATTTGATTGTGCTGGTTTGGGCCATGCACCTATACTAGTGCATGACAGGTTCCAGCCTGAGTACAGACTGCTAAATTATCCTGGCCCTGATCCAACATGGCTGAATCACCAAAACAACAACTTATCTTCCCAGTGATCACTTCCTCCTTCCTCACTCCAGCCCTGGATACTTCCTTTTACCTTTCCCGCCCACACAAGGGAGCCTCCAATCAGCTCCTTACACATCACTAAACCCGCCCCTCAAACTCCGCCCCTCATAAAAGTTCATAAAGTCTCATCCTCCCTGTCTCAGGTCAGAGGATCCGCCATCTCCCTGCCCACGATCCTCTCTGTGTCTTCAGAGATAATAAAGCTTCCCCTCCCCCTTGTCTCTGCTTCTCTGCTGTGCCGCCATTGCTGCTATCGCCCCTGCTGCTAAAACCTATCAGTCCAGGCAGAGGGGATGAGGTCACAGGGCGTAAACACTGCTGCCAAAAGCCCAGTGCTTAGACCAGGGTGGTGAGTTAAGGGAGTTACAGCCAACCAGCCTGGCATCTCAAATGTTCAATAAAAAAGAGCCCAGCTTTAAAGTGATCTAGATTCAGTGAGGCCCTGAAGTCTGACCTCTAACCACCTACAAACCTCCACCAGAGCAGAGCAAGCCAATGTATCTGCCTTTCCATGCTGTGCTGTGCTTTAGCAAAGACAGGAAACCACCTATCTGCCTGAGTCACACCTGTTTTCCTCACCCCGATTAGTTCGCAGAGATAGCCTCATCATCGCCTACTGTACCTTGTAAGATTCAGCAACAGTGGCAGGCTTGTTCTGTGCCAGATATGGGCAAGGAGCTTCCCTGACTTATCTCACTGGGCCATCGCAGTAATCCCTATCTTTCTTTCTTTCTTTTTTTGTACCAGGGATCAAACTCAGGACCTTACACTTGTGAGGCAGACACTTCTATCACTGAGCTATCTCCCCAGCCCTATCGCAGTAATCCTAAAATAGCTATTGCCAACCCTATTTTGTGAAAGATGGGCCATGTTCTGGAGAAGTATTTCTAAAGTTCAGGAACCATTAGTGGCATATGGTTCAGGCCTGAAAGCCCATTTGTACTTCCCACTGGGCCAAGGTCAACTCTACTAGAGAGGCAGACAGAGTAGAGCTGTCTGCCATAGCCAAAAAGCACAGGCTAACACTGAATCTGAGCTTAGGCTGAGAGGTTTAGACACGGAGCGTGTCTCTAATTTCTGAAGCTTTGACACTCCCCACAGCCCTAACTCAGCACATAAGTCTCTGCCTCAACTTTCCCTCATAAAACGGCACTCTAAGGATCGAAGTAACATGATGGTTAGAACAGGACTTGAAATAATGAACATTGCCTCTCCCAGGAAGATTGAAAGGATAAGCCAAATCTAAAGCTAATGCCAGTAATAACAGCTCACATTTGTTGACTGTTTATCACTCTCCACTCTGTGCTGAGAACTTCACATCAAGTCATTTTACTTCCTCAAAACTTCCATAAGAAGAGACATAGGCTTAGCAAGGAACTTCCCAAAGTTTAACAACCACAAGACATTGGAACCCAAGCAACTTCTCCCCATGACAAAGAAACAAATCTGAGGTATAGGCTGAAGTTAAGCTTCAAGGTGTATCTGGAGAAGGGTAAGAAAAGAATGCCTTTTCTTAAGAAGGAAGATGCGGCCAAGGAGCTGTTTTCTTTGAAGTGGGAAAACCGGCAGAACCAGTAGGCAGCTCTGGGTGTGCTGGGTCAGGACATGCTCCCCAGCTAGGCAGCAGCCCCCACATCTTCTCAGGAGGCTGTGCTGTCACTCCACAGAGCTTGAGCTACAGCAGCTGCTGTGCCCAGGTTGTTAGGTGAGGGCCGAGGGCAAGTGAACCTCTTAGGACATGCCAAGGCTTTCCAAGGGGCACTGGGGATTCCAGTTTAAGGGACCTTTCTATCATTCTAGATCCTTCATTTTGACGTCAATTCTCTCCTAAATTGGCCTGACAGTGAACTTTCTCATGGTGTAGACATCACCTTCCATGCAGCCCTTTTTCCACTGGACAAAGGTTTAGAGTGGATGGCAAGTTACCATTCACTGTTCAAGAGGAAGAAGAATATCTCTGAAGACCCAAACAACGGAAAATACTGGGTGGATTCTGAGAAAACCAGTAAGTCAAATGATGGGATAGCAAATCCTTTGTATATCAAATGGGTTCAAAGCCTTTGCTTTAAGCTAAATTGAGGTAGGACATAAATTGAAACATATTCAAGTTGCCAGCTAATAGAGCACTGAGTATAATTTTTGCTCATTCATAAGAAGACTGCTGACATACAATTCAGAAGGAATTTTAAAAATTAAGTGGTATTGCTTTCACAAAACTCTACATATTTATACAAGCAGTATTTCTCAGCATTTGCATGCAGAAATATCTTCTTGCAATAAATATTAATCATCTTCATTTACATATAAAAAGTCCTATTCACCTCTGGAAGAGATGTATTTCCCATAAAATTATTTTTGAAATTGAATAATTATCAAACTTTGTAATATACTTCTGTTGTTTTGATCATACACAATTAAATATTTCAGTATATGTTTTAAATACAATTTTGATGCATAGTATATGCATAGGCTATGAAAAGGTGCTTTAAGACATTTTTAAATATAGAAGCACAGGATATTAGGATAAAAGTATGTGGATGAAGTCAATGGAAATAAGTGCAAGTACAGAAAAAATAGGATAAATTTCTGTCTTATTAGAAGAACTGAAAAGAAAAGAAGAATTGCTTTCCAATTATTAAAATGGATCATCATAGATGTCACATTATGATGGTGGGTCGATATCTATGAATTTACTTAAAGGAGTGATGTAATAGTTTTATTTTGAAATAGCAATATTGAAATACATCCTCTGCAACTATTTGTATTTTGAGATGAGGTTTTGTTATGTTGTCCAGGCCCCAGTTCTGAACTTCTTGGCCTAAACTATTCTCTCTGGACCCAGCCTCTTGAGTAGCTGGATGGAGGGGTACAATAGATTTACCCATTGATAGGTTCATACTGGAATGAGCTCATTAGATGAAGTAGGTCATAAGAACATGATCCCTGGCACCTTATTCTCTTTCCCTGATTTCTACTTCCTGGTTGCCATTAGGGGAGCAGCTTCGATCCTCTGTATCCTCCTGCCATGAGATTTCTGTCTGCCAGCCTTGGAAGCTCAGTGGAGCCATCCAGCCATGGCTGAAATCTTTGAACTATAAGACAAAGTAATCTTTTTCTTTTTTTTTAATTTTTATTTATTTATTTATTTGTGTATGTGTGTGTGTGTGTGGCCAGCTCAGCCCACCAGGGGCGGGGCTGGCTGGCATGTGGTGCTGGGGGATCGAACCGTGGTCCCTGTGCTTTGCTAAGCTTGTTCTAAGTAGGTGCTTTAGACCACTGAGCCATCTCACCAGCCCCCAAAGTAATCTTTTTCTCTTTTCAATCACAAATGTCAGGTTGTTTGTTCCCAAAACAGAAAGGTTAACTATTACACCACCCAAGAGAAGGTCCTGAGATCTGTTCTCTCTAAATCCCAGCCCACTTCTCCCTTCAGGTGACTCTAGAAGCAGATAGGGTCTCTCAAAAGTCCATTTTAGGGCCCTCTCTGGTCACCTTTTTTCCCGCTACCACAGGTTGCCAAGCTTTTGCAGGCTCCTTCAAGTCAATGGCTCCTAGATTCAGAGAACTACCAGAGTGAGACCCACTAGAAACAATGCAGTTTCTAAGCCTTCCTTAATTAAACCCATGGAAACATATTCTTTTGAGAGTCCAAAAACTGTCCCCAACCCAAGTTAGATGGAATTCTATGGTCAGCTGTAAACTTTGCCTTCCTAATAAAACCTTTGGCTTAAGCCTATTCCCTTTTCTGGGGTAGCTCACTCTGCTCTGTGGTCTTTGGAGACTGTGGTCTTTGGAGGAGCCTAAGGACTTTTAACCAATATTAACAGGTTTCTGATAATCTCTAACAGTCTTCAGCTTATGCTGTCCTCGCCCTCTTTTATGTTTGTACAAACAATGACTATCTAAACTAGCACTGTCCAATAGAAATAATACTGTAGCTTGCATATATAATTTCAAGTTTTCTAGTGGCCATGTTTTTAAAAAAAGGAATGCGAAACAGGTGAAATTAATTCTTTATATTTCTTTTTTGTTTCGCTTTGATTTATTTATTTATTTATTTATTTATTTATTTATTTATTTATTTTGCGGAACTGGGGATTGAACTCAGATCCTTGAGTTTGCCAGTCAAGCACTTATCCTACTGAGCCATCTCCCCGACCCTAACAATCTCCCCGGCCCCTGCTTTGATTTTTTGAGGCAAGGTCTCAGTGTATAGTTCAGGCACCCTGAAGTCACTATATAGCCTAAAATGGCCTTGAACTCATGATGGTTCTCCTTTCTCAGCCTCCCAGGTGCTGGGATTGTAGGTGTGTGCCACTATGACCAGATAACTTTTAAAAGATATTTTGATCCAATATATCCAAATGTTATCATTTTGACCTTTAATCAATATAAAATCATTAGCATGATATTTTACATCTATACCCATTAAAATCTAGTATAGGGAGTTCGGAGTCCCAGGTGCCCATCCTCACCCAGAAGACTGATGTGGAAACCTGGTAGGACTAGTCCCACCCCCCAGACCCCAGCCTCGCAGGAGTTTGTCTGAGTCCCGGCCACCTATCCTCACCTGGAAGACTGCCAGAAGACCCAGTAGGCCCTGCTTACACCCCTTGCTATAGCACAGTTGAGCTCTGGTTGCCCACCCTTGCCTGGAGGACTGCTGAGGGGATCCAGTAAGCCTTGTCCTGACCACCTTGCCTTCACTAGAGCTCAGCTGAGCCCTGACCATCTGTCATTGCCAAGGACAAACAGAAACCGTATGCCTGGAAGACTCCCACAGTGACCTGCAGGAGCCTTGGGGAGCACTACCATGTGCCACCCACTATCAAGAGAGCCTTGCACAACGTTGGCCTGCCCTCATCATCATTGGATGCTTCTTGACCTAAGGATTCCCCCACCCTTCACCAAGGCGTAAGCCACATTGAATTAGTTTAGTTAGCCTACGATGAACTGAAACTTCCTGAGAGACTTGCTCAACCCATCACTGCAGAGTCAGAGAAAACATTGGAAGCTTCAACAATGACAAAGGAACAAAAGGCAATCTTAGACCTCTAGCCCACCCAAAACAAGTCCAGGAAACAAGGTCATAGAAGAATTTGGAAGTAACACACCTGAAATTTCTGAAATGATAGCAACTGAAGTAAAGAAACAACTCCATCAGGCTATGGAGGAAATCAGATCATAAGTAACCTCTCAGGGAAAAAGAATAAAAAACAATAATAAAAAAATTGCTCAATACATCTAATGAAGACATAGATTTTAAAAAATAGAAGGGAATAGGAAAAAGATAGGAACATTGAATGAACAAAAGAGGAAAAATCTACAACACATGAAGCAAATTCAAACAGATATCCAGGACATTAAACTCTTGTTGCATAGGTCTTGCTTTACCTTGGTCTTAACCATTCAGCAGAAAAGTATAAAATTGAAGTATAAGTATAAAGCCATGCTGTTATGTTGAGCTGTATGGGACTCAGGTCAACAATTTCTGACATTTCCAGTGAAGCAGAAGACCCAATACTATTATGGACTACTGGACTCTTTTAGAATATTTTGCTGAGTTTACACACCTATAATATTCAAATAGCAGAACTTAACAAAAAAAAGGGGGATACAGATGAATGTCCATTTTGTATCTGTGTATTCAAAATGGTTAGGATAGATATATAGTTACATTCTCTTAATCAATAGAGGGATTTGTTCAAATAGTGTTTGAAAATAGGATATCATGTCCACATCTTGTACAGCAGTTAACCACTAGGAAGAATGTATGCAATGTGTTAATTATTGAAACTGTCCTACCAATTTGATTTGAAACTGTCTCATTGCTATTTGTTTCTCA
>NW_004524583.1:12181986-12186333 GCF_000260255.1 Octodon degus
GTGCTCTTCTGAGGGTATTTGGGCTGCCTCCGGAGCTGCAGCGTCTTGGGACGGCGGAAGGTGGGCGACATTCGTATCTTCTTCTTTTTGTGGCTGTGGATGCCTTTCAGCATGGCCTTTTTGGCCTTCAAAGCTTTTGCTTTGGCTTCAGCTTTGGGAGGGGCAGGGGCTTCCTTCTTTGCCTTCGGTGTCATCTTGGTAAAAAAGCAAGAGAGATATTTTAGAAAGAGCAAAAACAACCACAACTTCAAGAACAACAGAAGACAATCAATCACCAAGGAGAGCAAGCAATTAAGGAGAGGGGGAAGGTAGGGATCCTACAGTAGGAAAATAACATGACAAAGATAAGCCAATACATATCAGTTATAACTATTGATGTAAATGGCCTCAATTCACCAATCAAAAAACTCAGATTGGCAAAGTAGATAAAGAAACAAAATCTAAAATATGCTGTACCCAAGAAACACATTTAACTCAAAAAGAAATTAATAGACTGAATGGTAAAAGATGGAAAACAACATTTCATGTGACAGGAACTCCCCGCCTCAAAAAAAAAAAAAGAAAGAAAGAAAAAGAAAAACAACCAGGGGTAGCTATTTTGGTTTCTGAAAATGTCAACTTCAAACCAAAAGTGACTAAAGGAGACAAAAAAAGGTCACTATATACTTGTTAGAGGAAAATGCAAGAAGAAGAGATAACAATTATAAGTATATATGCACCCAATGTAGCAGAACCTAACCATACAAGACAACCTTTTACAGACATCAAAAATCAAATGCACAATAACATAATTGTACTGGGGAATTTTAACACCCCATTGACCCAAAGAGACAGATTAACTAAGCAAAAAGTGAGCAAATATACAATAGAACTAAACCAAACTTTGAAGAAATAAACTTAATAGATCTTTACAGAGTGTTCCACCTAATAGAATGTGTATTCTGATACACATTCTTCTCAGCTGTACACAGGGCATGTGCACAGACCATATGCTAGCACACAGAGCATACTAAGGAAATACAAAGGAATTAAAATCATCCCGTGTATGTTATCTGACCATAGTGCAATGAAACTAAATTATGGACAAAAGAAACAGCAAAAACCCTACAAACACGTGGAAACTAAATAATACACAGTGGGTCACAGTTGAAATTAAAGAACAAATTAAATAATATTTACAACCAAATGAAAATGCAGATACAACTTTCTGGAATCTGTGGGATGCAATGAAAGCTGTCTTAGTAGAGAAATTCATAGAGGTAAATTCTCATATAGAAAGACAGAATGAGCCAAAATGACAGTCTTATGCTGTACTTCAAGTTCCTAGAAAAAGAAGAGCAAGTCAAGCTCAAAGCCCAAAGAAGGCAGGAAATTATAAACATCAGAGCAGAAATCAATGCAATAGCGATGAAGAAAACACAAAAAAATTAGTGATTTAAAGAGTTAATTCTTAGAAAGAATAAATAAAATTGATAAATTTCTAGACAACCAT
Source organism: Octodon degus (assembly GCF_000260255.1). Taxonomy (NCBI): domain Eukaryota; kingdom Metazoa; phylum Chordata; class Mammalia; order Rodentia; family Octodontidae; genus Octodon; species Octodon degus. Next base: position 12,183,479 of record NW_004524583.1, read on the forward strand.
ATTTTAAAAAAAGAAAAATTAAAATTAATGCAAGAAGGAATAAAAAGGGTTAATCACTACAGATCTGATAGACCATCAATACCTACTTCCAAAATCTTTACTCTCACATGATAGAAAACACAGAAGAAATGGACAGATTCTTACATACATACAAACTATCAAAGCTGAATCAAGAAGATATAAAAATTCTGAATAACCCAATATCAGCAAATGAAATTGAAAATGCAATCAAAATCTTACCAACAAAGAAAAGATCAGGTCCTGATGGATTCACAGCTGAATTCTACATGAAATTTAGAGATCTACAACCAACTTTTCTCAAACTATTCAATGAAATTGAAAGAGAAGCAATTCTCCCAAACTCTTTTCTGGAGGCAAGTGTTATGTTGATACCAAAACCAGAGAAGGGCCTAAACAAAAATGAGAACTACAGGCCAATGACCCTCATGAACATAGGTGCAAAAATACTCAGTAAGACACTAGCAAGCAGAATGCAGCAAATCATCAAGAAGATTATACATCATAACCAAGTGAGATTTGACTCGGCCCGCGAGTCAAGACATGGGGTAATGACCTGGAGGAGAAACGGGGATGAAAAAGACAGGGCAAGAGACACAAGAGATGGAGACAAGACAGGCTTTCTGATCAAGTCTCATTTATTGAAGAAGTGAACAGGGTCTAAATAGCCATATAGTGGAAGTAGTTGGGTGGGACTAGTTGTGGATCGGTAGTGGAGGTCCAGGACCACAGGAAGATGTCGAGGCAAGTGGGGATTGGTGCTGCAGCACTTCTTGCCCAAATAAGGGAAAATATAACAGGAGCGTTCTATCGCCCCCCACATATCCCCCCTTTTTATTAAATACATCAAGCAGGAAATTGACAGTGCCCTGCGGGAACAATGCCTGGCTTGGGTCAAGGACTCCTTCACATGAGATCGACCAGACCTTACCCATCTTGGGATCGCAGGGCGGCAGTAGGCCCTGTTCCTGTCTTAGGTGGTCGGCGGCACTGCATGTGGGTCCTAGTTGCCCGTCATTGACTACTTGTCCGTCTCACCAAGGGGTCTACATCAGATTAGGCCACATTATTACAAGGTCCATTTGAGGGAACCTTCTCACGATACTCTTGTTGATCTGTCATTTCCAGCTAGCTGATGATAATGTATCTGAATGGGCTTTGCAGCAAAGGCATCTAAATGTGAGCTGATGAATGCTGTAAGCTTTTGAAAAATGCAAGGTCATATCATGAGCAACAGTAGGAGCGAGAAGAGGGGTCCCAACAGGGGCACAAGATAGGTGAACATCCCTCCCCACAATGAGGACAAGGGATCGTCCGCAAGTTCTTGTCTCTGCTTGAGTAGTTGATCCTGAAGCTCTCAGATTTTGTCTCGAACTATGCCTGATTTATTAACATAAAAACAACACCTTCCCTGTAAAGCAAGACATATTCCCCCATGCTCTGCTGTCAGAAGGTCCAAGCCTCTCCTATTTTGCAAGACCACTTCTGCTAGCAAATCTATCTGGTCCTGGATATCTTGGATAGTACCAGATAATGCTCGAACATCATCAAGCAGCTGGTTAGATAATTTAGTGTAAGAATGTACTGCTACCCCCAACCCTGCTGAACCTGTCCCCATGGCCACTGTGACTCCCAGCCCCATTAGTAAGGGGATGAATTGGACTGCCCTTTTTGTGCGTACTGCAATATACTCTAGGCTAGGAAGGGGTACAGGATCATTGCCAGAGATAATATCTATATCAGGCAGTATGATTGCCATGACACACAGTCCTGTCCAGTTGGTAGGTAGGTACATAAAAGCCAAGTTTCCTCCGCATACAAACACATGTCCTTCTTTGGGGCAAATAGGGCTGCTGTAGTTAAGTATTTGACTACAACTAGTGAAGGTAACAAACCCAATATCAACAGTGAAGATATCACTGTGAAAGTTTCCTTGAATACAAAAAGACTTTTCGAAGGTTACAGGTTGGACTCTAAAAGGGAGACTAACACTACAGTTTGTGTTTTGGGAATTTATGATGTCTTGTGAGGTGAGATTAGAAGGGAGAGCAAGGGGCATAGGAGTGCCTAGGGTCATGCATAGTCAACAATTTTGGGCTAAGCTTGGGTTGGAAGCATTAAGGGCTTTGTGTGTGGCTTCTAGAATATCTAAGGTTTGAGTATCTAAATCTACTCCTCGTGACTTGGGGAGTGCTAGGGGATGATAATTTATCTTAGGGAACATTTGTTCCATAATTTGTTCCAGGTGTTTTTGGACTTGTAACTCTCTAACAGTATCTTGGGGTCCACTGCCATCTGAAACATGTATTGAGGGAAACTTGTTCCAGCAGATCGACTCTCCAGGGGTGCCAGAGCATGAAGCCTGGGCATACTTAGGTTTACCAAGCACCATGGGGGTGTTGGTCCATTCACCTCCTGTGGTACCCCGGTAAGTCCTCTGAAGGATGGCTGTAAAATAAGTTTGTCCATCAATGGCTGTGCATTCTTGTAGGGAGTCATAACATGAGATATGCATCTCAGCTTGGAAGGAGCTGCATTTTTTAGGGCAAGGCCCTAGTCTGCCATTAATATTTGGTATTATAAGAGGTTTATTATAGCATTCCCAACTCTGGGAATGGCCTCCTCCCAATCGGGGTGAAAACGTAAGAAAGGTTATTTTGTTGCCACAATCAGTGCTTTGAGTAAAGATGGTGGGCTTAACCTTAAGAGTACCTCCTCTGCATTTGCATGGAGGGCCATATAATATTCTTAATAGTTCTTGAGGGTTTACCTCTTGGAAGCCACCTTCGAGGACCCATGGCCAGGTCTGCAGTATTCCCAATAACAGGATCTGGACC
>NW_004524583.1:12190548-12193240 GCF_000260255.1 Octodon degus
AGATTTGCCATTACATATGGCTGTATGCTACCTTGGTTACCTTCTTGATCTTTCCAGGTCAACATCTGTGAACTTATTTCAGGACTTTGCGATTGATTAATGCCTTGCAAATGTGTTAGGGTGGCAGTCAAGGGTCAATTAGTGGGCCAATCCTCTTTCCTAATAATTGTGACATCAGCACCTGTATCAATAAGTCCTGAAAAACTCTTGCCGTTTAACCATAAGGTCATGAGTGGCTTTTGACTAGAAACATATTGTGCCCAATAAACATCTGAGGACACAGACCCCCTGTTACCCCTGTGGGTGGAGATTGACTGGTTGGTGGTAGACACCAGTGGCAGCAACAAATGAGCAAAACATTGACCTGCTTTGATGGGTGTGACATTGTTGGGTGAGGAGACCATGACCTTAATCTCACCATTATAATCATTGTCCACAACTCCAGGGGAGACATGAAGTCCCTCAAAAGTAGAACTACTACGCCCTATGATAAGGCCAAACATACCCTGAGGTGGGGGACCAAAAACTCCAGTGGAAATGGATTGGGTTCTCATGTCAGGGGTTAGTATTGTGTCAGAGGTGGAACTGAGGTCCAGTCCTGTGCTTCCTGGGGTTGCCCTGACGAGGTTTGAAATGGATTGTTTTTTGCTGGCACAAAACCTGTCACCCCAAGAAATTGCTTGGGTGTGGGGGCCTGGGGCTGGCCCCGTGTCCTGTTTCCTGGCTGCTGTGGGAGCAGAGGGTTTCCATAAATGTCTCTTTTGGATCTACATTCTCTAGCCCAGTGCTCACCTCGTTTACATCTGGGGCATAACCCTGGCCTTTTTACTTGAACTTGGGTTTTGTTATTTTCTCCTTTACAATTTTTTGCTATATGACCAGGCTGACCACAAATAAAGCAATTATTATTCTGCCTCTGGCAGTGAAGGAGTTGGTCAACTGTACAACCCTGTAGAGCCACAGCCATAGCCAAGCCTTGACAATAGGAAGGTCCAATCTCTGCACATAAACGTATGTAACCGGACAAATCAGTCTTTTTTCTGTGAGGTCTAATCGCAGCCTGGCAGGATAAGTTGGCATTTTCAAAAGCAAGTTGTTTAACAATGTCGGAGGCTGTATCGGCATTGCCAAAAAGGCGCTCAGCAGCCTGTAAAAGGTGATTCACAAAATCTGAAAAGGGCTCTTCTGGTCCTTGTTGAATTTTTGCAAATGGGGAAGTTGCCTCCCCTTCTACAGGGAGCTTTTTCCATGCTCTAGTTGCAGCCAAATTAATTTGAGCAAAAAAACCAGCGTTGTAGCACATCTGAGCTTCCTTAGTGGAATAGTCACCTGTGCCGGTAAGCATGGCAAAAGTCCAAGGATCGCCATTTATCATCATTGCTTTTTGCCATAATTTCACATTGCTCAAAAAAGTCAGATTTCCATAAGAGGTAATTTCCCCCCGAAAGAGTTGCTCTAGCTAGGTCTAGTCAGTCCTTTGGAGTAGTCCAGCCCTGAGTCATAGAATCGAGGACAGCGATGGTATAAACTGCAGTAGGGCCATACTGAGAAACTGCGGTTTTTAGTTCTTTCAATACATTTACAGCAAAAGGGGCATGGGCTCTAACAGTCCGAGACTCGGCCCCATTTTGACCGGGGGCCATCATTTCTGAAACCGGAAATGCCATTTTGGACAGAAGCTTATCATGTTCAGGCGCCATTTTAGGCAGAGGCCTACTGAGCCCAGGCGCCATTTTAGGGATGCCACATGTCTGATCAGCCTGCAAAGATTGTAAATGTAATATAAGCCTCTCAAACAGTCGATTTTCCAGGTCCAAAAGCACATCGGAAGATTGAGGAGCAAATGTGGACAGTTCATTATTATCAGGAGGCGGTTTTGTAGCAACTGGTGCTGAAACAGGGTCAGGACGGTATTTGGAAGCCTCTTTGGCTAAGTCTTCCCAATTGACCTCTTGTAAAGTAGTAAGGTTGGGATACAAAGATTTACAATGGGTCAGGAGAGGAGCCTCGGGCGGGCGGAGGGGCGGCAAAAGCTCAGAAGGGGGAGGCAGCAGCTGCTCATTAGGGGAAGGCAGCAGCAGCTCGTTATCTTGGGGTTTAGTTAACACTTCATTTGCCTCCTCACCATGGAGAGAGGTGACATCTGAACCAGTCTGGGAAGGGGCCGGAGTGGGCCTATTGGAGTTACACAGGACAGCTTCTCCGTGGGTAATCATTTCCCCGACCAAAGGGTCTCTATGTCGCTGTGTAAGAATCTCATCAATCAAGCCCCAGTATGAAAATGCTGTGATTGGGACCTTTTCAGGACCAAAAACTCTATAATAATCTTGTAATGCATCACCTACTTGTTTCCATCTTTTAGAAACTATTGTGCCCTCCAACAGAAACCATGGGCAAACCTCATGAATAAACTTAAAATACTGTAATAATTCCTTTTTTTTTTTTTTTTACTTTAATCCCTCGTGTCTTGAGTGCCTTACTGAGGCTTTCCACAAAGAGTTCATGCTCACTTAATGCTTGACCCATGCCGGAGAAGGGGAAGGGGGTTTCCATTCACTCACCGTGGCTCGAGCAGCGTGGCAGGCACTCGCGTGGCGTTGGCCTCGGAATTTACTTTCACTATCTGCTTCGTAGCCGGCGCTCTCGAACGGCTCCCTTGTTAAATCCTCTGTGCCAAGTCTCCACATCAGGC
>NW_004524583.1:12193566-12203083 GCF_000260255.1 Octodon degus
CCCCCCCACAGGGATTCATCCCAGGAATGCAAGGATGGTTCAAATACATAAATGTAACACACCACATCAACAAAGCTAAAGAGAAAAATCACATGATCATCTCAATAGATGAAGAAAAAGCTTTTGACAAAGTCTACTGCTCATTCATGATAAAAAATAACCCTTCAGAAAATCAGTATAGATGGTCTTTACCTCAACCTGATAAATGCCATCTATGACAAACCAACAGCCTACATCATACTAAATAGACAAAATTTGAAAGCTTTCACTTTAAAATTAGGAACAAGACAAGGATGCCTACTGTCACCACTCCTCTTCAATATAGTTCTGAAAACAGCAGCTAGAACAATTAGTCAAGAGAAAGAAATAAAAGGAATAATGATTGGAAAGAAAGAAGTGAAATTATCATTATTTGCAGATGACATGGTATTCTACATAGAAGACTCCAATAATTCCACTAAGAGACTTGTAGATTTAATATCAAATTCAGTAACATAGCAGGATACAAAGTCAACATACAAAAATCAATAGCATTTCTACACACAATGAACACACCGAGAGAGAAATTATGGAAACCACACCTTTTACAATAACACCCCCCAAAACTGGCTTTCAACATGCAATATGCTAAAAAAAAAATGACCCCTTCCTAACATCATGCACAAACCTGCAATAGAAATGGACCAAAGATTTAAATTAAAACTGAAACAATAAATCTACTGGAGAAGAAAGTAGGTAGAAATCTTAAGGACATAAGGTTAGGTAGAGAGTTCATGAACAGGTATCAAACTGCGTGGGAAATACGTCAAAGAATCAATAATTGGGACCTCATCATTTTGAAAAGCTTCTACATGTCAAAAGAAATCACCAACAGAGTAAAGAGAAAATCCATTAAGTGGGAAACAATTATAGGGGACTGTCCTTCAGACAAAGGACTGCAATCTAGAACATATGAAGAATTAAAAAAATCAGGCCTCCAAAATTGAAAGACCCAATCAAAAACTGGGCATCTGAGATGAATGTACACTTCACAAATGAAGAGATATAAGTGGCAAATCAATATATGAAAAAATGTTTAACATCATTGGTCAATCAAGAAATGCAAATTAAATCAACACTGAGGTACCATCTTATGCCAGAAACAATGGCTAGCATCAGGAAGTCAACCAAAAACAAATGCTGGAGGGGCTGTCGGGAAAAAAAGAACACTTCTCCACTGTTGGTGGGCATGCAAGCTGGTACAATCATTATGGAAATTAGTATGGAGATTCCTCAAAAAGCTAGGATTGGAGATACCATTCATGCCAGCTATTCCCCTCCTAGATATTTTTCCAATAGAAATGAAAACTTCATACCACAGTGATATATGTGCACCCACAATTACAGCAGTATAATTTGTCATAGCTAAATGTTGGAAACATACCAAATTCCCATCAACTGTGGGATGGATAAAAAGATATGGAATTTTTTACACAAATGGAGTATTACTCAGCTATAAAAAAATAAATTTGAGGCTTTTATAGGTAAATGAATCCAACTAGAGACTATATTGGTAAGTGAAATAAATCCAACGCACATGTGAAAACATTGTATTGTCTTGCTAGGGTGAGAACATGAAAGAGTAACTAAAAACTGAAAGGTACAATAGATAATGCACAAAGGAAAGAACCTGTTCAATGGGAAGGAAAAACTGGGATAAGGAGAAGGATAAAAGAGAGAAGAAAAAAAGATATATTTATGTATATATGCAGGACAATTTGATGGGGTTTTGGGGAAGACATAAACTCTTTTACCTATAATGAATATATACATTCTCTAATGTATTCTACATTGAAAATACTGGTACCCCTTGGCACTGTTATCTCTCTGTACTTTATTGCCTATTTAGACCTTAGATTTCCATTTTACAATAATGGTTTCCTGTCCATATGATCAGTGCACCTGACAACTCACTTGGCCTGTGGGATGCCTGGGCCCAAATATGCATGTCAGTCAGTGGGAATAAGCAGAATTCTCTTCAAAAATTTGCAACTGAAAATGTCTATATAATTCACAATGTGGTTGGAAACCTAAGAACTTTTTATCATCTTTGCCATTTGGCCCATTTTATTTGTTTATTTACTTATTGTTCTTTTTTTATTTTTAAAGGGAATAAAAAATGTATTTAAAAACACTAGAAACAATACAGAATTTCACTAAATAAAACAGTAGGAATTCAACAATGGTTGTTATATAACATGTTGCTGTCTTCAAAGTAGTTGTTCAGATTGCCAGATATTAGCATGCAAAATTGGTCAAAAAAAGTTATTAAGAAAGATCAAAAAATTTAGTCATTAGCTGCTTTCAATAGACCAGAAGAAATCAGAAGTATAATTATCCAAGCTATGATGTATAAGTATATAAATATCTTTTTCCCTTCCCTATTTCTTACTTTTATCATTTTCCTCATCCCAGTCATTCCTTTCCTTTGGACAGATTCTTTCCCCTTCACAGTATCTATTGTATCTTTTCAGATTGGCCCACTTCACTGTACTTCAGTACAGAACATTTCCACGGGTCAGATTCTCAATCCTCATTACTAGCCAAGAGTTAGTCACTGTGTTTTAAAGCAGCTCCAACACCATTCTGTATTCAGCACCAAGACAATGGCTGATACATGTTAAAGTATTTCATCAAGGACTATAGATTAAAACTTTTGCACTGGGACCACCTATGCAGGATAATTTGGATAACTGCACTGCTGATTTTTGCTGGTCTTTTGAAAGAAACAGTTAATGCTTTTTTTTTTTTCTTTTTTTCTCATGTTTTCCTCTTTTTAATTTCTTATAATTTTTTTGAAAGGTCTACAGGGTGTTCAGGGTCTCACTACTAGATCAGACTTGTGATGCGCCTGTTTACAGCCTCCCAAGAGCTGGGATTACAGGTGCACACCACCATGCCCAGTCTCAGTTGCTGTCTCAGCATGTCCCAGGGGTGGGGCCGGCATGCCAGAACCGGGGATTGATCCCCTGGCCCCTGCACCTGCTTAAAGGTGCTTTAATTCACTGAGCTATTTGGCCAGCCCTCTCATAGCTTTTTTGTTGTTTTGTTTTAAACCAATCTTGCAAATGAAACATACACAATTAATTTGAAGATAACATCATGCAATATCGCAACCATTGTTAAATTCCTATTACTTTGTTTAGTGACATTTAATATCATTTCTAGGGCTTTTTTTGCTTTTATTACTATCTTGTATTCTTATTTATTTATTTATTTATTTAGCAGAACTGGGGATTGAACTCAGACCCTTGTGCTTGTGCATTCTTTTTTTTTAAATACAAAAAGTAAAAGAAAATAAAATCCAGTGTATATTTTATTTCTTTTTAAACTGTTTCTGCCCAGAAAGAAATCTCTGCTTGCATTTTTATTATTCTTTGTTCAAAGGATTACAATTTGACAGCAAGTTTGAGACAAAACCTTAAAATGTATTTGTAATTAATTGCTTGGGGCAAGAGGTTTCTAGAATCTACACTTAACAACTATTCCAAGTGCTGTTGTGCAGACTTCAGGGTTTTATTCTTTTATTTTTGTTTTCTTTGAGCACTGGAGATTGAATCCAGGAAGTGCTGAGCTGTATCCTCAGCTCTTTTCTAAATTTTATTTTGAGACGGTGTCTGATTTGTCGTCTAGGTTGACCTCAAACTCTTTCCTGCCTCAGCCACCTGTATAGCGAAGATTACAGGTGTACAACACCACACCCAGCCTACTTCAGGTCTGAGTCACTCTTTCTATCAGTCCGTGTAGCATTTACATCCAAGTTGGTAGCTGATTCTTTGAAAGATGTCTGTATGGAAACCTCTCTGTTGGCAAGTTCTGTCTCAGAGGCAAGAATGTATAGACATAGAGGCTGCGTGTTCTGCTTCTCTAGAGCTTTTGACCTCAACAAACCATAACACATTCCTGACTCTAGGCCTGCAACATATCTCAAGAACACAGGTGTTAAGCGTGTTCCCACTGTGCCTAAAGTGCTCAATAAACAGGCTATTTTAAGTACCCTGGATCCAGGCTGTAGCACTTGCTAGCTGTATGATTAGAATGTGTTACTAGTTGTGAGGAGCCACCTCAGGTGGCTCAAAGCCCAGGGCCTCTGAGGACACCTAGCCTTACCCTGGCTCCCTGCAGTCACCCTTTTGAAATGGATGACCTCCCTTGACCTAGTGTCTGTGCACTGAGACATGGCATGCCACCAATGACGTTTGCAATGCAGTATTGTAGCCATGAAGAGGAACTGCTTGTGGCACACATTAAGTATTTGATTCTGGCGAGCAGGCCAGCTGGCATGTTAAGAACAGTGGCGGCCCTCCTAGCCCCCTTTGCAGATTGCACAATCCTTGGTGCTTTGGATGTGTTAGCCTGGCTAGGGGACATTGATGTGGAGCACCAAGGTAAGGCAAGACTTGTAAAACCTGTACTACCAAAAGAGGAAGAGCAGATGGCCCCTGCCGGGCAGGGCCAAACCCCATGGACAGGCTATGGAACCTGAAGATCAGTCAGCATCACATTTGGACAGACCTACTGCTGATGGCTTAACCACAGGTAAGGTAGATGGGCAGCCCTTGGATGTGTTGTTGACTCTGTAGAGGCAGTTGTGCCCCAAGCAGCTGTACCAGCCAATGGGCTCAAAGGTAAAACAGCCCCAATGAGGCATAAATATGTGAAACTGGGTGGGGGACTTCCAGCTGGTGGTCAACTTGTGATACCCAGCTGAACTGAGCTAGCATGATACTGGGTGTGGGAGGCCCACCTGGGGACTGCTGCCAGCAGCACAAAAGGAGAACTGGAGAAGAAGAGAGGCTGTTAAGGAAGCTGTTTGGGGAAAGCTGTTGGGAAGTTTTAAGGGAGCTGCTGGTCTCCTGGCCTATTCTGCTAGAGGAACTTCATGCTGATTTCCTGATGAACTTGGCTGTTCTCATCAGGGGAAGATCTCAGGACCTCACTGTCACTGAAAATGGCTATGGTTCACTTTGGGGGAGCTCTGGTCCTCACTTTGAGCATTGCTCTCTGGAGAAGCTTCTTGCATTGGCTTTCCTGATGGGAACTCAGCTTTTCTCATCCTCGGAGGAGTTCAGGACCTCACTGTGGCTGAGGATGGCTGTGGTACTTTGGGTGGGTGGGGAGCTCTGGTTCTCAATTTGCATGTCACCTTTTGGCTCCAGTTCAGATCCCTCAGCCTGGTGTTCAGGACCTTCATTCCACTGGCACAAACTTTCTAGCTTCTACCACTGATCTTTGGGCCTTCCCAGTGCATATCCGTGAAGTGCACCTGCATGAGACATTGTCATGGGCTCTGTCTTCAGTTGGGCTTGTGGAAGACATTGTTATGAACTCTGGGCCTTCAGCTAGACTCATGCAGGACATTACAGTGGGATCCAGGCCCTCAGCTGGATTCTTTGGTCTTTAGTGTATGGAAAGATTTCCTGCCCTCTTTGTATATGATTCTTTGGGTGATTCAGTATAAAATAATTTTAAAATATGTGTCTGGTATTGTATTGTTCCCCTTACAAAACCCAAAACTGTGACACACTGATATCTCTTTATCCAGATTAGGAAGCATCGGAGGTACCCAGTTAATGGGGACCCCAGGAGACCAGAGGGCACATGGGGAACTATTTACTGGTCCCCAAAAAATGTAGTATGTAGTAGCATTGGTGGATATTGGAAACAAGTCAGCACTCACATATGGCAACCCAGACCATTGTATGGGACCTACTGCAAATATGGAAGAATATGGATTCCACTATATCACAGACCAAAAAGCCCAGGTAACATTGGCTATTGGGCACTTGCTTCCATGTCCTCATGATGTCTATGTTTCCCCAGTTGCTGAACACATACCAGGACCTGCTGACTGGGGCTTGGCTCTACACCATGCAAGGAGAATTCTGCTTGTGAATCTGTGATAAAAATCATGGTGTGAGGACATCCATACCATGCACCGCTGACTCTCCCACAAGCTACACAGTTGTGTGCATGAAGTAGTATGGCTACCTCTGGGGCATGAGAAAATAGGACAAATCATCTTGAAATTGAAAGGGAAAGCACATAGCCCTTTCAACTCCCCTGTATGGCTATCCAGTTTCTGTGTGGGATGTGACAAATAACTGGATTACCAGGAATTGAATAAAGTGACTCTTCCATTGCATGCAGAAGTACCTAATTTTGCAGACTCAATGGATCGTCTCACCCTGATGCTGGTTCGATACCACTGTGTTGTGGATTTAGCTAATACCTTTTTATCCATTGCTATCATGCCTGAAGAAACCAATTTACCTTCACCTGGGAGGGCATGCAATGGACCTTCCAGGTGTCATCACAAAGCTATATGCATAGCCTGGTTTTGTGTCATAATCCAGTGGGCCAGAACTATGTCACCTGAACCAAGTCACACTCTGTGTCACTATTTGCTGCATCCAGAGCAGCTCTAGAAATTCCTGGGGGAAGTATGGTGGAGGATGAAGAAATGAAGACAAGAATCAGAATGCAGAAAGATAAAGTCAGGTGGTACCTTCTCTCTTGATGGGAGAAAGGAACTGCCAATGACTGCAATGCATTTGTTTATACAATCAGCAGGAGGCTGATAACAGGTGAAACCCCTTTCTTAATAGGGAAAATGCTCTGCCTAACTACTTGTTTATCTGGTTGGCTTTGGTGCTCCATGTCCCTGGCTGGCCTTGTTTTAGCCCCACATGTGTGATTGAGCTCCAGCTCAGCTGCTCCTCACATCTCTGCCTTTTTCTGTTTTGTAGTTGCAAGATATGGGAGGTGGGGGTCAGTTGGTGTTGGAGGAGCTGTGTTGGGAGGGTTCTGCAGCAGACCTCTTTTATGGAAGGCCTTTCTTTTCTACTTTTCCCCATGGATCCCTGGCCAACCTTTTTCCTGCGAAGCCCCTCTCCACCTCAAACCAATTCCATTCTGAGTGAACTTGCTTATTCATACTAAAGATTCCCAGTCCAAGGATGTCAGGCCCCTTTATTCAGCAATTTAGCCCTATATGGCCCATTAACTCATAGTAGTCAGTTACCAGGACCTCTTTTATAGCTAGCATATTACTATGCATTGTCTTATTCATCTTGTGCTTATACTTTTCTGCTGAATGTTCAAGACCAATTTAAAATGAGACCTGTATTAATTAAAATTAATTTCTATCTGTCAAGGTCAGATAAGTTTTTTTCAGAACTTACCTTGGAACCATTCACAGAACCTCTCAGTTCTCCTGTCAGGGTCAGTCATCTGGATGAGTAATAGCCTGTGCTCGACCAAATTGCTTTCTATGAAAGCTTAGGATATTTTTCTCTCCAGGTGATTTTCTTTAGGTGCACTAAACATAGTTGATCACCTTGCTCTGTGGGCCAACAATCTCCTTGGTCAGGAGGTCTGGCACTCAACAAGTTATAGGACGGCACAGCAGATTCTCTTATGTCTTGGGTTCTTATTGATCTCAGAGGGCCAGGACCAAAATATTGGTTGTCCTAGTAACTCATTTTTTTCTAACTTTTGGTCTCCAAATTTCAGTTTTTGAACATCCAGAAAAGAAAGTTAATAACATTACATTGTAATTGAAGCAGTGAGCTTAATAATATAACTTTATCTAAATATCAAGTACCTTGAAATTCCAAGTAAAACCACTATTTCCTACCAACCAGGGAAGTTGTAGTAGCTGAATTCTTATAGAATGTTAACAGATAACAGTTACATAGTTTTACACAGAAAAATTGAGGTCAAAAGCCAAACATAATATGACATTTTTATTATATTTATACCATTTTGACCTAGAATAGCCCTTTCAGTGAGTTATCTCTATCTAGTACATATGAGGCTTTAACCTAATGTATTGTGCTTTAATGGGATGTCATTTAAGTGTGTTACATTGTTCAGATTTCTTTCTTTCTTTCTTTCTTTCTTTCTTTCTTTCTTTCTACTTTTTAAATGTATTTAGGACAGGGTCTACAGGATCTCACTACATAGGTCAGACTCGTAGTGATCCTCCTGTCTTCAGCCTCCCAAGTGCTGGGATTACAGGCACACACCACCACACCCAGTCTCAATCAACATCTCAGCATGCTTGGGGGCGGGGCCAGCACCACATGCAGGGATCAAACCCCAGCTGACGTGCTCTGCCTAAGCAGGTGCTTTAGCCCACTGAGCTATCTGCCTGCCCTGTCTGGATTTCTTAATGTCCAAATATCTCTAAAAGTAATGTCACATACACAGCATAAATATCACATTAGTTTTTGTTTAAAATATTATTATTGACTGGTGACCTCATGTTGATGGCATGAACTTCCTATCACAAGTAGCTGGAACACAAAAGAAAGGCAGATGAAAAGTCTATCACTGTAAACAATCCCAGTTTTGCATTTTGGAAGATCTGTATATCCAGAAGGGATGAATATATTTATTTTCTTAAATTTATTTATTTATTTATTTGGTACAAGGTCTTTCTATGCAGTTTGGACTCATAGTGATCCTCCTGTCTCAGCCTCCCCAGTGCTGGAATTATAGGCATGTGCCACCACACCCAGTTTCAGTGGTCAGCATGGCATGCCTGGGGTTGCAGGGTTGCAGTACCAGGAATCAAACTTGGGTCTTTATGCTTGCCAGGAAGGTGCTTAGACCACCAAGCTATCTCCCCAGCCAGTATACAGATATTTAATATACCATGAGATTAGTAACAATCCATTGTCATAGTCATATGAAAACTTTCGTTTCTTAACTTAGTTTTGGACCAGAATAACTTTAAATCAGAAAACCTTATTACCTTATTTCTGAAAAACTTAGCCCTTTGACAATGACAAATGTAATCATATCACAATAATTTTTTTTTTCAGAACCAGGGATTGAACTCAGGCCCTTTTGTTTTCCAGGCAAGTGCTTATTCTACTGAGCCATCTCCCTGGCCCCTACAATAATATATTTTTAAGCAACATATTTGAGGGTGTCCCATAAGTCTGTAGAAATCACTGAGGTCTCCCATTAATGAAGAAGAATTGCATCTGCTTCTTTCATCAACTGGAGTTCTATCCAAAAGTTTTCCCCTATTCTAAGGGATTTTTTTGTTTAATTACTTTAACAAATGTTTAATGGTTTATAAGAACCCATTGATAACAATAGCCAACACATTATTTTTGAACAATAAGAGACTCTCAAATCCTAAAACATAAACAATAATATGTATTACATTTATACAACCAATTTAACATCACTTTCTTTGACCAGCTGGCAACCTGAGTGGAAGCACATCTTTAATTTTGATGACACTTACCTATAAGTCAAATCCAAAACTGCAGATAATAGTTTGTCAAGCTCAAATAAAACAGCTGTTTAGAGATTGAACAAACAAACAGATACACAATCTACTTACAAAATCAGATTGCACTTGAATATATTTTTGGTGAAATTATAATAACTCTTCTAAAATGTTAGAAGTTTATAATTATAAATAGTTTAGTCAGATTTTTGTAGGTCAATTAGCAGA
>NW_004524583.1:12203183-12218505 GCF_000260255.1 Octodon degus
TATATATATAATTTTGTCTTAAGAATACTGGCAATTTTTATGTCCGTTTCTTTAATGTGGCCTCTAACACCATCATCTCCACACAGCATCACTCACTCAGACCTTCTTTTCCCATTTGGTTACCATCTCCTGGGCATCTGGGGTTGGTTCCTTTAATTGGCCACAGGTCGGTGTAGCATCATTCCCATGTGTTGGCTGTGGCACAGTCTCTGAGGCATCGCTGTCACAGGACTGATGAGATTCCTGAAAGGTGGAACCAACTCCTTCTCTAGGCCTGGGCCCATGATACAGCCCAACAGCACAGTCTGGCACCCAGATAAGCCAATCAGAATTCTCTGGGAAGACACAAGCATACCCTTGATCCCATATGAGTGCTGGGCAGGGTCCTTTTCATCATCCAGTATGAGAATCTTTCCAAAGGACCCTTCCTAGCTTCTTTTTCTTTATGAGATTGAATTGTCTCTCTGCTGCTGTAGTTCCCAGCCTTAGTAGGATTTTAAAAGTTAATAGTATATAGTGCCAAATGAAGTCTATTATGAGGTGTGAATTTTGTAAGGAAAGATTTCCCTTTTTGTTTTTGTAGTTAAATTTTGAGCATGTGGTGAGCATACGCAACAATTCCTTGACCTTGAGGGTTACAGGGAATTCCCATGGTAAGAGAAATGCAGAAAGTTTCACAAAATCTTTGGAAAGCAGGTCTTGCATAAGCCAGGACATTGTCAGTCTTGAGTGCCCACAGGTAACTAAGGGTACCAAAAACATCCAAGCAATAACATGTTTAGTCACTTCACCAGTGTGGGCAGAAGCAAAAATAAATCCTGAGGTGATATCCATTGAAACATGGACCCAGTGCAGAGAGCCAAATTCAAGGATGTGAGCAACATCCACTTGCCAGAGATGGTTAAGTGTAACCCTCAGGGATTAACTCCCATAAGGAGTGAATGAAGACGTATTACACATGAGGAACATTCTTTAACAATTTGTCAAGCCTGTTCTTGGGTTAAAAGGAACTGTTTGGGGCTGGGGTTGTAGCTCAGGAGCACAGTACCTGCCTCGAAAGCACAAGGTCCTGAGTTTGATTCCTGGTACCAAGAAATGAAAGGAATTGTTTGCATAAAGCAAAAGCATTTTGATGGAGAGTGGCATACAAGGCAGAAGCCTACTGAGAGTAACAGTGACAGTAGCCAGTGATCTGTCTAGTACAGCATTTCCCTCAGTGAGAGACCCCGGCAATCAGGAATGAGAACATAAATGACCAATAAAACAGAGGACACAGCATGACCAAATTAGTTTGGAGAGTATAAAATAAATAAAAATTATCTTCTTGGCCAGTGTGAATAGTGGCAGTTTCAATGTGGCACATGACACTGCAAACATAAACACTACCTAAGAAGAGGATAATGAAAGTCAACAAGTGATCTTGTGAAAACCATATACAGCCTGCAATTCAGTCTTCTGTGCAGAAGAAAAACTTGTGTGCTGTATTCAAGAAGAGAAAGCCATTACATAACTGCCCCTAACCGAAAAGGACTCATCTGTGAAAACAGAAATCCTCCTGTTATTGAGGATGAGTTTATGTTTGAGGGAAAGATAAAGGGTATAAGGGAAGCAAATTGAATTAACTTGTCTGAGTGATAATGATAATCAGTAGCACTAGGGAAGCTAGCCAATGCAGATTGCCAAGAGAACAAAAATTGCCACAGCCACTGTCATTGAACAGCAGAAAAGGGGACAATGATAGTTTGCACCTCACAACCAAAGAGCTAAGTAGCACATGTCTGCCCCTGTGTGATCAGTCCTGCTGCAGCATCATAGAAGAGGGTAATAGTTTTATGTGGAGCTTGTGATATGTGTGGCCATTGAAAATGGCCCTGAGACTACCAAAGGACCTCAGTAGTCATATGCTGAGTTAGGAAAATAATTAAAAGCATTGGAAAAGATGGTCCAACTTTAGAAAGTTGAGTATTAGAGATGGCCAGATTACCTTTGTTGATTAACTAAAGTTGAGCATTAGAGATGCCAGATTTATCCTCTGATATAACTGCTCTTGGAAGATGTGGGAGCAGGTCCCACTTGAGAATAAAAAGAGAGAGAGAGAGAGAGAGAGAGAGAGAGAGAGAGAGAGAGAGCGCTAAATCATGAGTTGTCAAATTAAGAGCTGAGGTAAGCCAATGAACATTACCAAGTGTAATGGTTGATACATTGTGTCAACTTGAGAAGTCTAAAAGTTTAACCAAGCAGCTCAGCAGGGAGCTGGGGTCCTCACTTTGTAAATATCTTCATCATGTTCAAGAGGTGGACACAGATGGTGTGAGTGATACATACACTTACCCTAGGGGTGGTAGCCCACTTACAATGCAAGGGAGGAAAAAAGGCTTACTCTTCCATGCTTTTTCTCTTGTTGCTTTTGCTGTCTTCTGCCTCCTCAAACTATTATTGTCCCTGTGCCATGCCACCCTGCCTTGGAGAGAGATGATTATGGACTCCACAAATTGTAAGCTAAATAAACCTTTCTTCCTAATCCTGGGCATCACATATTTTGTCTCAGCAACAAAAGAAAAGTAACCAAGACACAAAGTAAAGTCACAATATCAGTTAAGGTGGCAAGATTGTTGACCTAGATCTGAACAATTTGAGGTACAATATATTTCTGTTGAATAATGTGGCCCAAAGGTGCCATTGTTTGCACCCTTTCGGGGGCTGCTACCAAGCTTGCATTACGAAGGGCATCATCTAACTGGAGAAATATTTTTATAAGATTTATGTGCTAGAAGCATGTCATCCATATAATGAGTAAGATAAGCAGATGATGAGCCCAATGGACTGCCAAAATGGCTGCAGCGACAAATTCTTCACAAAAGGGTAGAACTGTTTGCGATTCCCATGGCAGAAAACACCATCATAAATGGTGTATAGGGACCTGATGGATAAGGAAGGGTAAACTAAAGGCAAAATGAGCAGCAGCCAGGATTCGATCCCACGGGGCACACTGGGTGTGGTGGCACAGGCCTGTAATCTCAGAGCTTGGGGGGCTAAAAACAGGCAGATCACTGCAAGTTCAAGCTACATAGTGGGACTCTGTAGACCCTGTAGACCCTGTCCTAAATAGAGAAAAAATAAAAATAAAAAAAAGCAAAATGATTTTTGTCTTGAAGATAGAGAGACATTGAAAGAAAAAAAAAAAAAGATTTAAATCAATCACCATGAGGTAAAATTGTAAAGGGATAGCTATGGGACTGAGCAATCCTGGTTGAAATGCTCCCATAGGTTTCATGGTGCAATTAGCAGCCCACAGATCTTGTAGTAATGTCCACTTTCTTGACTTCTCTTTTATCACAAAAAAAATGGAGTATTCCAAAGGTTATTGGAAGGTCCTATGCGACCCACTTCCATCTGCTCATTAATCAGCGTGTAAGCTGCTATAAGTTTCTCCTGAGTAAGGACTATGGATCAACCCAAACAGATGCCATCAGACATCCAAGTTATCATGGCTTCCATTTGTGGAGTTGGAGAATAGATCAAGGCCCTTCCTAAAACTGTGAAGGCAACTATCCTATACCAAAATGGTCCTTTTTAGAAACTACTGGAAGGAGTTTCTTCCCTGATTATATTTACCAAGCTCTTGAATGGAGAGAAAACCTTGTTGTAACATCTGATAAATCGCCAAAGACTTAGTGTGGACCACAAATGCTTCCATATCCTGTAATACTTAGTGACCCCAATAAGTTGGTATGTGGGGGAGGATATAAGGTGAGAAATGTCCAGAATGGTCTTCTGCTTCCCTCAAGGTTGACAATTTTATTTATTTATTTATTTATTTATTTATTTATTTTGTATTTTAGGGGAGAGTGTACAGGGTATTCAGAGTCTCACTACTAGATTTTACTCATAGTGATCTGCCTGTTTACAGCCTCCCAAGAGCTAGGATTACAGGCACATGCCATCATGCCCAGTCTCAATTGCCATCTCAGTGTGTCCCAGGGGCGGAGCTGGCACGGCATGTAGGAGACACTTCCAGGTCCTCGTCTCAGTCCAAGAAGCCAATATTTGTAATCCCAAAGTTACGTTACTGGGATCCCATCAAATTGATTCCAATCTACCACTTACAATGCAACCCATGGCGAAAATAAAGACACTAAATTATATCTTCAATCATCTGGGAGTCAAGGGGCTCTAAGTCCAGCCATGAAGATGGCTTTCTGGAACCAAGATAGTGACCCAGGGCCTCACCTAGTTTTATTCAGTGGGGGAGTGACTTGAGGATTGACTGAGAACTGTGGGAAAGAGACTACTATGAGCTGAGCTAGGTGTCTGACCTAAATTTTCCTCTGCAATATGCAGAGAGGATATGCAGAGAGAGTAATATGCATTATATAGTATCTAATGTTTTGGTAAGTCTGGTGCTTCAGCTTTGGTGTAGCCTTTCAAGTCCCAGGAAGTCATAGCCTCTGTCTCGAGGCTCAATCCCAGCTGGCACCGCGGAGCATTAGCTCTACCGTCCTGTCTCAACCTGGCTCACATTAAAGAGCAGCAGGTATAGGTTACCAGGGAACCACGCACACCACCTTCAAAGACTATCACCAGCACCTCAGCTAGACCAATATACATTGTTTAAGACCAATTGAAGAATAAACAGAAGTCCTAGCCAGCTCTCTACATAACAATACAAGGAAATAGGGTCAGGCTCAGTCAAAATGGAGACAATCGCTCTTCCTTCAAGAAGAGCTGCTCAGGTGGTCGTCCACAACGGCAGGCCTGGGGATTCAATCCCTGGCCCCTGCACCTTCTTGAAGTTGCTTTAATCCATTGAGATATTTGGCTGGCCCCAGGTTAATAATTTAGCACTTCTTCTAGGGTCAAAAAGAAGAACTCAACCCCTGTAGATGTGTAGTTGTTTCACCCAAAGGCCATACTATAGGCTAATAGTAGTGGGTGATAACTGAAACATCTGCACCCATGTCTAAAAGCCCTTTGAATGTTTTGCAATAGACATGCCTCAAAACCCTGAAGTTTTGTCAGGACCTCAGCGAATGGAGGTCAGTCAAAGGATGTCTCACCCTTTGAAGGATGCGCCCCCTCCAAGCCCTTCCAGCAGTGATTGTAATTTGTTCATATGCTTACAATTCAAAAGTAAGTTGATTGTTTGTGGCAGCAAGGCACCTTCTCCAGCTAACACATGTTTTGTGATGGCCATGTTGTGAGTAACACTGAAAGCAGCCTGATCTGTGCACAACTGAGAAAAATTCCCTTTCCAGAGTAAATAATCTCCTGGACCTAACCATGCTTTAGCCAAATCCTTTCCAATCATTAGAGGTCATAACCTGTCATCCTATGAGCTCTATAAAACCCATTGTAAAGGAGCTGTGGGGACACAGGTAATGGTTGCTTATTTCATTCTTTTAAGGTCTTAAAAGGTACAGCTTCATGAGGACTATAACTCATCCCAGATTATTGGGGCCTTGGGCTCCAAAAACACAGTGGGACTGATTGGTAACAACAGAACCAGACATGCTCTGCCTGGGATCAATGATGCGAAGTTACTGATCAACAACAACAACAAAAATAACCCAGCCACCCCACAAGGGCTGGGGCCTATTATATGTAGTGGCTGGGGTGGATGACAGGGAACCACATAACATTACTGGCTGCAGCCCTGCTTTGTATTCAATAGGTAAGTATGTTGGTGCGGAACCATACTAAAGGGTGGGTACCACTTGGTCTGCATAGCTGTATGGTACTGATAAATGATACAAAGGAGTAGTGGGAAAGCCATAAGCTCACTGATTGTCTCACTGTGGAAGCCATATGGGTCTGTAGCACCAGGGGCTGCTGTGCCTACCCACAGGCTGGACAGGGTGCTGTACTTGGGAATTCCCGTATATGAAGGGCACTATCAGACCCTCTATTATGGACACACCCCACTGTGTCCAGTAGGGATGCTGTGTACTACAAGTGACACTATACTCAAGATGGCCTGGTGGTTTTATCTGTTGGGCTCAATGCTACCAGGGCCAAGGACCATAGAGTTAGCGCTCTGGGTTGAAGCCCTTGCTCAACACTTGTCCCAGGCCCTGAATATCCAATGCCAGGCTTTGATGCTGCTCATAGATAAAACTTCCCAAATCAAAAAGGTAGTTTTACAAAACCGCATATCATCCCTGATTTGCTAAGCACAATGCAAGGAGGCGCTTGCAACCTCCTGCATGTAGAGTGTTGCCTTTGTATATACCCCTGATCACCAGACACAGTGCAGGAAGCCCACAGGTGGTGGGTACAGAGGTTTCCATCCCCCAGGCCCTGAAGCAGGACCTGCTTGCCCAGTGGTAGGAATCCTTGCAATCCATCTGGTACAGAGTGGCCATCAGCTGCGCTGTGGTTGGTGGTAGTGGGGTTGGTGGTGTTTTGCCACTCCCTTTATTGGTGTTGTGGTCTCTGTGCACAGGAGTCCACCCCAAGGGGCTGCTCACAAGAAACAATATTTCCTGGACTTTTTTTGGAGGGGATGGGATGTGTGGAACCACGGTGGATTGCCAAACCCTGGGGCATCTGAGGATGCATAAGGACCTGACCTGCTATCTAGCGCAGGTGCACAGCGTGGTACCTGTACATGTGCATGACTTAGCACAGACAGTCGCACATGTGCTACAGGATTTTGACAGTACATGAATATAGCCCTTGATAATGGGCCTGGTTTGCTATCTGTTGCTGATGTTGGCTCTGTGTTCTTGCTTTTATGGAGGGGGGAAAACCCTCATCCATAAAAATACACCTTCTGTCCCCTAAGGTAACACTGGTCTTCATCAGTAACATGGGATAACAGTAAGCTACTTCATAGCATTCTGATAAGACCAATAAATACATGAAGTTTATTGGAGGCAACTGTTAGAGTTGATACACTGTGTCAACTAGGAGTCTAGAAGCTTAAGTAAGTCAGTAGCTCAACATCCTGGGGTGAAAAGGATACACCTTACCAGGGGCTGGGAGATAGCTCAGTAGAATAAGTGCCTGCCTGGCAAGCTCAAGGTCCTGAGTTCAATCCCTTGTAGCATAAAAAAATTAAAAAATAATTTTAAAAAAAGGATACACTTTACCACTCCAGGACCTTGCAAACATCCTCAGCTTGTGGAAGAGGAGGGTGCAGGGATGGTGTGGGCAGGTAGCCTGCAAACAACATTAGAGAGAAAAGGGGGCTTGCTCCCTCTCTTTTGCTCTTGCTGTCATCTGCTGCCTTGAATTATTGCCCCTGTACCATGCCACCCTGCCTTGGAGCCAGTCAATTATGAACTGAAACCTCTGCAAAGTGTGAGCTAAGCAAATTAAGAGGGCTGCCCAATTAGCTCAGTGGATTAAAGTGCCTGCAAGCAGGCTCAGGGGCTGGGAGTTCAATCCCTGGGCCTGCTGTGCCGGTTCCACCCCCGGGGTACACTGAGATGGCAATTGAGACTGGGTGTGATGATGTACACCTGTAATCCCAGCTCCTGGGAGGCTGTAAACAGGTAGATCATTATGAGTCTGATCTAGTACTGAGACTCTGAACACCCTGTAGACCCCTAAAGTACAGAAAGAAAAAAACTCCACAAATTAAGGAAACTTTCATTGATTTTGGTGTCAAGTATTTTGTCCCAGCAATGAGAGAAAAGTAACCAAGACAGCATCTCATATTTTGTGGGGTTCCTATGTATAAATCCATAATTTTAAAAGGTATTTCGGAGTCAGAGGTAGTGCCGCATGCTTGTAATCCCAGCACTCAGCACACTACAGCAGGAGACTGCCACAAGTTTAAGGTCAGTTGGGGCTATACAATGAGTTCAATAACAGCCTCATCTATATAGGGAGACTCTGTAGAAACCAAAAATACCTGGTCGAGAGAGTCAGGAAGGATGTTTGCAGGCCTTGGGGCTTACAGGACCGGAAATCAGGACAGTTTAGCAGCTGCCTTTCTTGGGAATTTCTGTGGGGATAACAGGAGAACCAAGGACGTCATTGGTAAGAAAGTAACAATTCAGAAAGAGAGGCCACAGCCCCTCAGAAACATTATCTCAGGTTCTGGTGGAAACACCAGAGTCTGACTAGCAGCAAGGCTGGGACCTGAACTCAAGGCCCTCTTCTCTGACAACCACGAAATTGAGCTGAGTGTGGAACACTGCATCCCAGAGCCCCTAGCCGAAGCTTTGCATCTAGATTGGAAACTGGAGTTGCTGTGTGTTGCAGCGACCTGCATAGTTAGGACTTTCAGACAGGAAGAGGATGTTCCATCCTAGTGAGGGAAAATTTCAGCTAACAATATTTGTGGTCTATGGTTTTAGAGAAGACAGTTTCTCAGCACTGTGTGGTTGAGAATTTAGGACTGAGAGAGGCAGTGTATAAAGCACCTGGAATAATACTACGTGACAGGTTTAGCTAGTACAAATTGTACTGCGATAAACAGGGGTGCACATATTTTCAGGGGTACGTTGTTTTCAATTCTTCTGGAAAAATACACAGAAGGGGAATAGCTGAGTTGAATGAGACCCCTAGCCCTGTTTTTTTTGTGTGTGTGTGTGTGTGTGTGTGTGTGTGTGTGTGTGTGTGTGTGTTTTCAGGACTCTCCACACTGATTTCTACACTCCCATCAACAGTGGAGTATTCTTTTTCTCTCAGACCTGCATGTGCAAACATCATATTGTCTCCCTAGTATAAGAAACTGAAAGAGTAAATAAGATCTAAAAGGGGGCTGGGCAGATAGCTCAGTAGAATAAGTGCTTGCCTGGCAGGTGCAAGGTGCTGAGTTCAATCTCCAGTACCACCAAAAAAAATTCTAAAAGGTACAACAGCTAATGTGAAAGGGAAAGAAACTGCTCAAAAGAAAAGAACAACTGGGACAGCTAAGATAATTACGCTACTAATCTCTATTAGCTCATTGAAAGGAACAGCTAGTGCTTATGGTTTTTGATGCATTTTGCATCCCTATATCTGGTAATCTGAGTGATTACTTTGAAGATAACAGTATGCCATATAATAACCACTGTTAATTTCCTATTATTTTGTTTTTGAAATTCTCTATTGATTTTTTTTTCTTCTCTTTAAAATTACAAAAGAAAGGCTGTTGATATAGCTCAACGGTACAGTGCTTGCCTGGAAAGCACAGAGTCCTCAGTTCGATTCCTAGTACCCCCCTAAAAATTAAAAAAGAACACTAAGTAGCCCATAAATGGCAGGTGCTCTCAGGATTATTGTTGCCAGTACTGGGGCTGTTTGCCAGGCTTCCTGCAAAGCCCTCATCACCCTTCTGTGGCAGGGCAGGGGCTGCAAGAGGAGACAGCTTTCTGTCTCTGTCTCAGCCCACACAGGATTGCTCAAGACAAAACCCCACAGAGGGTCCTGCTGTGGCCTCCGAGCAAACCTCCCCTCCACCAGTGCCGGCTATCTCCTTAGCTGGCAGCTCTGTGCTGGCTCTCCAGGCCGTCTCTCCCAGGCTGTTTCCCAAGTCCAAGCTGCTCGAAGCTTCCTCGAGGAAGGGACTTGTCTGTTGGGATGCACCAGGTAAGGCCCATCAGTCCCAGTGCATACACACACCCCAGTGTCCCCAGGCCCTGACAGTCTTGTCCCCCTCACAGTGCCACACCTCCAGCCTTTCCCCCCTAAGAAGCACAATCCTGTGCTTCTTTCTCAGTGTCCTCCGAAGACAAGGGCCTTGGCAGATGGGTTCCAGGCGAGCAGGAAGACATCAACTTCTCCTGCTGGCCTCTCTCCAGCTTTCTTCCTAGGCTAGTATCTTCTTATCAAAAATAGGATCACCCAGCTGACAGAAATGTAACTTTTTTTTCAGCACAAGTGACTGAATGCCAAGCCTTCATGCTGAGCTGCATCCCCACCCCTTCTTTACTCTTCGATGTTTTTGTTTTGAGGCAAGATCTCATGAAATCGTTCAAGCTGAACCAAAATTGGCCATCATCCTGCCTCAGCCTTCTGAGTAGCTGGGTATCTCAGGTACTTCTCTCTTGTTGTTGGGACAAAATAACCAGCAACCAAAGTGAAGGAAAGAAAGGTTTATTTAGCTCACAGTTTGTGGAGGTTTCAGTCCATACTTGGCTGGCTCCAAGGCAGGGTGGCACATGGCAGGGGGCAGCAGGTCATGGTAGCAGAAAACAGCAAAACAGCAAGAGCAAAAAGGAAGGAGTAGCAGAAGTAGCAGCAGAGGCGGCAGAGAGCAAGCCTCGCTCCCTTCTTTATATTACATTCAGGCTATCCGTGGATGTAGCTCTCACACCCATAATCCTAGCGTTGGATTATAAATTAATCACAAACTCTAGAAGCTGCCTCAATGCTGAATTCCAATGCAATTACAAGCCTGTCTCTCCTTTCTGTTCTGTTGTGTCTCTCTCTTAATCTGTCTGTCTGTCTGTCTGTCTGTCCGTGTCTCTCTGTCTCTCTCTGTCTCTGTCTGTCTGTCTCTGTAAACAAGGGTGTACATATATCACTGTTGTACATTGTTTTCAATTCTTCTGGAAAAATACAAGAAGGTGAATAGCTGAATTGAATGAGACCCCTAACCCTGTTTTTGTTTCTTTTTTTTTTTAATATTTATTTATTTTGTGTGTGCATGGCCAGCTCAGCCCACCAGGGGGCAGGGCTGGCTGGCATGTGGTGCTGGGGGATTGAACCGCGGTACCTGTGCTTTACTAAGCTTAGCTTCTTCTAAGTAGGTGCTTTAGACCACTGAGTCATCTCACCAGCCTTTTTTTTTTCCCCCTTAGGACTCTCCACACTGATTTCTATACTCCCATCAGCAGTGGAGAAGTATTCTTCTCTCAGACCTGCATATGCAAACACCGTATTGTCTCCCTAGTGTAGGAAACTGAAAGGGTAAATAAGATCTAAAAGGCACAACAGCTAATGAGAAAAGGAAAGAAACTGCTCAAAAGGAAAGAACAACTGGGACAGCTAGTTATATAGTTGTCTCTGTCTCTGTCTCTCTCCATCTCTTTTTCTCCTCCTCCTCCTCTTTCTTTCTCTTATGAGTACCAGAATTTGAACCCTGGCCTCAATCATAGGCATGCTCCCTACCATGGAGCTGTATCTCTAGCCCTGGATTTTTTTTTTTTTTTTTTTTTTTATGTATTTTTTTATTTATTTTTTGAGACAGGGTCTCTCTATGAAGCTCAGGCTGGTCTTGAACTCGCTTTGTAGCCCAGGCTGCTGTCAAACTCACAACAATCCTCCTGCCTCAGTTTTCCCAAGTGCTGGGATTACTGATGTGCATCACCATGCCCAGCAACCTGGATTTTTTAAATATACAATAACCCACCAGAACAAACATAGATACTATTTGAGCAGGAGTTTTTGGACAACTTTATCTTGTGGTTAACCTGTTCTTCCAAGTGCATTTTAGTATGATTAGATCAGATTACAAAGACTACTAACACTTTAAGTGCTATCTTTTTCTGTCATAAGCCAAGATCTTTTCCTGTCATTAAATATAATTTTAAACCCCTATATTTGCAAAATCATTCAACATTGGTGGGGTGGGGCAGGTTTCCCCAGAGAGCCTGTGCTGTTTCCTTTTACCCCGAGTACCTTGGCCTCCTGCGACCCTACAGGGGGTCCCCCTGAGATTCTGGGTGAGAGGTGCTGGGGAACAGCAGGGGCGGAGGGGAACCATCTGTGGCTAACAAGCCAACAGTCAACCTGCTCTTAGCACTTGGGCCCTCCAGGCTGCATGATCTTCTTGAACTGATTTGATACAGGACCAGCCAACAACAGGGAGAAGGCTGGCCATTTACACAGAGAACAAAGTCCTCTGGTAGAGCAGAAAATGTCCCCCCCCCCCCCCCCCCCGCCGCCCCCCCCCCCCCCCCCCCGAGCCAGTATACTTCAATTTCTGAGTTGCCCTGGTATTAGTTCCTGCTCCAATTCTGGTTGCTTCTGTCTCTTAGAAATGGCGGGTCACAGTGATGCGTAGCTGGTCACTGGGAAGAACCAGTCCCCAGCTGATGAGCCATGCTGCCTCTGCACTTCCTGTTTGCTTATCCCCTATGAGCCCTGGCCCAGCAGACACAGGGGCCTGGTATCCGGAGAATGATCCCAGCCAGTGCCTGTCAACGTAAATAAATCTGCCTCCAAGTCCTAGGCGTGCTTTCGCTGTTTCTGCTTGCTGCAGCTCTGGCGCTGTAGGCGTCCTAGTCTTCCTTTCCTTTTTAGTTGTACTGTGTTTAAAATCCAAAACAATAACTTCTTGTATTTGATTTAAGCTCATAATTATTACCCTGTTAACGATGTAAAATTGGGAAATTTCACCTAAAACACTGAATGGTGAGGCTTCTTCAGCAGTGTGTGGAGGAGAGCTCCTTCCCCCCCTGCTGGCCATGGTGGGGGACAGGATGGTCACCTCCATCCTGCTCACCTTGCTGTTTCTCCTCATTCGTCCAGCTTGGCTCGAGGAAATCTGAGCTCAAAACCTTTGGTCTGGACCAAGGGTGGTGACCTACGGCACACATGCCACGGCCACATGCTTGACTCCTTGGAAGCTCTGAAAGGTTCACTGTCACAGGTTTAGACCCACATGTCAGTGTCTTAATTACTTTTTACTCATTGCTAGGACAAATACCTGACACTCAAAATGAAGGAATGAAAGGTTTATGTAGCTCACAGTTCCTTGAGGTTGTATTCATACTCTGCTGGCTCCAAGGCAAATGACAGCAGTTTACAGTGGCAGAAAACCATGAAGAGCAGAGAAGGAGCAGCAGCTGCGGCGTCCATCAAGCCTCTCTCTTCTTTCTATGCTGACTGCGAAGACAGGCGTTCTACTGCGAAGATCAAGCTCCTATGAAGACGGATTTCTCCACAGAAGTGGGGCAGGGTGGCCAGGCAGCCTTTCTCTGCTCCTTTATATACACTTTTTGTGCTGAGTCACCCTGGGGCGGCCTATGGCCCTAGGGTGGAACCAATTGCACCCCAGTTTGAGCCCTACATGCCTACAAGGCTGGGCCCTCAGGCCCAGAACTGGGTAGCTAATTCAGCCAAGCTGACACAATGTCTCAACTACCTCAGTCAGCAAATCAACTAAACCAAAGGTTTCCTGGCTAAGGGCCTCGAGCCACTGGTGGCTCTTGAGCTCCAAGCAGGAATTGTCATCCAATGCTTAATCCTTAATGAAACAGAAGAGAGAAAAAGAAAATGAGAGGGAGAGACAGAGACAGAGACAGAGACAGAGACACAGAGAGAGAGACAGAGACAGAGAGAGACAGAAACAGAAACAGAGACAGAGACAGAGACAGAGACAGAGAGACAGACAGACAGACAGACAGACAGACAGACAGACAGACAGAGACAGAGAGACCGAGAGAGAGAGAGAGACACAGAGAGAGAGAGAGAGAGAGAGAGAGAGAGAGAGAGAGAGAGAGACAGAGACAGAGAGAGCGAGAGCCAGGGCAGAAGATACCAGGCCACCCCCAGGCTCCTGCTGACTTAGACCCATGGGTCCCCAGGCAGAGGCTGGCCTGAAAGATCACTCCTCCAACTCCTCACCCTTGGCGAGCTGAACAGACAGTCCTCCCTCAGCCCCCAGACCCGGGCAGTGGAATAACCAGTACTTTGGCTGTGACTGCCACTGGAAGAGCCACAGATCAGGCCAAGGGGCAGTTCCCCACCACCACCACTGATGACAAAGCCACCCTGTCCCACACGTGATCTCAAGAGAAAAATCTCTGGGTTTTGCTTACAAACAAGAGACTCACTCCTTTCCTTTCTCTGGTTCTCTTCACTGATGGCTCTCAGGTTTGAACGAATGTGGAGCAATTATCCCAGTGGTAAATGAACACAAATCATTGAGCCTGTCTGCACATCGCCTTGTTTGTTTGCTTTTGGCACTAGGGACTGAACTGAGATACCTCTTCAGCCTTTGTTTCTTTGATGCAGGGTCTTGCTAAGTTGATCAAGCTGAGCTTGAAGTTTCCTTTTTCTTGCCTCACCTACCCCAAGTGCTGCCACATCGCTCTGTTCCTATTCCAGGTGACAGAAGAGAAACCCAGGCTGCCAACAGGGCAGACCCAGGACACGTAACCACCAGAACAGGTCCTTGCCTAACACTGTCCTCTTCTACACAACAAAATTATGTTTAGCAATAGCCATGTGTCTCAGTTACTCTTCTCTCATTGCTATACCCGACACCCAAAATGAAGGAAGGAAAGGTTTATTTAGCTCACAATTACTGGAGGTTTCAGTCCATACTCAGCTGGCTCCAAAGCAGAGTGGCACAGGGCAGAGAGTGTCCATTCATGGCAGCAGCAAAGAGCAAGAGCAAAATGGAGGAGTAACAGCAACAATGGCAACAGAGAGAGAGTCTGTCTTTCTGTCTCTTATATTGCATTCAGGCTCTCTGCCCCGGGCAGGGGGAAGTACACACACATCCATAACCCCAGCAGTACTAAAACCCATAATCCCAGCCTTGGATCACCCATAATCCTAGTGGATCATTAGTTAATCTCAAATTCTAGAAGTCTCCACCCCATGACTGCATGAGGCTTTGGGGGAACAACTAGACACAAACCATAATACCATGAAAATGTAACAAATAATAACAGTGGCTGAACTGGCTCATGCCCCACCCACCCATCCACACACATGGGTGCAACGGTCCCCCAACTCCAAGCTGGGGCCATATTTTGCTCCCTCCAGGCACAGGGCAGAAGTGAAAAGGAACCAACGGATCTGTCCCTAAGTACAAAATACCACCTTCCCCTCATGCCCAGACCCAGAAAGATGCACTGCCTCTTATGCCTGTGCACAGGAAAGGGGTTGGGACCACAGGAAAGGAGAGCACCCTCCCACCCCCCAGCACATAGCTCTCAACCGGAACTGCATGTCCACACCACCTGGGCACTCATCCAACTTTGGCCTAACTTAGCAACATTAACTTTACTGAGGAGAGAGAAGAGGAGGGAGGAGAGGGGAGAAGGAAGTAAGAGAAAGAGAGAGGATAGAGGAGAGAAAAGAGAAGAGAGCAAAGAGGGAAGAGGAGGGGGAGGGAGAAAGGAGGAGAAAGGAAAAAAGAGTGGAGAGAGGAGAGGAAAAGAGAGGAGTGAGAGGAAAGCAGAGGGGGAGAAGTGGGAAGGGGAGGGAGGAGAGGAAGAGAGAAAGAGAGAGGGAAGGAGGAGGGAGGAGAGTGCAAAGGAAGAAGAGAATGAGGGGAGAAGAGGAAAGGATGAGGGGATGGGGGACAGGAGAGAAGAGAGGAGGGAGGGGGAGGAAGATGGAGACAGGAGACAGGAGAAAATAGGAAAAGGGACAAAAGAGAGAAGGGGGAGGAGAGGAGAGGAGAGAAAGAGAGAGGAAGGGAGGAGAG
>NW_004524583.1:12219474-12221106 GCF_000260255.1 Octodon degus
GGATCGCAACCAGGGAGGCGGTGGGCGAGCTCTCAGACCTGCAAAGTTGTTGCTGCGTTCAGGAGCGTGAGCGAGAAGCCGCCTCTGCGAGGGCTCGGGAGAAGGAAACCAGGCCCCTGAGGCGTGCTCCGCGCGGCGGAGCCAGAGCTGCGGCGGGCGGGGCGGGCAGCAGCTGCAAGGCCGACGTGGCCTGCTCTCCTGCGTGCGCGGCAGGATGGCCAAGGCCGGAAGGGATCGTGGGGAATTAGCCCGTGCGCGCTTCTGTGATGGACGTACCCAAAGTCACACAGTAAGTCATGCAGAAAAACTACACAAACTTCAAAGAATCCTTGTTATTCTGACCCTATTATTTGATGGCGAAGCAATAAGACTAGAAATTTATTACAAAAGTAAGGGACTTTGAGATTTCAGGACAAAAATAAAATAAAATAAATGGTCAGGACAAACTGTGTAAAAATCTGTGAACTTTTGAGGATTGAAAAAGGGGATAATTTAAATTCTTTTAGAAAAACGTAGTCACCAAAATAGTGGAAGCACTTGTAGTGAATTCTAGCCAAGGGGAAAACATTTAGATTTTAGAAAATTCATAATTCTGTGCCTGCCTGGCAAGCATGAGGTCGTGAGTGTCATTCCTGGTACCAAAAAAAGAAAGAAAGTTCATCATTTTTCACTCTGAAAGAGGTAGGAATAAACAGAAAGGGAAGAACATTGAAGCAATAGTACAAGTGAGATGGTAGACACGAGCCCAGATTGATTCCTAGTTATAAGAAGCGAATGCACATTTAACTCAGATAATAAAGGACAGAACTTCTCAGAGCAGGTCAAGCCTTGCAAATCCCGTAAAACCACAAGAAAAGCTTGAAAATAATGTAATGAAACCTGGTTTAGCAATATAACATGGTCCAATAAAATGAATGACATGGTAAGAAAAATTAAAATGAAAACATTTTCATATAAAAACATTCCATCAAGAAAATATAACAATCATAAGTGTAGGTTTTCAAGGAGTGGTTTTAAAATATGCACACAGATTCTTGCGTACCTTTCCATTCCAAAGGTAGAAGTGAATTCCCCACTCTTGAATGTGGGCTGAATCAAGGACTCCTTTTCTCTTTGTTTTTTTCTTTTTCTTTTTTCCAGTACTGGGGGTTGAACTGAGCTATATCCCTTGCTCTTTTCTTATGCTTTCTTTGGAGACCGTGCCTAGTAGAGTTACCAAGTTGCACCCACGGGGCTCAAGCTTGTGGCCCTCCTGCCTCTGCCTCCCAGAGCACTGGGGAGTGTCTGTGTACCACCACCCTTAGCTCTAAGCAATAGGATGCAGTAAGCCTGTGGTTGCATCACCTTTATAACCCTGAACACTTTTACCTCATTCCTCCAGGGAAAGCTATACACAGCCCTTTCTGGTCCAGGAAGTTTATATTTGTAATCCCATGGATAAATTATTGGAATCCTGTCCAGCTAATTCCAATCTACCACTTCTGGTGCAACCCACATCAAGAATAAAGATGCTGAGACCCAGAGTGCAGGCCCAGGCACGGCAAGTGAGTGAGACAACCCGGGACCACGGGATCCTGAATAGACCCAGAACCCAGGCCCAGGCCGGGCGAGTGAGTAAGATGACCCAGGGCC
>NW_004524583.1:12241051-12245994 GCF_000260255.1 Octodon degus
GAGGGCCGAACCCAGGTTTTATTAGTCATGAAGGAGGAGTGAGTTGAGGATGAGTAGCTGAGAATGGCAGGAAGTAGGTGAGTACTGTGAACTGGGGTAGGAGGAGGCCTGTATTCACCTCTAGGATATGCAGAGAGTAATCTGCATCACAATCACACAATTGTGATAATATCTAATGTTTTGGGGTCAGTGCTTCAGCTCTGATGTGTAACCTTTCAAGCCCCAGGAAGCTATAGCCTCTATGTCGAGGCCCGATCCCAGCCAACAGCATGGAGCACTGGCTATTCATCCTATCTCACCCTGGCTCATATGAAAGAGCAGCGGATGGGGGTTACCAGGGAAACATGCGTATCAAAGACTACCACTAGCACCTCGGCTAGACCCATATGCATTGGTTAAAGCCAATTGAAAAGATAAGGAAAAGTCCTAGCCAGCTCTGTACATATCAGTACATGGAAATAAGATCAGGCTCAGCCAAAATGGAGATGATTGCTCTTCTTTCAAGGCGAGTCGCTCAAGTGGTCCTCCACAGAAAGCAAGCTGGGACCTCACGTGGACACTGCAGCAGCCAGAAGCCGTGATGGGAAAAAAAAGGATCCTTCTGTCCAGGACCAAGCTGCTTCCACACAGCGCAAGCAGGACACAGCCAGGCGCCAGGGCCCTGCAGCCTCCTGGGACACCTCAAGCCAGGGAGCCAAACTAAGTCATTTCTGAACCCTGGGATTCTGGGAACTGTGCAATAATAAAGGGGGTGTGTGTGTATGTGTGTGTGCATGCATGCATGTTGTGTGTGTGTGTGTGTGTGTGTGTGTGTGTGTGTGTGTGTGTGTATCACGCAATGTTTAGAGCTCAGACTCCAACTTGGGCCCTCAAATGTGCTAGTCAAGTCTAACCCCAGAACTACTGTTTTAAATCATTTAGGGGTAATTTGTTACACTGTCAACAATTAATAAAATGGCCTCATGTTTTATAAAGCAAAATCTGACATAATTATAAGAAGAGATGGACGCGTCCTTACGCAGGAGATTCCAAAAGCCTCTCTCGCCAGGCGTGGTGGCTCACAACCGTGATCTCGGTACTCA
This sequence comes from Octodon degus, assembly GCF_000260255.1. NCBI lineage: Eukaryota > Metazoa > Chordata > Mammalia > Rodentia > Octodontidae > Octodon > Octodon degus. Next base: position 12,242,134 of record NW_004524583.1, read on the forward strand.
GGTGGCTGAGGGAGGAGGATCTGTGTGAGGCTGAGGCAAGAAGAATGCTCAACATTACTGGCCTTTAGAGAAATGCAAATTGAAACAGCACTGTGATTCCTTCTGTCTTAGCCCAGAAAGAACAGCCATGGCCAAGAAATCAAATAATGCAAACGCTGGTGCGACTTGGGGCGAGAGATTCTACGCTGTCAGTGGGAGGTCTGACGCAGTGAAGACCACAGTGGAAAGTCCTTGGAAAACTAAAACTGCAAATCCCAGCTATTGCCCTTCTAGGGAGAAGAGTTCAACCAAGCACATTACAGCAACGCACGCACAGCCATGTTTAGGGCAGCACAGTTCCTAACAGCTAAATCCTGGAAGAGGCCCATTATGTCATCAGTAGGTGAGTGGGTGAGGAAGATGTGGTGTTTATACTTGGTGGAGTACTACTCTGCCTTAAAGAAGGTTAAGCTTGAGTCATTTGTAAGAAAAAGAATGCTTTTAAGACAATAATTTAGGGGAACAGGCTTAAACATCACACAGCTTCTTTTGTGCAAGACACCCAAAATATAAATAAAGAGCAAAATGAAAGCTAGAAGGGCCAGGGAGATGGCTCAGTACAATGAGCACTTGCCTGGTAAGCGCAAGGGTCTGAGTTCAATCCCCAGTTCTGCGGAAAAAAAAGAAAAGAAAAAAAAAGAAAAAAGAAAGCTAGATAATAGGAAAGAGGGAAAAAGGTCTTTGGCAGGAGGGAAGAGGACTCAGAGATGGGGGATGGGGTGAGGAAGGTTCTAGCTAAGCTATGCAGGAGGACCAATGCCCATGGAGGGGCAGAGCCAGTATGTGCTGCAAACACGGTCTAATAAATAAAAAATTTTAAAAATATAAAATATAAACATAAAATCGAGGTCACCAAAAAAAAGCATATGTGGCAGGCATTTACAGTCTTGTTCTAGTTTTGTTTTCGGGTACCAGGGATTGAACTCAGGACCTTGCATGTGCCAGGCAGTCACTTATGCCGCTGCGCTCTCTCCGTGTCCCCTCTTTCTGTACTAGTCTGTGTGAGCGGCACCTAACGAGCTCAGGTGGAGTTGGCACCTCCCTCCCTCCCCTCTGTCCAGCTCTAGGAAATTACTTTGAATGGGAAACAAACATTATACATACTGGCCAGTTATAAGATCGCAAAAGAAATCTCAACATGTTTTAAATAATCCACATTATATTAATCACTGCTGCTATTGAACACAATACAACTAAATTCAAAACCAATAGTTAAAAGTATTTTCATTCATATTTGAAAATTTTACATTTAAAACATTTTTTTCTATTTATTTATTATTGGATCCAAGGTCTCACTGTGCAGTTCTGGCTCATAGCGACTCTTCTGTCGCAGCCTCCCCAGTGCTGGGATTACAGGAGTGTAGCACCACATCGGTTTTGGGCCTGGCACGGCACGCAGTACTGGGGTGGAACCCAGGTGCGTTCTTAAGCTTACCAGGCAGGCTCTTAGACTGCTAAGTTACCTCCCCAGCCCAGTTTTACAATTTATTGCCAAATAAATCATGGTTAAATGAGAAAGGGCCTGAGAGAGAACTCAGTGGACTAAGTGCCTGCTTAGTCAAGCACAGGTACTGGTATGCCATCCCCAACACCACATGCAGCGCCAGCCCCGCCCCTGGGCACACCGAGCCAGCTACTGACACTGGGCATGCAGGGCGCATGCCTGTAATCCCAGTGGTAGGGAGGCTGAAAACAGGAGGATCACTATGAGTCCAAGCTGCGTAGTGAGACCCTGTGTCAAATACATAAATTAAAGGAGAAATCATACTCACTTAAAACTGAACAATGAAGTGCTACTAATTGGATTTGATGAGGTGAAGCTGCAGAGATATTTAGAGAAAAATCTGTAGGATCAATGCATTTAAAGTGTTTATTGAGAAAGAAGTAAAGATAAGTAAGCTGCCAGGCACCATGGTGCATGCCTATAATCCCAGCATTCTGGAAGCTAAGGCAGGAGGATCGCTTGAGTTTAGGCCAGCCTGGGGTGCAGAGTGAGACTGTGTTGAAAGAAAGGAAAAAGGAAAGCAGAAATGTAAACTGGGCATGGCGGCAAAGGCTGAGGCAAAAGGATCGCAAATTCCAGCCCAGCCTGAGTAATTTAGGAACTTAGTGAGACCCTTTGTAAAAGTAAAAAGGGCTGGGAATGTAGCTCAGTGTGAAGGCTCTGGGTTCAATCCCCAGTACCACAAAGACAGGAAGAGAGGGATAGAAGGAGGAAGGAGAAGGCAAGGGACAAGAAGAGAAACAAAGAAAAGAAAAAAATGCAACCCAGGAACAGTGGTGCAAACCTGTAGCACCAGCTGTGCAGGAGGCTGAGGCAGGAAGATGCCTTGAGCCCAGGAGTTCAAGACCAGAGTAGGCAGCATATTGGAACCCTGTCTTTTCAAACAAATGAATGAAAGTAAACAGGATGAATTGTATTGTATTTAATATGTATGTTAATAAGCCTACCTGAAACAGATCCATCTAATAAGCTGCACAAACCTTTGTGAGATTGAAAAGAGAGGGGAGAGGGACAGGGAGAGGGATAGGGAGAGAGTCATACAAGTAACAGTTTTAGGAATTTAGAAATTTAAAAAGGGACATGATTATAGCTAACAAATCTTTTAAAAATCAAAACAACACTTTGAGCTACTTGATACCAATTTGAATTTGAAAAATATATTAAAAAGCTGGGCATGGTGGCACACACCTACAGGAGGCTGAGGCAGGAGGGTTGCTGCAAGTTTGAGGCCAGCCTGGGCTACTCGAGGCCAGCCTGAACTACATAGTGAGATTCTTGACTCAAAAAAAAAAAAATCCTTAAAAAGAAAAATATTGCCCAAATTATCTTAATAAACTGAAAAATCTAAGCCAATAATCATTCAATAACTCGAACTTGTAATCAAAAGTCTCTCCCATTGTTGAAACTGTCCTACCGATTTGATTTGAAACTGTCTCATTACTATTTATCAATAAAATTATGGCAAAAAAAAGTCTCTCCCATCAAGAGACACCAGGCTCACTTGGTTGCATGGGGCAGTGTTGTCAGACAGTTAATCATGAAATAAATGCCACCACCCCTTTCACCGAACTAAAATGGGAGTGCTACCCTCTAGGAACTTAGCATTAGTGAACAAGGACAGGACAAGAAAACACGTTCACTTGTGAGCATAAATGTCTAAATGAAATACAGGACTTTAGAACTGCAACATTGGGGCTGGTTCTCCTAGGTGGACTTCCAGAAGAATCTAACAACAACAAATTCTACCAATATTCAAAATAATATAATACATCAATATATTAAAGAAAATGTGAGGGCCAGCCAAATAGCTCAGCGGATTAAAGTGCCTGCAAGCAGGCGCAGGGGCTGGGGGTTTGATTCCTGGGCCTGCTGTGCCGGCCCCACCCCCAGCGTATGCTGACAGGCGATTGAGACTGGGCATGGTCGTTCATGCCTGTAATCCCAGCTCCTGGGAGACTGTAAACAGGAGAATCACTACAAGTCTGATCTAGTAGTGAGACCCTGAACACCCTGTAGACCCTTCCCTAAAATACAGAAAATAAATAAATAAATAAACAAATAAATGATAAAGAAAATGTGTTACATCTGTGGGCACACACACGCATTACTGTGGATTAAGCCTAGGATCTTCACACTGGGCTGTAGCCCTGATCTTTTTTTTTTGAGACAGGATCTCCTTGAATTGCCAGTTTATTTGGCTGTTTTATGGAACCTCCTGCCTCAGCCTTCTAGAGTACTGAGATCCCGGGGGCCCGGCCCTAGCTCAGGCCTTTAAGCGGCTGCTTCCACAAAGCTGTCAGCCTCAGGTTGCTGGAGTT
>NW_004524583.1:12246249-12269788 GCF_000260255.1 Octodon degus
CACACACACACACACACACACACTCACACATATAAATAAATGTTAAAAAAAAAAGAAATTTAGAGTACTGAGATCCCATGCATTCACCCCATGCCTGATTCGAAACAGTTTTCCCCCCAGATAAGCCAAAACCAAGCCAGGCAGTGGTGCGGCCCTGTCATTCCAGTACTCGGGAGGCTAAGGCAGGAGGATCACTACGAGTTCCAGGCCAGCCTGGGCTACGTAGTGAGTGCAAGGCCAGCCTACACTGCACAGCAAGACCCAGGCTTGTCTCTTGCTGCTCCAGCACCCTGACACTGGCCTGGTCACTCAGAAGTTGGCAGTTCACTGCACCACCCCACACACAGCTGGCCCTCTAGGAGGGTGTCACTGCGGGCCACCACTGTTCCACAGGATCTTAGGAAGAAGACCGACATGACGGTTCCTTTGGTTCCTTTCCGTCTGCAGATGAAGCTGCACGGACCAGCAGGCCCTGCTCTCCACCGGTCGTGGGCTGCCAGACACGATACATTTATGGGTGCTTAAAAGGCATTTGCTACAAATTAAACTCTGATCCATAATTAGGAACAGTGAGGGACAAAAGGAAGCCCTTTGCCACGCCTGTGCCTACGTGCCCGCATGCTTGAAGACAGGCTTTCTGGGTCCTCGATTGCAGCCTTCCGTCAGGAGGCCGTGAGGGGGTTGTCCTGGAGGTCGCCTTGTGCTGAGCTCCCGGGGTGCAGAGGTTCTGGGCTTTTATTCTGCCTCAGTGGCATCAGCCAGCGGGAGCTGATCTACCCTTAACAATCTTGCTTGTTTGCAGTGCTTGACACTTATTTCTAGAACATTTATAGGTTTTCTGGGTTATTTTCCTACTGTTGCCTGTGCCTGGCTGGGGCCATACACATCTGAGGGCAGCTGGCGCAGTGGGCTGGGTGAGGCCTCATCCGGGCCACCTTACCCCGGCAAATGGCCCTCTGCTCGATACCCTCCACTGGACAGGCTGGGCACATTCTTGCAGCTCCCTCTGGAAATGAGGCCTTACTTGGAAAATAGGGCTTTTGCAAGTGTAATCATAAACTGAGCCAAGGTCGACTGGGTGGGGCCGGGTCTAATCCAATAACCATTTCTTGAAGAAGAAATCAGGGGCCGGCGAGGTAGCTCAGCAGACTGGGTATGGTGGCACAGGCCTGTAAAACCAGCCCCCGGGCCTGGGCCTCCTCTCGCTCACACCAGATGGCGCCAAAGGGCGGAACAAACCAAGAAGGGGACCCAGGTGGCAGCGCAAGGCCTGCATGCAGGATTTAGCGCCACTCTCCGCGGGCGGGCTGGGGGGAATTGGGAGGGAGCCGGGGGGAGGAGAGACGGCGGTGGGGAGCAGGGCGAGGATGCGGCGCCCGGGCTTTCGCACTGCGAAGGAGCCTCCGAGCCTGGACGCCTGGGACGGCTTCTCCGCGGCCCCATCCGGCCTACTTTGCAAGAACAGCAGCATCTGTCCCTTGGCCCATCGCCCTGCGCCTGCGCGTCCGCGCTGAGAGGCCCCCACGGGCACCCGGGGCTCGTGGTTCATCACGCGCTCGCCAGTCCCTGGGCGTCAAAACAGACCGGAGGGGCTGGCGAAGACCGTGCCTCAGCCCAGTGCTAGCCGGGCCGGGAGGACTGGGTCCCTCACTTCGGGCCACCGGGAGCACTGGGTGTTTCCGTGGTGGACTTTGCCTGGTTGCCAGGGGCGCCGCCCTCTGGCCCCCGGTTCCCCCACGTCCTTCTTCCACTCGTTAGGCTCGAGTCCCCACTGAGCCCTCCTTCCCCAGGTCCTGGTCTCAGGCCCGGCTGGCTCAGCGTCTGCAGGTTCCCCTCCGATGCACTTCCTGCGGTCCTCCTTCCTTCTGGCCCGGGAACCTCAGTGTTTTGTCTGTGTATTAGGCACCTGTGCCTCTCTGGGCTGAAATACCAGCGCCCACAGCTGAAGGGGAGTGGCTTATTTGGTTTGCATGTCAAGGGACAATGCACGCCCCCTGCTGGCTCCGAGACAGAAACAGCAACAGCCGATGGAAGGACACATAGAAGCAGTTGCTCACCCAGCACAAGGAAGCTGAGGCAGGAGGGTCGCCGTGAATTGGAGGCCAGCCTGGGCTACATAGATGAGCTCAAGATTAGCCTGAGCCACACAGCGAGACCCTGTCTTAACAAGACAAAAAAGAAGAAAGCTGCTTAACCCACTGTTGTTGGGAAGTAGGGAGAAAAGAGAGGAGCAGAGACGAGGACACACCCATGCCCCAACCTCCCCTGGCCGGGCTCCGCGCTTCCTAACAGCGCAGTCAGCCATGAACTGACCAACGGACTGGTCCCCTGGGAAGTGCTGTGCGCCCCACCCCCGCCGCTGCACGCATGCGCCTTTCTGGGACATTTAAATCTGGGCCAAAAGTGTCTCTGCATAGTTACAATCTGAATACAGGGCTCTGACATATGGATTTGAGCCAGAGAACACATACACGCAGAATCTAGTCTGTAACACCGAAGAGCTCAACAATAATTGTTCTTTTCTCGAGCAAGGTAAGTGGAAATGGCAGGTACTATTTATTGATCTCAAACTCCCACAGGGCGCCGTGTGTCCCTTCCGTCTTGACAAAACATCATATAAATATTCCGTATTCATTATGAATATTCCTTCTGTGTCTAGGCAGAGTGCATTTTTGCCTTTTTACGCATAATATTTTAATTTGTTTATTGAACAGGTTACATTCATTTGCTTCAAAATTCTGAAGGCTAAAAGGGTATAGAGGATGGACCCCTCGCTCCAAATTGCATCAGGGGCATCACAGATGAGCAAAAGCATGCAGAGGCCGCGACCCTTGTTTCCCTTTTGGAGAATGATTACAGCATGCTCGGCACCTGGCTTTTTTCATTCAAAAAGTGATTCTACAGATAGGCCCGGAACTACTTTTCCTCTTTCTTCCTTCCTGTGTCCGTTTTATATTTAGATGAATCTTCTGAATTTAACCAGCCAGGCCTGATGATGATGTGTTACCTTTTGCTTTGTTAAACAATTATAAGGAACAATTTATAACCTATGAGTAAAGCCTCATTTTCTTTATTCATTAGAACGAATAACTTAAAACTAGGAAATTTTCCTCCAAGTAGAATGCTATGAATTGAATGGGTGCAGCCCTCCAAAATCCTTCTGGGAAACTTCGCCCCCAAGGTGACGGCATCAGAAGGCTGGGTCTTTGAGCTATGCTCAGGCTCAGCTCCTCAGGGGTGCACCCTGGTGAGTGGGAGTCGTTCCCTTGTAAAGATGAGGTCCCTGTTCGACCCTCTGTCTCCTGCAGCTGCCCAAGTGCTATCTCTTGCCGCTGCCACGTGAGGGTGCAGCAGAGGTGCCGAGTCTAGGACTCCATCAGACACTAGTGTGCCGGTGCCCTGCTCTGGGACCCATGGACCTCCAGACTCTTGAGAATTTCTGCTATTCATAAATTACCCAGTCCAAGACTGTGTGTTAGGGCCCCAGGCACGGACTGAGACGGAGAACTGCCAGGTCAAGAATATATTGTAATGTTTTTAATTGAAGCAAATCACTTTTGTTTTAATTTTTTTATGTAGTTGGTTGTTGCAAGGTCTCACTATGCAGCTCAGACTCGTAGTGATCCTCCTGTTTTTAGCCTCCCCAGCTCTGGGATTACAGGTGCGCGCCACCACGCCCAGTCTCAATTACTGGCTCAGTATTCCCAGGGGCGCAGCCGGCGTGGCCTGCCGTGCCAGGAATCAAACCCTGGTCCTTGTGCTTACCTAAGCAAGCCCTTAGTCTGCTGACCTATCTCACCTGCCCTTCTGTGTCTCTTTATATCTTTGGACTCCTTTAGAATAGAGCAGTTCCTCAGTCTTTTCTAGATTTTCATGACCTTGACATTTTGAAGCTCACAAGCCAGTTTTTCTATAAATGTTGTTGTTTGGGTTTGTCTCATTTTTTGTGTGTGTGAGTAGATTTGGGTTGCATTTCCACAGAAATATCATGAAAACAGTGCTGGGTTTTCTCCCGGCATCTGATTAAATAGCGCAGTTTGGTGTTGTCCCCTCAATTAAATGATGCCTGCCAGCTTCTACACTGTGAAGTTTACCTACACAGACTCAGTTTCCTACCTCGGTCAATGGATTTTGTCATTGTTAGCATGGAGGCCCATGTTCTCCAATGCGGCCAGCAGCAGCTCTTCTGAGTGGGATTTCTATGGACACGCGGCCATCACGCTGTGGGCGCTTTCTGGCTTTCTGCTACAACACAGTTCAGGCGCATTTATGTCCTTGGCTTCCTACCTGAGCTCTGAAAATTCATTTCTCCAAGGAGCTCTGGTTTCTTTCAGTGGACGACAGTATTTAAAGTGACAATCTGAACACTTGGTGTCCTTGATGCTCTTGGGTGGCAGGCTTTCAAGCCCTCTGGGAGAAGCTTGGTACTGTCTGGATGTGTGCTTGCGCGCATGTGTATTTCTGTTTTCTGGATCGATTTATCTATATTGAAACCTAAGGGTCACATCACTGGATCTGATTCCAATCTGACATGGCGGGGTTGGTTGTTGTGGGTGGGTTGGATAGGAGTTTTCTCCCCTTTCTGAATCTGTAAGTCTCCTCTCTGCCCCCATCTACATGCCCCTGGGAATGCTCCGTAAGGTGCAGGGAAGAGGGTGACAGATTGCCATGAGACTTTGATGGTGACCGCCAGCCAGCCTGCCGTCCATAGAGATGTTCCTGTTCACACTTCCACTAATTTCAAGCCTGTCCTTTTGCCAATCTGATAGATGGAAAATATTATTTCTGATGCGTCAAGGTCTATAGTCATAAGACAGCTTGAATGCCTCTGTAACAAATATGGACACTTGACAGGGAAAGAATGCTGCAGGGGGCTCTAACTACTCTGCCTCATACCAAGGGTTGGTTTGTGACACTGGAACAGCCGCCTGCCTGTCGCTCACAAACTTGGCTTCAGTAGTGGTGTCCCTTCTGTCACTGCTCCAAAGCACCAGGAAGGCAGCCTGTCCTGAGCAGGTCCTAAGGCCTCTGACTGTATTCTCTGTAGTCAAGAGGCAGGTGCTGGCCAGTGGTGACCAGGAAGAGCTGGCTCAGTGCCATACTGGTGGAGAACAGACTCCCCCACAGGGAGCTTCTGTGCGCTTGACTATTCTCAAGTTTCCTTCTCGGGATTAGAACAACCGCGCAGAGTCTGACCAAAGAAAGGCCATTCTAGTTTGAACAGATCTTAACTTTAGGTATTAAGTTGAAATTGCTCATAACTGACCTTTAAAAAAAAAACTGGCAAAATTGGCACTTTCTTATGGCTCCTAGTTTTAGATGTCACTGTTTTTGCTTCTGGGAGTTTCTATACCCAGAAAAGTCCTCTTTTTCCTACTTTACCACACAGGCCTTGGTTTGCTTCTCAGTAATATTGAAACACAATTCAGCCTTTTAAGACCCACAGCGAACGGCACCTTCCCTAAGGACTCTTCATTGACCACTCCAAAGAAATGAACTCCTTTTCTTCACTCCCCAGGTACTTGGCTGTCAGTACAGGTTTTTGCTTTTATTTTTTAAAGCTGTGCACAAGTTTTAAGTTACTGCTTATCTTTCTTCTCTATTAGACTGCAAATGCCTTGAAGAAAGACTGAAGTTTCATAGCAGGCTTTGTGCTTTGCGTAAACAGATTGGTGGTTTGTCCAATGAACTGACAGACAAAGGCATTGAAAAACAAAAGTAAATGAGTGAGGAAGGAGTATTTTTTTTAATTTTTTTTATTTTTTGGTATTGGGGATCAAACTCAGGACCTTGTGCTTGCCAGGTGGGTGCTTATGCCACTGAGCTCTCTTTCCGGACTAAGGCAGGAGTTTTTGACTGTGGGCATTCCTGGAGAGGCACTGTGTGCCTTCCTTCTTGTCCCCCCAGGGGTTCAGTGGTTGGCCTGGAGCTTGTTCCCCCTGGGCACTGTCACTGCGGGATGTCCACCCTTGCTAAACTCTCCCTGAGCCAGCTGAGAGCCCCAGAATCATCTTCCGGCCCAGACACAGCAAGGCTAGGCTACCCAGACAGGCAGCTTGGGACAGGTCTATATTGTGAAATTTCCTCTTCTGGGGACACTGTGGTATCAAAGGACATCTAAAATGTCAGGCATTCACAGTCCTGCATGTGGGTGGGGAAGTTCCGGTTCCTGCAAAGTCCCTCCATCACAACTTGGAGGAAGGGCCCAAGCCCAGCATGGGAACATGTCCAGTCTCACTCCACATTCACAATCTGATGGAACTAGGTGTGGGGGCTGAGAGAGGAAAGCCCAGCAAGCCCTGGAGTGGGAGACCCCGAGGTGGGGCCGGAAGAGCTGGGAATCCAGAGCATTCTTGGTGCAGTCCCTCCCTTCTGAGTGAAGCCCAGGTGCACAGCAGAACCCGCCAGGCACAGAACCCATCCTGGGGGAGGGGCGGTACTGTTAGGCACCCAGGCTGAGGGCAGGGCTCGAAGTGGGTTGGCACCCTGTCCTTGGCATTCCAGGGAGGGGTCCTTGGGTGAGACAGCAGGCAAGACACAGGCAGTGCTGGGGAAGACCCTTCCAGAAGTAGGGACCAGGAAGCTAGGAAGACAGGTGGGGCATATGAGCGGTGAAGAGCAGGGAAGGGCTAGGCGTTTAGGGTGGCACTTGGAATAGAACCCTGCTTGGGCGAATGTTCTACACCTATGTGGCCTTGGGCTACAGCAGAACCTCTGACTTTTTTACCTGTAAAATGGAGCATGGTAGGAGATGATATTTCTCTTTCAGAATGTCTGAGTTCATTCAGGAAGCTGAGGCAGGAGGATCGCTGTGAGTCTGAGGCCAGTCTGGGCTACAAAGTGAGTTAGTACAAGGCCAGCCTCAAGTGTGTAGCAAGAGACCCATCTCAGAGACATCAACATGAGAATGGTTGAGTTGACTGAATAAAATACTATCTTTAAACACCTTACCCAGCCTTGTGGAGCACGACAAATGCCCTACAACAGCTCACGCTGCCTGCCTAGACCACTGTTCAGCAGTTGCCTCTTGTCCTACGGACAGATTTGAGACCTGTATCATGGGCCTTCCTGGAAGGCAGGTGCCAGCTCCTGCTCTGGGCTAGGGCACCCAGATCCTCCATCTGGCCCCTCTTCCCAGCCAAAGCAGGAGGAAGCGGAGGGCCTTCCCTTCCAGCTAGGCCTTCCTTCCCAGGGTCTCCAGTCCTGCCTCTGGCTGCCAAGGTATAAGAAGCAGCCGCAGTTCCCGCCTGTCTTGTGTTCCTGGAGCAGCAGAAGCTGACACCAGCAGCACAGGGGACAGAGGCAGCACCCCCCAGCACCCCTCCCCCCAGCCCTTCACTCCCTACCACAGACTGCAGACAAGCCTCAGCCCCCGCCAGAGAGCACTCTGGGAAGACAAAAGCATCAAACTCAAAGTACCGCTCAGGTATGAGACCGCGGAGACCGCTCCATGCCAGGCTCACTCTGCTGCCACCTGCCTGAGCCCTGTCTGAAGCAACCAGCAGGGAGTAAGGAGTTAGTTCCCAACTCCAGGGGAGTCAGGGTGTCTGCTGAGTGCCTCCTAGAACTGGCCTGGAGAATCACACTGAAGCGTCCTTCCAGCCCCTCCAGCTCCTCCACAACACAAGCTGGGTCAAAAGCTGGGTGGGAGGAGAGGGTGGTAAGCCATGTGTCAGAGGTGACCTGTTGGGATGTGGGACACACACCAAGCTGGGACAAGGGGATAGCCTGCAGCCACACAGAGCAGGGCTCTGAGATCTGCAGCCAAGTGTCTTTCCTGTTCTGAACCCTGCAGAAAGACTAAGGTACATGTCAAGAGAGAAAATGACGTCCTGGAAGCCACAAGGAGGCCAGCCACCAGCTGCATGCCGTGGTTTCCCACCAGGATTTGCTTCTCACCTCCCCAGGAAGCCTGCATGGTACAGGTGGTGTTCTCCAGAGCAGCAGCCAGGACACGGGCCTGTGACACAGCCGTGGCTGAGCCCCGATCTCCATCATTTCAGAGCTGTGTGGCCACAGCACACAGTAGCAGTTCATGGTTTGGGGCCCGTGTCTTCACCGGCAGGATTGGTGTTGCTCACAGGCCCCGCCATGTGGCTGCCACAACTGCAGGGGGCAGCAAAGGCCAGAAGCCTGGAGCCCTCCTGGGTCCCATGGCTGGGGTGCGTGTGCATTTGCATGTGTACTTTGAACTGGGAAGGAAAATCACTCTTTTCACTTCTCATCTCAAACTTGGACTTAACACTCAAGGTGCCTTTCTTGTAAAGAATAACCACACATTTTTAAAACTTCAAAAGAAATGAAAAGAAAGTTAATGAACCACTGGTGTGGCTTTCTAGCCTTACACTGTCACTGCTGCTAAGGTCCTCTGCCCTGGCTTACTCTGCTCTGCTCTGCAAGAGGCTACCTTCAGTATTGGGGACAGCCAGGGGTTTCACAATGAGCCAACACCCTCTTCCAGATTTTTTTTCCTCTCAAGATTAGGCCTTGCTGAATCATTAGATCACCAGGGCTGGGCTGACTTGCAGTCCTCCTGACCTGGCCTCCCACCAAGCTGGGAATACAGGCAAGCACTACAGCACCACACCCACCTGGGTGCCTGCTGTGCTCTGGCACCCACACGGGTGGCACCCGGCCTGACCTTGCTGCCTGATCCTTCACACTGCAGCTTCCAAGCCTCTGCCTCCCAGGGCACCCTCTGACAGCTCTTGTGCCACGCTTATCCAGGTTGGGCCACTGACGGGGCCGCAGCACTCCTGACCCTCCCAGCATGTCCCACACTCTTTCCAGGCCCGACCAGAACATCCACCTCCCAGAGGCCAGCACTGTGTGAGCTCCTGACCAAGAAAAGAGGCAACAATTTCCACGGATGTTTTTCTTTTCTTGTCTTTGTGAGATAGGGTCTTGCTGTACAGCTCAGGCTGGCCTTAAACTCACTTTGTTACTTTCAGCAATTCTCCTGCCTCAGCCTCCCGAGTGCTGGGATTACAGACATGCGCCACCATGCCTGGCCAAGGATGCTCTTTTCAATCCAGGGTTTCTGCAAAAACTTTCTGAAAAGAATACATCTCTCACAAATACCTTCATAAGAATTTTTTATTATTATTATTTAGAAATGCAGTTATATACATAGAACAATTAAAATTAAATTAAACTTTGTACAAATATTAAAATACTATCTTCACACCCGCTGCAATGTACAGGATACCAAAAAATATATATATATAAAATAAAGCAAACCCAAACTGATCTGAGTGACATCCTGCACAGAGTCAATTATGCATGTGTTGTTATAAGCCATTACGTGAGTACCATTCTGCAGAGGATCCCATAGTGGTGTGACAGCCTCAAGAAGCCAGGGCAAGGGTGGGTGCTGCCACGTGACCCCAGACCACCTCTGCCCCCCGCCAGGCGAGCCGATCTCAGTGCTTTGCCCCCTCACCCTCCACTAGCTGGGCTGCTGGGCAGAGGGCTCAACACTGGGGGTTTTGTTCCAAATTCTACTAGGGTTTCAAGGAAATTAAGAGACACATCCCAGAAAAGCTGGTCTGCCACCTTTCCCTCTCCAGGGAAGTAGCTACTGCAAGATTCAGTACAAACATCTGCCAAGCAAAATATTCTCCAAGCCCTGCAGGAGACCAGCCGGCCTCACGAAACGCTCTTAGCTCGCTCTCCTTGGCAAGCACCTCTGGACTCACTGCAAGTCGTGACGGCTGCGTGCCACTTCCGTCCTAGCTACTCTCTGCTCCTTGGGGAGTAGGGGGGGCAAGGGCCAAGAAACGTCTGCAGTGCGTTTCATTCTCTATGCAAGAATGTTCCCACAAAAGGAAGGCAGCAATGTTACACAGTAAACGTGTGGCCAGGGAGAAAAGGGGCCACGGCTGTCTGTCCTGTGCCACTACTCATGAAGCAGGAAAAATATACCTTTGTCTCTCTTGTGATCTGGCTTCTCCACAGAATTTTAAAGCTGGGGGGGGACAAGGAGGGCAAGATGGATGGGAAAGATAAGATTACGTTCTCTTTGCAAATGGAGTGCTTCTAGAATGTACACTGAAATGTCTTATAAAACCAAACTCACAGTGGCCAGGACCCAGCCATTTCACAGTTCACACCCAGTGAAATACAGCACATAAAATACAGAAATGCAGAAGACAGAGCCTACCTGCTGAACTAAGGCATGAGTGCAATGGACAGGTTAAGTGATTTCCACCATATTCTGATTTCCACAAATTAGAAGTTGCTAGAACATCACCAGGATGAGAGAGAAAGAGAGAGAGAGAGAGAGAGAGAGAGAGAGAGAGAGAGACAGACAGACAGACAGACAGACAGACAGACTGCATTGAGCTAGCTCAAGAGTAGAAAAAGAATCCTTTCTGAAAGTCCCTCAGTGTGGCCCCTGCGGGCAGGTAGGTGTCCTGCACATGGGTGGCACTGCAGCGCCCACCTGCCCGTGCCCTCCTCACAGCCTGCTGGGGGCTACCCACTGTCTCTACAGCCAAGCCCCACATCAAGGCAGCTTGAAGTCCCAATCCCTCCACAAGGAACAAAGCTCAGAAGTCCCAGGAACAGCAGCATGTGGCTGGAGCTGAGAAACTGCCTTGGGGGAGAGAATGTGAGAGCCGCCAGCCAGAGGCCCCAGCGTGTGCCCAGCGTGAGCACCTGCATACCCAGGGGTGCTGAAGGGCCGCCTCTGAGCCGTCCACCTGCTCCAGCCCTGCACTCTCCTGATCAGTGGGCAGGTCCAGCCCCAGGCAGTGTGTGCAGCGGTGAGATGGAAGGAGGTATCAGGAGAACAAACCTGGCACAGAGGGGGCAAAAGTCCAGAGCAACTACACAGAGAAGGGTAGGCTCTTCTATTTAGAAAAGATATTCTATAACAGAATTTGGTTTTGGAAGAGTGAAAAACAAAAGCTAAAGGCTCAGCCATGAGACTCAGCCTTGCTGCCACATTTCTCACAGTACCTCTCCTGGAGAGAGACAAGGGCACCGCTGTGCCTCCAAGAGGGTCCACGTGTTAAGGCAGCTGGGGCCTTAGGACCCCCACTAGGTGGCCCATGCCAGTAACTGTGGCGGCTGTGTCTCCTCCCTCAGGCTCAGCCTTCTAGTTCTGGCACCTTCTCCAACCCATTCCCTACGTACAACTTTGCTTGCCTGCTTTTCAGCACAACAGATGGGCTTCCGTGTGGATGGGAGATGTGTGGGGGTGGCCAGCAGGCACAGCGGGCAGTACCCTTACCCTGAGAGGAAAGGAGATGAGGGGCAGCAGGAGGCCAGGTGTGACGGGGAAGTAAAGTGCATCGTGAGCAAGGAGGCAGAGGAGCGGCCTGGGAGCAGCACGCTCACCAGCTACAGCCGCCCGCGCCTGGAGCCAACCCTGTTAGGTCAGTCCTGAACCGGGCTTTTTATTACTTTGCTGGCACCAGAGGTGCTCGCAAGAACAGAGGAACAACAGCGGCACTGAGACTGCCCAGCCCCAGTGTTTCAGGGAAAAGAAAGCAAAAGCAAAAGCAAACATTCCTTAATGCCACGTCTGTGGCCTGAAGGTCGCAGCCTGCGGAGCTCCCAGTTGCCCACCTGCACCGCAGGACAAAGAAGGTTCCCGGGAGAGATTACGGGTACACGCCATGGCTGTAGGCTCAGCGTCCACACCGCAGGCTCTGTCCACGGGACCTGGGAGCCATTCACTCACTTTGGCCAGCAAGGTAAGGGATGCTGGGGACCCTTCCTCACTCCTCCCTGGAGGGCAAGGAAGACAGCAGTGGCTTCTCAGCCATAGCACGTGCAGGGCACCGAAGGACAGCAGGAGAAAAGCAGAGGTGCAGCATGCAACAGGCCGCTTCCCTGGCACAGTTACTAAGGCACGTGACCACGGTGAGGAGGATCCTCAGAACTGGGTGGAGCCGCCAGCAGCTGCCCAGGAACTTAGTCTGTGCCTCTCGGCCTCCCCTCCCTCATCACAAACCCAGAAAGCAGTTATCTGCCCAGACTGCCTGTGGCCAGGCAAGTGTTGGGTGGCACCCGAGAACTCCTGGGGTGGGCCTAGGACTACTAGGGTGATGTGCCTCAGGCCCTGTGGGCAGCAAAGCAGCCAGAGCTGCCTGGGAAGAAGCCCAGGAGGTAGCAAGCAACGCCTCCTACCCAAGGAACAGAAAAGACCAAGGCCAAGGTGCAATGCTGGAAGCAGGTCATGAGAACTTGCATATTAGGAAGACAATCACTACCAGGCATCTCCTTTTTCCTCCCTTGGGATCTTCTGGACTCTTGCTGGAAACTCTGCAAAGGGCCAGGAACCTACACCTGAGCTGGACAGCAGGTGCGGGGATGGCTGTGGCATGATTTTCTAAACTCTCTATTCTCAGCCAAGGAAATGTGCCACCATGTCAACCTAGGGGCCCACTGAAGCAGCAGAGGCTCTCACTCTTGGCTCTGCTCTTGGGGGGTGAGGGGGAGCACAGCAGCGGGCCAGGCCTCCGCCTGCAGGAGCTGCAGCCACTAAGGCTGTGACCAGGAAACTAGACGGGCTGGGGGAAGGCACAAGTAAACCCAGTGGTGCTCTGCCCCTCGCAGCTGCAGGGCTGCCACCACAGCACTGGCTGGAAGGGGCTCAGAGGCTGGGGAAAGGGTGGGTCCAATCCAGCACATTCAAATCCATCCCAACAGATGGGAAGGCTGGACCAGGCAAGGAGCCAGCTGCTCCAGCTGTCCAGGCAGATGGTCAGGATCTTCCTTGAGTCTCCAGAGAGGTGGCCTGCAGGCCCTCAGAGACGCACGGGCACACAGGTGGCAGCTCAGGTGTCCAGATGGGATGGCTGGAGTACAGGGTGCTCAAGCCCACAGGGAGCAGGAGGAGGGACAGAGAAGACCTCGCAGAGAGGAGAGGTGGGCGGCAGCCCTCACGCTTCTTTCAACAGCGGGATATCTGCAGGAAGACAGGGTGGGCAAGCACAGCCGTTACCCATGGGACCCTCCCCACAGCCCACAGGAACAAAATGTCCTATGTTTAGGGAGTCAAAAATTCTCTCTTCCTTTAGGCCTTTCTAGCTCATCTTTCCCTGTCTGTGTAGTAAGATCTGAATGCTCAGCAGGGCACTCAAACCTTTCCCGTCCCCATTAACACAAACCCTCTCTCTCTACTCTGCCCGCCTTGCCACTTCCATCTCTCTCCTAACCCCTCCCTATGAAGTCACCACGCCCTGCTCAAGTCGCACCATTTCCTCAAACCTACCTGCCCACTGCATGACCCTGGACAAATCACTTTTACTCCCTGAGTTTTAGTCTCCCAGTCTGTCACAGGAGGTGGAGGGTTGACACATGTCAAGTCTCCTGCCTTCCTCTCACATCCCAGCCAGCTCCGGCCTGGCCTGCTACAAACTCACTGAAGCACATGTACTGCTCTCAGCCCCTGATCCTAATGCGAATTCTACAATCCCTGCTTCCACCACAGTGCTTCAGTGTGGGTCCCCCACAGTTTCTAGTTGGCTGACAGTCCATGTAGCAGAGAACATCTTTCCTATTTCCTGTGTCACTCCTGAAACCTCCTTCAGCCGCAGCACAGGCTGGGCTCCCCAAGACAACTGTTCATTGTAAGGAACAGAGCAAGGCAGCCCAGAAGAGCAGGGCACACCCCGGCTCCCCACGGAGGACGAGGGCTGCCGTTTGCCCTGGACATGGGCACACAGCACTAACGGGGGGGAGGGCAGCTGTTCAGTTCCTTTGCCATCGCTCTTGCCAACTGAGAAAAAAGAAGGCAATGCATGAGCTGTATTTATGAGCTTTCCTCTGCGTGCCCAGCACACACAGGAGGCAGGGTGGTCCTTCTGGGCCTTTTCAGGGAGGCTCTCTTGAGCATAAAAGGCATCACTGTCAAAAACAGAAGTGTCCGGGTTTAGTCTATATCCTGAACTGCACCAAGATATCACTTAAAGACATTTTTTTAAAGTGACAGAGTCAAGCCTGGGATTAAGCTCTCCAGACTCCAGCAAAGGCACAAGTGTCAGGAGGCAGAAATGTCGTTCTATGGCCAGTTCGCAATGCATGAACTGGAGTCACCTGGGAGGCAGCACAGCACTCCAGGTTTTTAAATCAGTCATCACTTCAAATCCCAGCCCAATCACTTACTAATAGGCAAGGGACTTACCCTCTCTGGGTCTCAGTTTCCCTAAATGGGGACAATGGTAAAGAGGTACCCTACAGGATCTCAATGA
Organism: Octodon degus; assembly: GCF_000260255.1. Lineage (NCBI taxonomy): Eukaryota > Metazoa > Chordata > Mammalia > Rodentia > Octodontidae > Octodon > Octodon degus. The sequence continues at coordinate 12,260,454 of NW_004524583.1, forward strand.
GGTTGAACTGAGACGGTAACTAGATGACACACAGAAACCGACGAGTACAGGACCTGGCACAGTCCGCTTAGAATGACACAGGGATTCTCTCTGGGGTATAACCCAGGCCTCCTTGTCATTGCTGACCTTTCAGGAACTTACAAACTGTAAGTGTGGGACTGCCCAACCCCCTTCAACTGTCCATCTTTTACTTAGCACTGTCCTGTGTGTGGCCATGTATAGTGTCCAAGACCATCAATACTTCCAAACAATGAAAAGTTTCTCTATGGAGAGCCCAAGGGCCTACATGGTGCTCTACAGGAAAAACCTGAATATTATCTTTCTCTGCCCAAAGCACACCAATCATTAGAAAAGCCCACCATCCTTCCTCACTCCCAGCTAGAACTCCAAATAGCTAGGGCTTTCTGTTTGTCACAGGCCACCTACCGTCTGTGTATTCCTCTGATGTGAGAGATAAAAGGCTCTGTATGTCGCTGTTCTCTGAGTCTGTGGCTTCTTTGTGTGCTGGCCGGCCACTCCCTGAGCCAGCCACCCAGGATGAGGTGGTCGCCTGGTGCACCATCACAGTCTCTGAGCCCCGGGGGCCCCACGCCTCACACAGTCCAGACTGGCCTGGAGCTTCCTCCTCCCCAGCCACAGAAGAGCAGGCGCTCTGGCCCTGCTGCTCCCTTGGCAGGCTCCTACTGCTGGGCCCAGCCCCTTCAGACAGCACAATGGGCACTCTGGGGTCGGCAGGGGGCAGGCAGTGACCAGAACTGCCATACACAGCCTCCTCATAAGACGGCAGTGCAACTTGCACTCCATCCACCATGATGGAGACCTGGTCCCCAGACACCCCTTGGTCACGCCTGGATGGGAGGAAAGGAAAATGAACACAGATAAGTAAACAGCATTATACCAGCAAAAGCCACCTTTTCTTTTCCCTCTTTAAGACTGAGGTTGAAACCAGGTTGTATGCACATCCTCTGCTGCCTTTTTATTTTTTATTTTGAGAAAAGTCTAAATAACTCAATTGCCCAGTTTGGGTTCAGACTTGTGATCCTCCCATATAGGCCCCTGGTGGGGCTGGACTACAGACCTGTGCTACCACAGCTAAAAGTCATCACTTTTGAGCACTTAAGTATGTGCCATGGCACGCCCAGCACTGAGTGCTTTAAACACCTTAGCACACTGAGTCCTCATGTGGCCTTTTAGATTGCAAATCACGAAAAATGCAGATGAGGCCCAGATGTCAAGGAACTTGCCACCTGCACAGAGCTAGTACGGATGGGCCTAGGGCTTGAACCCAGGCCCAGCCGCTCCCAGGGACCATGCCGTTAACTTTGTGCAAAGCTAGAAGCCTCCAGACCTAGACATGGAATCACCCATTCAGCTCAGCTAGGGGATAAAAGAAGAAGAGCCGTGGAGGCATACTCCATGAGTATGCTAAAACCACTCCACTGCACGCTCTCAGTGGGAACTCAGGTATACAAAGGGTATCTCCAGACTGGTAGGCAGAGGGGACTATGGTCTTGAAATAGGATTCTGGGCTGGAGGTCAGAAGAATTTTGTTCTTTTGACTCAACCACTTTGCTTAAAACTTAATAAACTTAAAATTGTATGTGAATTATTATGCAAATACAGTGAAGAATACATAGACAAATTGACATAGAGCTCACTGGTTTGCTCCCAGGGTGACAACAGGGTGAGACTCCTACTGAGGCCAGAAATCTCACAAGGCTACAGGCTGCCACCTTCTTGCACCTAGACCGCCACTCCCATGCCTCACTAAAGTGACTGCATGGAAACTGCTCCTTCTGCTTTGTACCCCTAACAGTTTTACTAAACCCGAATCTTCTAATGCCACCATGTAGTCCTACAATTTCTAACTACATATATGAATGAGACTCACAATAAAAGTGTGTGTGCAAATACATTTGTCTCTACTTCTTTTACCCACTTTGTAAGGCTTATTCCCACAGACACTGTTGTACATTATGAGTCAGTGCCAAAAGAAACGACGAGAAGACCCGATGAATACAGCTTCAGAGGTCTCACTGAGATTAGTCTCTCTTGAAGTGAGTCCAGAGCCTCAGAAGCATCTCACATTTATTGAGAGCTAAAGGCAGGCTCAGGAATGTGCATGATTACGTAAGTGAACACAAACTGCTCTCTCTGGACTTCTACCATTTGCCTAAAACTAGGTTCACACAAGTGTTTGCTAATAGCATCCCAAGCAAGGGATCAAAGAACAGGGTGCCAGCAGGAGAAGCTGTTATCTGCAGCCTTTGGGTCTACAAGTGAGAGACAGCAGCTCTCCTCGGGCTATATTGCTCCCTGCTCTCTTGGGACATTAGGCTTTTGTCTCATACCTATATTTCTATCACACACTTTTGGGGGACCATTTCTGTTACACCTTTCTTTGTGAGCCAGGTGAAAGTGAACTGAGGTACTATGTAGACAATCTTTCTCCGCACCTCCACTCCTACATAACTTTAGCCTTATTATACCCCAGAAACATAACATTATGGCCGTGGAATACAAGCTTCCAAAAACTGTATTCATTTCACCTGTAGTCTTTGCTTCAACCCAGAATCCAATAAAGGATCATGAGCTGCATTTAGCTGTCTAGTCCCTTTCATCTCTGTCAACTGAAACAATCTACTCTCATTTTTCTTTTATGATACTGGCATTTTTACAGGACTCCAGGCCAGCTGTGGGATGACTGACAATCTGGATGCATTTATTGTCTCCTCAAGATCAGACTGAGGTCAAATTTTCACTGCACCTGTGATGATGTCCTCTCAGTTCATCACTTCGGTGCACACACCAGCCTACCGCTGGGCTACATGATCATTCACAATCGTTGCTAACAGCTTTCTCTGTGCACAGTGGTACGTGCCTATAATCCTGGAGCTCAGGAGACTTAGGCAAAGGATCAAATAAGTTCAAGGCCAGCCTGGACTAGCAAGACCATGTCTCAAAAAACAAACAAAAAACAAAATAATGTATACACTGTGAGGATGAGAGAGTGGTGCCCTTAAAAAGTGCTTGGAGGTTTTGGGAAGGAAGGGAAACTCTGACAAGGTAGCAGAGAAAGCAGTGTGTATAGTGGCATGTGCTTACTTCCCATTATTCAAAATAAATTTGTGTTGTTTAAAAAATAATACATATACATGGTACAAAATTTAAGTAGGATCCATAATAAAAATCAATCTCCCTTCTATCCAAGTTAAGCAAAAAAAAAAAAAAAAGAATCAGCTGGTTGCTTTTAATAAACTTACTAGTTACCTTCAATAACTAGTAAATGAAACTCTGAGATGAAATACCGATAAGTAAACCCCATCAAATTTTCTCTATTCTATCAATAACCTTCAAAAATGACTGCACTATCCCTTCAAACAAAACAAAAGGCAAAAATACAAATCACATATACCATAGGATATGAGGGCGATCCGGCTGTGACATCTGTCACCCCATTGATCGCCAGGGTTGATTTGGCTGATCTGGCTGGCTAGGCGGGTGTTCCCTTCCTCCCTCAACGATCCATGTGTGTCCCTCCCGAAGCTGCACGCTTGGTTGAAGAGGACGATGACCCCCGTTCTGCCGTCAAGGGTATACGAGTAGCTGCGCTCCCCTGCTAGAACCTCCAAACAAGTGCTCAAGGACTGTACATATACCATAAGCAGTAGTGGCCAACCTAGGGCAGGTGTGCCATAGCCAGCTGCTTATTATCTCTGAAAGATCTAAAAGGTCTGCCATCACTAGTATAGAGAGATTAAATTTGGGCTGCTCCTTGCTGTAAGTTCCAAATCTGGGGCATTTTATAGAATTTGGTATTCTCTGACCTTCCACACAGTCCTGTGTGCACACCGGCACCACCCCAGCACTGAGCCTCGGCCCTAAAGCATCATTCTGGTGTCTGAATTGAGGACAGCAAATGTGCATCCCTAGCCACTCCCAGGGACATTGCTACTCCTGGAACCACATTCTGAGAAGCCCTGATGACAGGCAAATGCCACAGCTTTGCAGCTCAACAGATCTGGGTTCAGATGTCAGCTCTGCTAAGTATGCAAAGCAGCTAGGCATGTTCACAAGCATAACATGGCAGGGCTCTCCCCGCCTGGGTTCCCAGGACACACAGACAGAAGACACTGTAGGCCACCAGCTTCTCCCAGCCAGGTAAAGGCGAGCCCACAGGAATGCCTGTGGCTTGTCCCAGTGGAGCACTTACCTGCTATGATGGAAAGACTTTAGCTTTGGCTGCAGCAGCACGAACAGCACCACAAGGAGGAGAATGAGTGCCACGGAGCTGGCAGTGGATGCCACTATGGACAGCGTGGGGACTCCAAGGGACGTGTGGGTTTCTTTGTCTATGGGAACAAGCTTTCATCAGAATTCCCTTCCCAGATGTACCAAGCACAGGTCCACAACTGATGCAGTCAAATGCCCCCTGCCTGCTGCCCCCTAGAGAGACATCCCATAGAAGGGCCTCTTCAGAAAAGCACACAGAGCAGCCTATATACCACAATGCGCCAGGAAAGGCACTGTTTCCCTCTCCCATTTCTTAAATAGAAGCTTCCCCTCACCTCCAGCCTTTGAGGTCCCTCTGATATCAACCTAACTCATTAGCCCAAGGGCTCTTGGCCTAAGAACCACTCTGATCCAACCCTCAGCAACAGGCTGGTGAACATCACCCATGAAAATGAACATATCATTCCACCATCTAGAGTCTGAGCATGGTTTTCCCCATAAGGAGGGCTAACTCTAACATCCTGCAGCTATGCTTGTAGATCTCAGGTTGGTTCCTACTCTTCTCTGGGGTGTCACTGGTTAAACATGCTCAGGTCTTGCAGCCAAAGTATGCAGCACAAAAATGACCACATGACACATACTTCCCTTCAGGCCACTGGATTTTCCAGTCATGCAAGACAGGAGGAGGCAGGAGGGAAGAGGGGGCCTCTGTCCAGCTGGACTACAGTTCCATAACAAAACAATCCATTTCCATTCAAGGAAAAATGGAATGAAAGAGACACTACCCAGTCAGCACTGTGCACATTGTGCTAGCAGGACAGTCAAAGGTCAGCAGCTCTTGGCTAGGCCAACAAGATCCTGAGCATCAAAGGGACCTGACACAGCAAAGCGGACATCTCGGTGAGGACACAGAGCCCCTCGATGACTCAGTGGAACACAATGGGACATGTACCAGCAACCCCAATGTCTTCCACAAAGACATGAAATCCCAAAGAGAGGCTGCAGGGCAAACACAGCTACACACAGCACAGGCAAGGGTGCTCTGCAGGCACTGCTTCCTAGAGGCACAAAAGCCGAACCCCAGAGCACCCCCTTCTCATTTGCAGACTGACCCTCATTGAGATGGCAGCTGATCTCCATGGCCGGCTTCCACTCGCCATTCTTACATGTCAGGTATTTGTAGTCCCCTTTCAACACGTAGCCTTCGGCACACAGGTATTCAATGACACTGCCTGCTGTCAGGGGGTCTCTGCAGGGTCGGGGGTGGCAGATGTAGCCACCATTCTCTGGTTCCGGGGGCAAGGGGCACACTGCAAAGACAGAGAGGATGGTGGTACCGTGGTGAAACATTCTGTGTCTCCACTTGACAGTGCTGTTGTGAAGAACCTGACAGGAACACGTAAGAAGCAGAGCCAACCCTTGGGAAGGCTGCAGACCAGACAACCTGGAACTGAGGCTGTCACTGACAGGAAGGGAAATGTGGCCTACATATCCTTTCCTCCCCTCACCACATGCAGAAGAATGGCCTCTATATTGCATAGGAGTCAGTCTCCAAAGGAAATTTGATTTTACCCATCATACCCTCCCTACTCACCACGCTGAGTACCACAAAGACATCTGCATCGGAACCAGACAATCATTTTTTCTCACTTCCTCTAACAGCCCCAGACACTTGGGAGTTACACTGTAGGGCCCAACTGTCCAAGATCAGGCACTGGCTTGCTCCCGTCCGCGCTTGGCCTGGGTACCCTCCAGGACTCTGCAGCAATACTTCCCGCCAATCTAGACTGCTACAGAGCACACTGGGGTGGGTACCAGGGGAACACAAAGGCGATGCCTCCCTGCCCTCGAGCTGCGTATACCTGCAGATGGGAAGATAAGACACTTCAATTCATTTTATCTATTTGATGAGGTGGGGATGAAAACCAGGGCATGCTAGACACATGTTCTATACTGAGCTACCTCCAGCCTATTTTTTAAAAAAACTGTTAACAAAGCCAGATGCAGTGGTGCACACCTATAATCCCAGCACTCAGGACATGAGTGGAGGATTGGGAGCTCAAGGCCAGCCTGGGTTCAATGCCAGCCTAGTGAGTTCAAGGCCTTGGATCAAAAACTAAAACAAAAAATCTTAGCAACAAAGCTGGGAGTCCAGGGATCTGAAAGAGAAGTTCAGTGCCTTTTAGAAAAGTAGAAGATGAGCCTAAATAAAGCCCCTCACCCCACTCCAGTTCTCCCAAAGGACAAGGTTCTAATCGGGCCACATGGCCAGAATGCCACACTGCACAAAAGCAGGGTCAACCCTGCTAGGTATTCAGGCTGTGGCTGAGTTGCTCAGAGAGCTGGTCAACAACTGCTCTACACGCTCAAGTTCCCTCGTTTGTTCAGGGCAGCAAGCCTGTCACAGGCTTTCCCAGCCTCCTCAAACTGTCTAATGGGTTCACTTCCTGGACATGACACCTGCCAGGCACTCAAGGCAGCTCCCAAAGGCAGTCAGAAGCACTCCAGGTGCAGTCCTCTGGGAAAAGGCTCCCAAGGGAAGGAAGGCTGCTGAGCCTATTTCTGCCTGTGAAACCCACAAATCCACAGAACCTTAGAACAAGACTCCAGAGGTTACCTAGCATTAATCTTATAAGTGAAGAAAGTGAGGTCTGCAAAGAAAAGACTTGCGATTCAATTTAGTTTTGCTTTAACTGATATTTACGGATCACTATGTATGGGGTCATACTGTTATAGCTCTGAAGATAAAAAAATAAGCCCCTCAGGCATCCGTAGTCAAATAGTATGACAAGCACACATGCTAAAAGGTGGCTTTCTTTATGCTGTCTGGGACTTTGGTTCAGTACATGGACACTTTCCCTCCTTGAAGGTTATAAGCATACTCTACATATTTTCTTATAATGTTTTATAGATTAGGTTTTCCTTTTAAATTTATTATTGTTTTATGTATTAGGCATAGTGTCTCACTATGCAGCTCGGACTCAGTGATCCTCCTGTTTTCAGCCTCCCCAGCTCTGGGATTACAGGCATGCGCCAATACGCCAGGACTTGGTGGCCAGCTCAGTGCACCTGGGGGGCAGCACAGGTGCTTAGTCCACTGAGCTATCTCGCTGGCCCAAGATTGGGATTTTCTTATTTAAATACTTTTACCAGAAAGGCCTCATGGAAAATGTATATACGTGGTTTCTTAAAAAAAGAGAGAGAGAGACTAGGTGTGGTGGCATGTACCTGTAATCCTAGCTCTTGGGAGGCTATAAACAGGAGGACCACTATGAGTCCAATCCTAAAAAACAAAAAAAAAAAAAACCTTCCAGAGGGACACAGTGAGAAGCAAGCCTCTGCTGCTGCACTGCCCCAGTCCCTTCCACACCCTCTCAAGAGTTCCACACACCAACTTACTCCAGTACATATAGCAAAGAATGTGATGTATGCCACAGGAGGAAACTGAGAGCAGGAGATACCATGCACTGTGGGGAGCTGCAGCAGGCTTTCATCAGGAAGGGAAGTGGCAGTCTGAAGCAAATGCATGGAAGGAGGAAAATGTAGGGTAAGTGCAGAGAACATCCAACCGTCTATTTAGGTAATAAGGAAAATTTGTCCCCCCAAAGTGAAAAATGTGAGCAGTACTGAACACTGTACAGAGTGAGTGCAACAGGAAATGCTCATACTACATTCAAAGGGAGAGAGAAGGTTCTTAAGAAAATTAGCATTCCAAGCAGAGCTGAACTGGATGTAAGGTGGACCAGAGGTGCACAGGAGTCTCTTCAGAGCACGCCAGCAGTGTAGCAACCCTAGGATGGTAAAACACAATCAAGGCAAAAATTCTTTTATGAGGCTGGCCAAATAGCTCAGCAGATTAAAATGCCTGCTTAGACAGACACAGGGGCCGGGGTTTGATCCCCTGCCTGCCATGCGGGCCCCGCCCCAGGAGCACACTGAGACGCCAACTGAGACTGGGGGTGGTGGCATGCACCTGTAATCCCAGCACTTGGGAGGCTGAATACAGGAGGATCACTATGAGTCCAATCTGTGTAGTGAGACCCTATACTAAATAAATTTTTTAAAAAATTCTTTATGTTTACTCAAGGTCACACAAAGGAAATAGACTAAAGTATGTCAGGTTCAGCATCACAAGATGCCTTCCCAGAGTCAAGGAGGAGAGTAAAGAGCCTAAAAGAAAGGATAAAAATGTGAGAAAAAGAGGTAGGATCATTTCCAGATCCTCACCCCCAAGAGCAGCACAGAAAGTTTGGCTGAAGGCTGATGGGAGGTGGCCCTCTCAGTACCACTGGAGAGCAGAGAGGGTGCACAAAACCCACATAGCAAAAAAAATCACGTGGGAGCTTTCAGAAGCCACTATCCTGGGCAGGAGGCTGACAATGTGCACAGCAAGCTTGCTCTCTCTGACAACTCCATGTCCTCAGAGAGAATCTCAAGCTCTGGTCTTAATCCCAGGAAGATAAAGAAATGTGACTTGACAATGGTATATACTTTTTAAAAAAGAAAGATCAGGCAGTTATCTTTATAGGAAGAAACCTTCTAGCTTCTCTTTGCATTCCACTGCCTCCCACTCCCACAGGCACTTGGGCCTGCAGTGAGCCCAGGACACGCTGGGGTGGAGAGCCCTGAGGAGAGGTCCAGTTGGCTAGCTGTGAGGGTGCAGATGGCCTGGGTAGATCCCACCTCTAGCACTAAGGCCTAATACACCCCTCAGAAACCAACCAGAACAGCCACTGGCTCTCTTCTGTTTATGATTTGTGGTTTTAGAGTGCAGTCTTTCAGGAGGAAAAGGCAAATCAAAACAAGACCAACTTTATAACATTCTGTAACACCCACAGTAAAACAAGCTCCAGGAAAGGGCCCACGGTCAAAGTGCTCAGGTTAACCAAGAAACAAATCTTCAAGCCCCTTTAAAATAAAGTGTGAGGGTCTGGCCCCCAACGCACCTGGAGCCGAGGGGGAGTGCCTGAGCTGAGCAGAGGAGGCAGAAGCCATTTAAATGCCCACTACATTTTCTGAGGGCAACAGAAAGACCCTCCAAATATCACAATTCCAATAGCAAAAACTGACTCCGCAGTACCTCCCACACCCCACCCGCCAAG
>NW_004524583.1:12271298-12288729 GCF_000260255.1 Octodon degus
AGTCAAGATCCCAGAAATTCAGCACAAGAATAATCTACTGAAAGCCGCTAGAGAAAAGAAGCAGATCACATTCAAAGGAAAACCCATCAGAATTACGGCCTACTTCTCTTCACAAACTATGCAGGCAAGAAGAGCATAGAGCAGAGTACTTCAGGTCCTCTATGAAAACAAATTCCAGCCCAATAGCAAAAACTGAGGCCTTGAGAAACCACAGGTTTGAAACTGCAAAGTTTTACACTTAGGTATGCTAGCATCTGGGACCCAACAGAGCACAGGACAACAGGTGCCAAGAGAAGTCTTCCCAGGAACCCACCCCATGCACCAGCTATGCAGCTATAGTGTGGAGGGTGAGTGGCTGCTGTCCAATGCCAGAAGACAGAGCAAGCCTGTTCCACTCACAGCCTCAGGGAGGACTAAGGGTCAGTATGATGAACCACACCCTCCAAGTGCTTTTGATCAAGAAGGGACCGACACAGAAGCACAGGTGGCCAATGCTAAAGTCAATCAGAGCAATGACACAAGCTGCGCAAAGGCAAACTTCCTGACTAGCCTGGGGTACCTTGAACAGAGATAGTCTCATTTACTCAGCAACTAACACAGGAAGAGCCTGGAACAAAGAAAATCAGGAAGAAAAACTAAGGGCAGTGGGGTAGAAAGGATGGAGGGAAATCACAGACTAGGACAGTACCACCTGTAAATATGTATAGTGGCCACAGTGGTAATTTTACTTTTTGTTTTGTACAGGGTCTCACTATGTATAGTTCAGACTCATAGTGATCCTCCTGTTTTCGGTCTCCCGAGCAACTGGATTACAGGAGCGCGCCACCATGCCCAGACTCCATTGCCCGGCTCAGTGTGCCCTGGGGCTTGGCCAGCGCAGCATGTGGGGGATAGAACCACAAGCCCTGTGCTTGCCTAAGTAGGTGCTTGGTCTGCTGAGCTATCTCACCAGCCCTAGTGGTAATTTTAAATAGTTCTTTAAAAAAGTAAAAGGAATTGGGTTAAGTTAATCTTGATAATATATTTTATTTAACCCAACAGGGGGATACAGACCAATAAATCTGCTGTAAATTAAAAATATTAATTCATGGGGCAAAGTATGGAGGTTCCTCTAAAAATTAAAAATGGTATGTCCATGTGATCCAGTGACCGTACACAAAAGAAAGAAATCACTGTGTCAGAGATGTTGGAACTCCTATATTTACTGCAGTACCATTCAGAGCAGCCAAGAAATGGAAACAAAGCATCCACTAACCTGATAAGTGATTAAAGTTACACGGTACATGTGCACAACAGAATACTACTATTCAACCCAAAAAAGATATAACTCTGTAATCTGCACTGACATGGATACAGAAACAGAAGGTACTGTGTTAAGTTAAATGAGCTAAGTGCTAAAAGAGAAATACCACATGATACCACTCAGATTTAGAATCCACAATAGTTGATCTCACAGAAGTTGAGAATAAGGGACTAGGGAGACAGCTCAGTGGCTTAAGCACCTACTTGGATTCCTGTGTCTCAGTTCCTCTTCTCTCATTGCTGGGAAAAATACCCAACACTCAAAATGAAGAGCAAGAGAGATACCCCAGTACAGCAAAAAAAAAAAAAAGTGGAGAACAGAGTAGCAATTACTAGAGGCCAGGGAGGGTGGGGAGGCAGAAGGCTTGGTCAGCATGTAGCAGTGCCCACCCCTTTGGGAGCTGTGCTTTGCAAGGTTGCTTTACCTCCTTCTGCCCACTATTCTAAATTCTAGAGGGAGGCAGCACCGAAATGATGAAATCATTAACTGATTAATAACCTTTCTTTAGATTTATAAACCCAGAACATCTGGTGATCTTCAGATTCCATCAGAATATGTAAGGTCCCTCCTCTTCTTTATTCCTCTGGTAACTAATAGAAAGCATGTACATTGCTCTGAGGCTTACCCTATAAGACAGTGACAGGTCCATTTCAAGAACTACAGGAATTAGCCCCAAAAGGTCATGGTCCACTGCATATTCCAGGCAGGACAGAGACAAAGACTGCAGTGGGGAAAGAGGGCCAGCAGGAGGTGGGCGGGAGAGAGAAAGTCAGGGACAAAGCTCTCCTGCCCCCCCCACCTGCCTGGCATGGTGCCTGGTGTCATCTTCCTGCCTACTGTTCCTTGCCCTCTCTGTCCTCCCTGTAAGAGTCCCTTCATGTATCTGAATCTCCCAAGGTGGCCCTTTGGGGAACAGGAGTCCCTTCATCCCCAGCTAGGAGGCAAACCCTTGAATAAAGCCAACCTGCTTCTTGCCAATTCTTGGGTCTCATGTTCTAGCTTTTGAACTATGAACAGGTAGATCTGAGCTTTAAAAAGGGAATCTGAATGTCTCTATTACAAGGAAATAATAAATGCTTGAAGAGGTAGATTTGCCCATCCCCCACTTTAAACATTATACAATGTATCACGGTGTAGTTGTGAACTTAAGGCAAGGAAGCAGTAGCCCCTGTAGACACAACAGGCCATCTTGGCAAGTTCTCTTCTGAGTTCTTGCTACAAAAACATGCATTGTCTTTTTACAGATGAGAACACTTGAGGGAAGAATGAAAGTAAAGCCATAATCCAGCATCCTCTAATTCAAAGGCAAGTGGGGCCAGTGAGATTGCTCAGTGGACTAAAGGGCCTGCTTAAGTAGGCTTAGGCAAGCTTAAGGACCACAGTTCCACCCCGACACCACAAGCCCCACCAGCCCTGCTCCCAGGGCAGGCTGAACCCACCACACACAAAAGGGGGAGGGGGTTGATTCTCCCAGGCAAACTGGAATTAGAGCATTCCACACAAATATGGAGGATAAAAACTGACCATCTGATTACTGTGAAAAGGTTTCTTCTCAGGCCTGCTTTCAGAATCTCAGTAATAACAGTTGACACATACTGGCCATATGTCATGTTCTATTCTAAGCACTTTACATGTATAATTCCTTTAATCTCTCCATATGCCCACGCACATGTGCGCGCGCACACACATACACACATCCTGGGCATGTAAATTCTGGGCAGGGTGGCTCATGCCTCTAAACCCAATACTCAGATAAGAGGATCTTGACTTTTGAATCTATCATAAGCTACATAGCAAGACCTTTCCTCAAAACACTGAAAAGGGAAAAAGCTCTAAGAAATATGCACTTACAGAGTAGGTGAGGTTATGACATGTACTCTAGGTCACCCCACAAGTAAGCTGGCACACTTAGGGCTTGAACCCAGGAAGGCCGGCGTCATGACTCCACAACACTGGGCAGAGCAGAGTGTCCTGAATCCAGTCTTTCCTCCCCCAGCCACAACCTGTCCAGTCCACCTTGGGAGCCTCAGGCAGCAGAGTCTCATGACAGGACAGGCTGAGTATTGTCAGTGAACATTGGGACTGCCAGCAGGTATGGGGCCTCTCGGTGCACCTGTAAAGGCCCTGAAGCTGTGTGGTTTCACACAGCACAGGCAGGACTGCAGAAGCCTCTGTCCACATGGTGCCCTCAGTGGCACAAGTTCTCCTGCAGAGCTGATGGGTAGCAAAATGGACAGGATTCGATTATGCGAGAAGATGCCCAGGGCTCCTTCTGCCCATAGCTTTTCCAGCCTTCTTCTGCCTTCCCTACCCCCAGGTCAAACAGTCAGAAATCTAAGACAAGTTGTAGTGAGGGAGGACAGATGACTTCCCAAGCCTTTTGAGACCTTCTCCTGTGAGACAAACCTTCCCAGACGCCAGACAGGAAGCCCATTGTCCAGTTGGGATGCCTTGGAGAATTCCCACAGCTGGGGGAGGGTCAGCCTGCTTCCTTCAGGCCTTTCCAGGGTGAGGCTCTGTGCAAGCTGGGAGAACACAGGAAGAAACACACCCTTCACTGCCCAACCCTCCCTCGGGTTAAACCCCGCCCCTGCTGTTATCCTAACCCAGCCAGCTTGTTTGAGACCCCTAACTCCCATCTCATAGCCAAGTGGGGAAGACTGCCTTAAAAGCCTGCTGCAGCCTGCATGGAAACTCAAACAGGGATGTTCTACCATTCATCTCAGCCTCAGTCCTTTTCAGTATTTTGTTCTGTTTTTAACTTATGACTGGGCCTAGCTAAGGTGTCAACATTGAGCTTGAATTTGTAATCCTGCCTCGGCCTCCCTAAATCTTGAGATTCTAGGCATAGGTCACCATACACAGAAGACTTATGTTCTTTATTGCCCCAAGTATGGATGCTGTTGTTACCTGGAAAAAGTCATGGAAACCCTTAGTTGTTCAGGAAAAAATGCTGTTTTTCTCCTGGGCCTGGAACTCCTGATCTGAAAGCACAGTCTGCTAGAGCCCCACCCTTCCCTGCCCCAAAGTGCCAGGGCCACTGTTCCAGAATACAGCCTGAGCAGCGCCATCCCCTGGGCCTAAGATTGGATGCCCAGGTCATGTACTGCTCTCACGGCTACCACAATGCAGTCTTCGGCACACCTGTTCCTTAGTTGCCCCACTTGCAGCAGGATACACAAGCCATCTATTTCACATGTTCAATGTACAGATTAATCTGGATGACACAGGACAAGCACCTGGCATGTCATCACTGCAGTGTGCCATAAAGAGCAGCCTTACTCTTCTTCCTGTGTTCCCATAACATCTTGATTCCTCGTCATAAACTGCCAATTTACCATGTGGCTGTCCCTGCAGTCACTTTCTCACAAACCCTTCCTCCATGTTTACACCCACCTACACTGCAGGGCAGGGCATTTTTCTCATTTTTGTATTCTCTGCATTTGATCTAGAATCTAGCAGATAGTAGACCTCTAGCCATGAGCTGAAATTTTTGCCAACTTGTAAATTTGGTCTCATTTTTAACTACAGTGGACCCCAGTGGCTTTTAATCTCACTAACTAACAGAGCAAAAAGTATCCCTCTCCAGCGTACATTTCTTATTCTCTACATCAGTATCTCACTAGGAAAACATACTCCCAACCTAACTCGATCAGGCCATACAGGATCAGAAAGCTGCATCTCACGCTGACCCCGAGACCACTCTGCAGTCATCAATGATCCTGTCTACTGCGGAGCCTTACTCCTCAGCAGCAATATCCAGCCCTTGGTGTTTTTGAACAGACTCATAAAACTGTTTATGTAAAAGTGTCCTGTATCATGTCTGGCACATAATGGGCACTAATAAATTTTACATGGCAAATTAAAACCTTATCTCGGGTTTTTTTAGAATGGGGCAGGGCAAAGGCCTTAGCAAACAAAAGGAAAAGGACTGTTTTAGAAATTTCTGGCTATCTGGAGGGCAGGATGAGCACTCCTGGGAGGTTTCTGTTTTTGTTTAAGGGAATACAAATTAGAATTAAAACAAAAAATTACAAGTGATACAGAACTTCACTTAACAAAGTAATATGAATCTCATAGTATTTGTTGAAATACATAGTGTTGTCTTCCAACCAGTTATTCATATTACCAGATATATGCATGTAAAATTGGAAGAAAAAGAAATGTATAAGAAATTAAGAAGAGAAAAAGTACAAACAATTGAAAAAAAAGGAGACAAAACATATTAAGTATTACCTGCTCCTTCCCACAGATCAGCAGTAAAGCACAGTACAGTTGTCCAAACCATCTGGCTTACATACCTAGATAAATCTCTTTTCCCCACTCCCTCTCCTGTCCTCTTCAACTCAGTAACTCTTTCCTTTTGGATACCAAGTTCATTCCCTTTTCCCAGCATCTACTGTACCCTTCAGATTCCATTTTTCTCTTTCAGGTTCTCACACTAAGGAGACTATCCAATGTTTGCACATGCGGGTCTGATTTATTTCACTTAAGAGCATACTCTCTAGTTGTATCCATTTGCTGACAAAAGACTCAAATTTATCTTGTTTTACAGCTGAATACTACTGACTCCTTTATGGGTAAGAATATGACCTGGGGAGTTTATTTTTACACAGAGGTTTGTTTCTCAGGGGCCTACATTTTCTTTGAGAAGTGGAGAGAAAAGGACAGTTTCTTTACTAATCTCTGTGCATTACCAAGAATGGAGCTCCTTACAGATCACAGCATCAAAGGTGCAATGAGAAAAAGATATGCAGGTATTTTCAGATGAGAACGGAAGTTTTCCAAGAGTGATATAAGAAAGGAAGGTGACCACCAAACGCAGAATGGGGATGTGGCCTGAAATGAGAGCTTAGCTAGAGGGCTGTCTGTCACCCAAAACATGCCAGGCCACTAGAGAACTCTGCCAGAGCCCACGCTAACAGCCTTGCCATGTACTCCCCCTGAGCCAGGCAGTGTCTGCATAAGGCCACTGCTGCTCACAAAGTCCTGGACAACTGCGGCGAATGATCAACACTAGTTCCATATAGGTGGTTGCAGAGATCCACTGAGGTAGGGGCCTACATCCAGTAGAACACCACAGAGTCTCTGAAAAGCATTCACCACAGTTGAAGGGTACAGGTCTGGGTGGTCTTTTGTGAAAACAGAGATGTGACTGGGTCTAGTAGTGGTGAGAGCCTATGGTACGTCTGCTGTGGCAGCTGTTCATCACCACTGAAAGCTATAAAAGGTTTCAGGCCTGCCACAAAATGAGACGTACACAATCTGCAGGGTCTGTGCTAGACCTCACCACACCACGAGACAAGGACAATGGAAAGGCAAAGGGATAACAAAGGGTTTATTTATTTTTGCAGTGCCAGGAATTGAACTCAGGACCCTGTGCTTGCCAGGCAGGCACTTACTCTACTGAGCTATCTCCCTGGCCCCAACAAAAGGTTCTGATGAGCAGGGGCGGCCTCCGCTGCCAGCACTACCAGTCTGCTCCTTATCAGTTCTGACCAACAAGTACAAGGAAAGCTGCATTCAGGCTGTGTGGGGAGTGGAGTCACAAGTAGCAAAGTCCACCAAACTGGGAACTCTCCCATCGCCACCTGTATGTGATAGGGCTCTCCGGGATTCTACATTAGTGTGCCAGGATTTGCTCTGTACCCTCCCAAAAGGGAGCTTTCACCAGCAGGCTTTGGGCAGGAAGGAGTTAGTTTCCTAGCTTAATTTTTTTTTCCCCTTCCCTTTATCAGCCTAGCTGAGCCATGGAGGCAGATATGGGCTGCTGAGCACTCAGCGTTCCTGCAGACCCTCTGCCCCTCCCACACTCTTCCTGTGAACCTTCCCTTGCTTTTTCTCTGAGAAAGTCACACATGGCCTCTCCCTGAAGATCTGTTAGAGACAGGAATCCAAAAGCAAGACACCTGGCCATCCAGGTTTAGGACTTGCTTATAAAAGTTAGCTTGTTTTCATAAATTTTCTCTGGCATACTGTCGAAGATCTGTGATTGTTTACTATGTAAAACAATTCCTGGGCTGGGGATGCAGCTCAGTGGTAGAGCTCTAGCCTTGAATGAACAAGGCCTTGGGTTCAACCCCCCAGTACCACCAAAAGCGGTGGGGGGGGGGGAGAGACAGACAGAGACAGACAGATGGATTGATTTCCTGGGGCACATGCCTAAAATCCCAGCATTCAGGAGGCTGAGGCAGGAGGATTGCTGTGAGTTCAAGGCAAGCGTGGGCTACAAAGTGAGTTGAAGGTCAACCTGAACTGCACAGCAAGACCCTGTCTCAAAGAGAGAAATACATACATACATACATACATACATACAAACATACATACATCAATTCCTAGATGGTGTCTCAAATATGTTATCAGGCTGAGGACTATGCTCTATTACCCACGGTGGCCTCTCTTGGTCTTTTCGCCCTTGATCATGGCAAGCCTCTTTCCTTAGCTAGAATCTCACTATGTTGTCCAGGTGGACTCAAAGTCAAGATTCTGCTGACTCAGCCTGCTGGGTAGCTAGGATTACAGACCTGTGCCACTTTGCCTGGCTTCTGGCAAACCACAGCACTGGTCAGAAGACTACTGATATAGCCTCTCAGACTCAGCATTCTGTAGGTAACATGACAAATGTCACATCAGAAAAGAGAAATACCCTTTAATCTTTTGCCCCCCAGAAGACAGTGAAAAAAGAAAACAAAAAAATTTACAAGTGTTAACCTTATTGTCTCAAGAGTTTTACTTTCCTAACAGAAATTCCTTCCTTAATTTATCATGCATCTAATTCCTACTGTGTGCCAGGGTGGTACTAGACTACAAGAGGAAATAACAGAGGTGCAGTCTTTAGGACACACCACTCTCTTGGTAAAGATCTGGAGCTCCAACCACATTTTGATAACAGTAATAGCTACTTGGTTTTCCTCTCAGAGTTCACAGAAGGATTACACTTCTCCATCTATTCTCTTTACAAGATTTTCCTAACCACCAAAGCACTGTGGCAGGCAATGGAGGTAGGCAGGTGGGATGGTGAAAAAGACACCAGTCCTGCTCTCTGCAAGCCTCCTGGTAAGTGACCACAACAGAAACTGATACTGAAGGAGGATTAATCCAATAGGGAAGAGACTTGAGGACAGAAGAAATGGTATTAGAACTCCGACCTGACAGGAAGTAGGATTGTGGCCACAGGATAAAGGATTGTGACCAAGACAAAGGTGAGAGGGAAGAACACACAATGGAAAGATAAGGGCACAGACAAAGGCAGAGAAAGAACAAGTGGTGTGTGCATGAGAAGTGGCAGGAGATAGATAGCAGGAGATTCTGAAAGATCAAGTTGGCACCAGAGAAGGCTATAAAAGCAAAGGGAAAGAATGCAAGTTCTTGGAATCCACTTCCTTGTGATGAGATTTTTAAGGCCCTAAAATATAAAACCATGGTATTTCTAATAAAATTAAAACTTGCCCAATAGTATTAATTCTGCTGAAGAAACAAGCTATATTTATAAATTTGCCTGTCCACCCCAGAAACTAGTAATTTCCACTGGAGATAGAAATGCTGGAGGGGTGAAAGAGGAAAATGTAAGAACAGAGAAAAATTGTCAATTTTCTAACACAGATCCATCTTCCTTCTTAGGTTTGCCTAGGTGAGAGAGGATAGGAAAGAACTGAAGGGGCTGGCACACAAAAATGGGACACAAAACCGCCTTAGGGTCAGCTTCATTCCCAGGGTTCTCTCACAGGGCAGCAGATGGTCTATCCCTAGAGAACTGGATCCAAGAAAGCAGCTGCTCCCAGGCCTGGTTTAACTAACAGCTGGGGTCACAGGTCCTCTATGCACAAGCTGAATGCCAGAAATCAATAGGTCCCATTGTGACTACTCAAGGCTCATGCCCTATGCGTTCCCGGAACAGAAGACTGGGAAGTAACACCATACAATCTGAAAGACTGCACTTGTGAATTAATAGAGTATTACAAAATCCAATCTTATAAATTTCCTTGACTCTGCTACAAAACTACTGAGATGCTAATTATTTGAGAGTTAAAGGACATGGCCATAAATGGGGTGGGAGAAACCGAAGAGTAGATATTTATCAGATGAAAGTCACTAAATGCTTCTGGTTCTCTTCTTCCTGCCTAATACACACAGGAGTCTGGCTCCAACCAAAAAGCAAGCTACATGTTTCATATATTAGAACAAGAGATAAAAATCCATAAAATGACGTGTGTGTACACAGAGGAGTGCAACTGTATGATTACATAATTAGGCACATTAAAGTATTTATACTGCTGAGACTAAAAGCCCCTACTCAAAGGCATTCCACCAAAGTTGAAAGAGGAAAAAGAAAATAGAAAATAAAGCATCTAATTGCAATCTTGCACAAAGCCAGACATTCCCAGCTGGTGCCACAGCTGAATTCTCTTAATTAACATGTTGTAATGGCAAGTATGAAAGACACTGTCTGCTTATCAACTCCGTGCAGTGGCCAGCCAGGCATACAAGAGGCCTAGAACACTGTTATAGTTAGAAAGATTTTTCTTTTTTCTCTTACAATGGTACTCAGAGTGGGGGGGTAATGGTTAGTTTTTCCTAAAAATTTTGCCATTTAGAGAATTCACATAACTCTGTATCCATAGTTAGGGGTGAGACTAGAAAACTGAAAAAAGTTCACAGTTCAGGAGCTGCTTTTTACTTTATGGTGCTTGTTTTAGTTTTAACTCCAAAGGTAGCAGATTACCAGTTAAAAAAGACAAGCAGGATTTGAGCAGGTGAGCCTTTTAAAATAAAAGCTCATCTTGCAGCTTAAAAATCAAAGATTAAATATAGCTAAGCATAAGATGATGATGTAAGTTAGCATATAAATAAGTGATAAGTGACATTAATGCATGGAGAGACCAGGTCAATACGTAATGTATTCAAGGGAACAGAGTCACAGTTCTAAAAGGGCCTTTTACACGCACAAGGAGGATTTTGCTTTTATAGGACTCTTAGTCACAGCAGAACCTGGTCAAAGTACTCTCCTCCTTTCCTGAGAAGGTCCTTCAAAGTCAAACAATAGGTTTACATACTATTAAAAGAAGGTTATATTTTCAGAAAGCCCAAAAAAGGTGATGAAATGTCTAATCGCAATCTGTCCATAAGACACAACCTTGGACAATTCTCTGGACACTTGAGATATTATTCCTCAACTGTGTAGGTTTCTTTGTAGCTAAGCTTAGCCAGCCATATGCACTTGCTACTCTCGCACCCTCATTCACTTCAAACTCCTATCTTCCTTACATCTATCATCATTTTCATTTTTCCATTTGCAAGGCAAACTTACAAAAAAACTAAAGGTGAAATAATTCAGGTTCCTGCTGCAGCATACGTGGCTGCACAGATGCACTGCAGATGCCACTCAGTGTGTGGCTGGCTGGTGGCAGCCACACCTAACAGCCACTCAAGCAGTTCTTTCTCAGCTGCTGCACAAAAGTTCAAATTCATTATACAAAGGTAACTGGGTATGCATTTATAATCTACCAGAAAACAGGTTCTTCCTAAAACAAATGTTTAGAGGTAGACTGCTAGATAAACTGGCCCCCAAACACACACACACACACACACACACTCTCCCCCCCCCCCCTCTCTCTCTCTCTCTCTTATCAAATTTAATTTCCTTGCCCTCTCACTCCCTTGGTCCCAAGGTCCCAGAAGCATTCAGTGAGCCTAAATAAAATATTCTCCTGTAGGCCCAGATGCAAATGAGGAACATATCCAATAAGACTGCTGGCACTCATCACACACACCTGCATTGTGGAGAGGCCTAGGTTTGTAGCACTACAAGGGAAGGTGAGCTAGTCAGCACCTGTACGAGCCTGTGATTTGGGATGACAGCTCATCCCGGGTTTTCCCAGCCTCTCTGCCTTGTTGATGGAGTTGACATGTCAAACCTGCAGTTGGGGCTCTGAAGACTACACCTGCCTCCAGCCAGATTTTGCAGTGGAATAATACTAGCACAATGATTCCTTCCAATGGTGAGTAACTTGGCCCAGCGTAAATGCCTCAATGTACTCACATCCTGCGTGCAAGTGACACACAGTCTGCTAAGGTGGTCTATTTGCGTGTGCAGTACTTCCCTTGCAAAACCTAACAAACTCACCTGCTTCCAAAAGGCACATGTGCTGCCCAACTGCTGTACACCACGCCTACTGCTCTCTCAGCCCTTCCCAAAGAGCCTCAATTTCTCCATCTCAGGACAGAGAAACACTTGAAAAGTTAGATTGGGACTTCTGCAATGTGAGCAGAACCTTTGAAGCCAAGCCCTCAGATGGCCTATTTAGCAGCAATACAACACAGTGGCTTTTAAGTGGGGGAAGACTTGGTTTTTCAAGGCAGTGGTTGCAGTGAAAGTTTAAGACTCTTCAGCACCTCTTCTGCAGTAAGAGCCCCAAACCCCCTGGCAGAGTGCCAAGCCAGGCAGCAGGGCCTTGGCCTGGCCTGCACCAGGCAACAGGCCTGGCTGATCCCCAAAGAAGACCCACTCATTTCTCAGGGCAACCCAATGGGTCTGTGTCAGGCACTTGCACTGAGTCTGAAGTGGCAGCCAGACCCAGTTCCAGCAGCTATAAGTGAAACTGTCATTTTCTAATGTGCACAATAGCTTATTCTCTCCATTTCTACAGAACTGATACATGTTAGGATAAGTACAACATGTTGTGCTTGTTTGAATAAAAATTTATTTTCCCGGCTAGAAATGGTGGCACATCCCTGAAATCCTGGCACTCTGGAAGGCTGAGGCAGGAAGATGCAAGTTTAAGCCCAGCCTGCGAAACTTTGCAAAACCCCACCTCAATTTTTTTTTTTAAAAGAGGGCTGGGGGCTGGTGAGATGGCTCAGTGGTCTAAAGCACCTATTTGAACAAGCTTAGCAAAGCACAGGGACTGCGGTTCAATCCCCCAGCACCACATGCCAGCCAGCCCCGCCCCCTGGTGGGCTGAGCTGGCCACACACACACACACACACACACACACAAATAAAAAAAAAATTAAAAAAAAAAGAGGGCTGGGATGCAGTTCAGTGCAAAGGCTCTGGGACATATACTGCCTTCCCATGTCCATTTACTGCAAGACAGTCTATTAAGGAGACAATCTTTTTGACTAGTCTTTTTTTCTATTTTAACTTAGAACTCAAAGATACTCAAATTTCTTATTTAAAAATTTTAAAAGAGTAAATGGCATAGGGGAACACTGTCCAATACTGGCAAGAGTTTGAGGAAAGTGCACTGTTCTACAGCAGATTAGGCAGGAGGCAACTAGTGTCACCCTGACTTGGCAGTGAGTCCAATCTCATTCTAAAAGTATACTGCACCCTACCAGGTCCACCAAAGGACATTATCTCTATAGAGGGCAGAACACAGTCAAAGCTTTACTCACAGTGGTACCCACTAGCTGGTACTACTCAGCCAGCAACAACTGATGGCCTCAGCTGCTGGGTCCAGCCACAAACGCTGGTATCATCACTGTGAGACCACACTCACCCAAGACAAGGGGCAAAAACAGCAGCGTCCCAGCAGGCCACTGCTCCTGCCCAGAGCCTATCTGTAGGACTTCCTGCAAACTACAGACACACTTGGGCTGCCTCTTGGGAGAGGCACAACCAGCATAGCATCACAGGCTAACCTTCTCCGCAACACATTCTGCCACACAATGCTTTCCTTTTAGAATCTACTAACAGCTGTCAACTTCTGTGTGTTCCAGTGTTGCTGCTGAACCCAAGTTGTTCCACACTCTGACCACCCTAGTTGTCTAACGTGAAGTCCCATGAGGCTCCCTGCTCTCATCTGTGATCATGGCATAGCATTCTGGGTCATCTCAACTCTCTCCTGCAACATCCTTCAGCTCAAAACCAGCCCAGATACAAGGCTACTCTTCAGTGCCCTTTTCTGTTGGGATTTCTTTCCTCTGAGCTAACAGATCCAGGTCTACACAGTCTAGCATACAGTTAACATACCAGTATCTCCAGCCTTCCTAAAGAAGGAAGGCTAATCTTCCTGCTTCTCCACAGTAGCACAAGCTCTTCAGAAGGGCAGTCACCATCCACCTTCATCATCCTAGGCACATTTACAAAGCTGGACAAGGACCTGAGGTAGACTGTGCCAGCAGGCCTGGTATCTCTCAAATGTGGACAAGCAAAATGCTTTAAAAGACCCCCGCTCGTTTTCCTAGGGGTCACCCCTCCCAACACCAGCTGCCGACCAAGTCCTGGCAAACTCCAAGATTTCTGCCCACAGACAACTCCCATTTCAGCTTACATCAAAGAATCAAACAAAGTATTTCACAACACTTCCACCCCTGCTGCAGGCCCTGGAGCTCTTCAAGGGCACCCTGTTTAAACAAGAGGTACAATATATGTTGGTGAAATGATGAAGCAACTTCCCATAAGAGCAAAGAAAAAATTCCCCAACTGCAAAAAAAAGCTTCTTGGAAAACAGACAGACAGCTTTCATGCCAGAGCAGGGATGAAGGAACTGATGTTCAGGCCCCTCATCCTTCATCCTTGGCAAAGCCTGCTATGTAAGAAAAGGAGAGACTTGGCACAGCATCTGCCGGGTAAGTACAAGGTCCTGAGTTCAATTCCTGGTACCAAGAAAATGAGAGAGAAAAAGACATGCAGACAAACAGGCAGGCGGACAGACAGACAGACACTGAAAGTGCAGCAGAAAGGACAGCCACAGCTCTTTAGGGCCAGATATGGAACTTAGCAGTTTCTAGAGTCCCAGGCCTGACGAAAGGCTGCATCCCACACTATCCAGGATGCTCCTAGAGCCCAGGCCCCCACTTCCTCTTTTATGTGCCTTACACAAGAGCTGCAATTCCAAAGATTGGGTACAAATACAGCCAGATTTTAGATATTCTGGGGGACATATTACTCAAAAAGAATTGCATAGAGGCTCCTTGGGAGAGTCAAAAGCTTCTTGCAGTGGTCACACTCTCATTTTAAAGAGTGGGGGGAGGTTTAACTTTGTATTTCATATACTTGATTTCATTATAAGGTTTATTTTCCCTAGTGTTTGGGTTTCAGGAAACAGTGCAAAGGAGAAAATGCCCACCATTCTCTTGAAGTGGACCACCTAATAATTCCTTGTAATTTATCACTGCTAATCAAACATTACAGCTACACTGGCAGTACTCTTCAAGAAAGAGAAAAAGCATCACCCATAAAGGAAGCTTCTCTAAGCTCCATGTCCAAGTGGAGACCTAATTTTCAGTAACATTTTACACCCCAAGGCCTTGGGTTCACTCCCCAGCCTGGCAAAAAATGATTAACATTCGTGAGGGTTCTTTAATATTAAGCCCTTCTGAACAAGGGCATTCACCTAGCCTGTGTGCACAGGGCAGAAGGCAGCATGCAACAAATCAAATCCTAGCTTTTCCTTGATCACAGTAATATGAGCTACACCCCCCCACACACACATCTTTTGCTGTCTTATTTTCCCCCCTAAAGGGACACTCTCAAAACTAAGGAAAGAGCCTTAAACAAGCTACAAAGAAAGACAGCTCTCTTCAGATGCAACAATGGCATGCAGGAGGTTGGAGTCTCCCTCTAAGTTCCCCCTGCAGGGCCCTCCTCCCTTCACAGCCCACCCACCACACTCCTACTAGGCCACTCTGCCTGTGATCATTCAAGCAGAAGCCACCTTTCTCTGGATCCATGTGGATTCCTGTTACAAAGCTCTTTCAGAAAATAAAATTAATTTGCCTACTTTGCATGTCTAACAGATTTCCAAGGTTTATAAATTTCACTTTATAGGCAGCTGCAAGGGAGATAGGACAAGACTGTACAGCCCAAACAGTACCATCCAAGAATACTTTCCCCGAGCAAGGCTATTCTGTAATATGCAACACAGGAGCCACTTATTTAAAATACCTGATGCCGCCTTTTTTTTTTTTTTCCGTCTCGGCCGCCGACATGCCCTCCAGACTAAGGAAGACCCGGAAGCTTCGGGGCCATGTGAGCCACGGCCATGGCCGCATCGGCAAGCACCGGAAGCACCCCGGAGGCCGGGGGAATGCTGGTGGCATGCATCATCACAGGATCAACTTCGACAAATATCACCCAGGTTACTTTGGGAAGGTTGGTATGAGGCATTACCACTTAAAGAGAAACCAGAGCTTCTGCCCAACTGTCAACCTTGATAAATTGTGGACATTGGTCAGTGAGCAGACACGAGTAAATGCTGCCAAAAACAAGACTGGAGTAGCTCCCATCATTGATGTAGTGCGATCGGGCTACTACAAAGTTCTTGGGAAGGGAAAGCTCCCAAAGCAGCCTGTCATCGTGAAAGCCAAGTTCTTCAGCAGAAGAGCTGAGGAGAAGATTAAGGGTGTTGGGGGGGCCTGTGTCCTGGTAGCTTGAAGCTTCTGGACAGGGGGCTTATTAAAATGCTAACAAATGGTAAAAAAAAAAAAAATAAAATACCTGATGCCAAGTTATTATTTTTCAAAATGATCAAAAGTACACTGATGGTGGGGTAGGGAAGGGACGAGTTACTTCCCTGTGTTTATCCAGCACATTCCCAGCCTAGGGAAGATTCACTGAAAGATTTGTTAGGATCTCTATATCAGTTTCTTAACCAAAAAAAAAAAAAAAAAAGCCCCTCATCCTGCAGCTAGCTAAAACAAGGGGATACAAAAGGACAGAGGACAACCCTGTAAATAGAATTTATTCGGAAGGAATCTGTAGGGAAGGGGTGGAGACGTATCAATTTTCTCCCTCTAACAAAGCCACAAAGGAAACTAAGGCCCACAGAAACTAATGTAGTGGTGGTAACTGGAATTGCTGAGTCAGAGAGGAGACTAAGAAAATCGTCCTCTCAAAATCCAGACTTGGGCCAGCCAAAAAACTCATCAGATTAAAGCTCCTGCTTAGGCCCTGCCCCCCCGCCCCCAGGTCACACTGAGATTTGAGACTGGGTGTGATAGCACACACCCATAATCCCAGCTCTTGGGAGGCTGAAAACAGGAGGCCCACAACAAGTCCGATCTCTGTAGTGAGGCACTGTAGACCCTGTTTTTTTTTTTTTTTTTGCAGAACCGGGGATTGAACTCAGGTCCTCGCGCTTGCCAGAGAAGCACTTATTCCACTGAGCCATCTCCCAGCCCCAGACCCTGTATTAAGTACAAAAAAAAATCCAGAGTTGTTGAGCTTTATGGGGTCTGACAGACAAGACAAGGGGGCTCCACAGCAGGCAATTGGGGAGCAACAGTGAAGCTGAAGGGAACAGTGTGGTGAGTAAGAATCTGAGGCATGTGTCATAGTGGACCAGGAGAACAACTCAGGGTGGACAGACTACATGGTGAAGGACAGAGCAGGGAAGCAGCACAGGTGAGGTTACACAGCCTCGGAGTAAGGACACTGCCTAAGCCTTCCTGTGAGTGCATGCATGCGTGCGTGCGTGTGTGCATGCGTGTGTGCATTCATCTGAGCCTACCTGCCTACTGCCTCTCTGCCCTTCCTCCCTCCTTCTCTTCCCTGCACTATCTTTTGTTTTGCAGCTCTAGTAATGGAGCCCAGAGACGTCACAGTGAGCTACATCCCTCACATGGGGTGGCTTCAAACTTGTACTCCTCGGGCCCTAGCCTCCCAGTGTCAAGATTACAGGTATGCACTGTTTGAGTTTCCCTGGCAATGTGGTTTAAGAGACTCGTGGAGAACAGGAAAGTGAGAGATGACACTGGTAAAAGGAACATCAGGAAGAGGAATGCTGACTGCAGCTCTGAGCAGTGGTTTTGCTGGAGGAGCTGTCACTTACCCCTTGGCTGCACCTTGTCTGTAGTCAACCACCTGGTTCTCTGCCCACCCACTCATGCAGCACAAAGGCCAGGCTACCAGGACTAAAAACTTCAACAGAAGCCAAGAGAGTGCATAATGGGCTTTGGCGAGCAATCCCTGCCACTGGTGAGTTCTAGGTCTCTGGACAAGATGCAAAACCAATGACTAAAATACTAGGAAGGGCCGGCCAAAAAGCTCAGGGGATTAAAGCAACTGCAAGCAGTGCAGGGGTTAGGGGTTCAAGCCACAGGCCTGCTGTGCAAGCCCCCGGGGTACACTGAGATGGCAATTGAGACTGGGTGTGGTGGTGACCGCCTGTAATCCCAGCTCTTG
>NW_004524583.1:12289229-12373029 GCF_000260255.1 Octodon degus
GTGTGTGTGTGTGTGTGTGTGTACACCTACTGGCATACAAACATATACATATATAGAAAAGCCAGATGCTGTGCTGTGTGCCTATAGTCCTAGCTACTCCGGAGACTGATACAAGAAAATCACTTGAGCCCAGGAGCTTAAGATCAGCCTGGACAACACAGCTCACATCTCTTAAAAATGAATTATTAAAGACCTTCAAATAAATGTCTCTGTTACATCTATCCATAGAATCATATTTAAAAATAAAACCAGAAGTTTTAAATATTTATGCTCATTTGAAAAACAACAAACTCATT
This sequence comes from Octodon degus, assembly GCF_000260255.1. NCBI lineage: Eukaryota > Metazoa > Chordata > Mammalia > Rodentia > Octodontidae > Octodon > Octodon degus. The sequence goes on from NW_004524583.1 coordinate 12,289,526, forward strand.
AACACTGGAGAGATTGTAACACCCAGGCAGCTTCTACATATTAAACTACATATTCATGAAAGAATGAGTACCAAAAAGGCAAACATCTTACTGTTAATATGAAAACAGTTCCTATCCCATCAATCCTCTGATGATATCTGAGAACAAATGCTATAGAAAAAGTTAAAATAATCTACAAAATGGGGGAAGACAGCCGAGGAAATTCAAAATTAAAGTCCCGTAGAGATTATATTTCATGTCCATCAGACTGGTAAAAATCAGTATCTAACACTACTAACTGTTACAAAGCATGTGGAAAATTATGACTTTTCTTATACATTACTAGTAGCCTAAAATGGCACAACTACTTTGGAGAATTAGTTGGCAACATGTGGACAGTAAGAATTATGTGTCTCCAACTATCTACCAGTGGGAATATCCGGGGACGTCCTATACACAACCATATGAAGAATGTACAGCATGTTCCTATAGTGCTCACAAGGGTGAAAACCTGGAGCCACCTACAGACCCAGCAAGGACAGAATGCTTATAAACTGATTATTAATACAACTGTGATTAATTATAATTGTACATAACTTATTAATTACAGTATGAGTTAGATACTAGTGCTATAAAATACTAGACTGTAAACTAAACATAACATAGCTAAATTCCCAAAACAACTATTGAGTAAATAAAGGATACTATGAGTATTTACTAGATTTTAAAGCACACAAAATGACCAGTGTGATGCCTGTAATCTCAGCACTCTGGAGGCAGCAAGTTTGAGGCCAGCCTAGGCTATACAGTGAGTTCAAGGCCAACCTGGACTGCAGAGCAAGGCGCTCTCTCTTGTATGTTCTCTGTCTCTCTGTCTCTGTCTCTGTCTCTGTTTCTCTCTCTGTCTCTCTCTCTGTCTCTCTCTCTCTCACACACACACATACACACACACACATACACACGCACTAACTCACAATACCTTATATGAGAGTACCTCAGTTTACAAACAATATATTCCACAATCCTTGTTGCAAACCACAGTGGTCATGAACCAAATCCAGCTTCCTTATAAGGTTCAATGTAAATAAGCTTAATCCATTCTGAACCAATGTATTTTTTAACCATAAGAATATAAAGCAAAATACAGTACAGTATGAGAGAGAGGACACTAACCTTGCTTGAGGGGAACACAGAGGACAGGAAGGTGGGTGGGGAGGAGGGCAGTGTTTGCAGGGAGAGTCCCCCTCTACAAGGATTTGGGAACATTTCCTTCACCGTTTCCTCTCTTCTTTGTCTTTTAGTTGCAGGGTCAATTTTGACCACAAATCTGTCCAGTGCCACTTGTCTTTTTCTGATGCTGCATAACCCTCTAGAAATGACAGACACTATTAATCATCAGAGCCAACACTATTCCTCATGCCATGTTGGGGTGGTGCTTCTCGATGAGATCTGGCCCTTATTCCACTTTTCCTTAATGGATTTTATCACATCACTGCTCACCTCCCAGTCTCCTTCCTCCTCAGTGGATGTTCCTCAACAAGTGCCTTGCCTGCTCACTCTGGAGTTCAGGAAGTTCTGTCTCAGCTCCTCCTGATGGTCCTCAAAACGCTCCTGTGTATGTACCACTGACATCCAGGCCCATGACTGTACCCAGGGACATGATCTCCTCCACACCCTGTGCACCAGACCCTTCAAAGACACATTCTGTGACATTCTGGCCAGTTTCCTCTGGCTGATTTTAAGATGTGTGACATCTTTCCAGGCCTTATCAACAAGGCTGGTTCAGTGGAGGATGTTAAAATGTTTCTTCTAGAGCTCTTTCAGAGTCAAGGATGTCTTTTCAATGACATTAAAACATCTGGTGAAGGGTGTCTTTGTGTATAGCTTCTTTTTTCACAGGGAGAGGGTGCTGGTGCTGGAAACAGAACTCAGGACGGCACACTTGCCAGGCAGGTGTCATTCCACTGAGCTATATCCCCAACAGCTTCTTGAAACTGCAAAACACTTGCTGGTCCATGGGTCGTAGAAGAGGTATCATGTTGGTGGGAAGGAACTTGACCTCTAAAAAGTCCTGCTGAGCATCCACACTATCCAGCAAGGCTGGAAGGGTGCTGGGGAACTGTTCATCAGCAGAGATACCTTTCAGGCAGCTAGCCGTCAGAAAAAGAATCTTTTTTTTTTTTTTTTTTAATGTATCTAGTTGTGACAGGGTCTCACTCTGCAGCTTGGACTCATGGTGATCCTCCTGTTTTCAGCCTCCTCAGCACTGAGATTACAGGTGTGTACCCCTACACCCAGACTCTGGCTGGCTCGGCCCACCCTGGGGTTGGAGCCAGTGCAGCATATGGTGCCAGGGATTGAAGCACACACAGTCCCTAAGCTTGCCTAAGCAGATGCTTTAGTCCACTGAGCTATCTCACCAGCCCCAGAAAGATAATTCTTAACAGTGGGCACAAATACTTCATGCAGCCATTCCATGACAACTGCCTTGTGACCCAACCTTTGGTGTTGGCCTTCCATGCAACAAGCAGAATGGTCTTACTGACATTCTGTTCCTTGAATGTATGAAAGTTCTGGCAATGAGACACCAGCAGTGGCTTAATCCTCAGATTGGCCCTTGTGTCTGCACACAGCAGAAGAATTAATCTGCCCTTCATGGGCTCATGATTTGGCAGTGCCTTTTCCTCTGCTCAGCATCTTCTTACAGAAGAGCCCTGTCTCATCGCAATGGAGCACATTAAGCAAGGCATCTTTCTGCCTCTACAAATTCTGTAAATTCTCTCTTGTAGATTTCTGCAGCTGCCTTGTCAGAACTGGAAGCCTCACTGTGCCTTATCACACTATGGAGGCCACTTCTCTTGTGGAATTTACCAGACGACCATCTACTGTCTTTAAATTCATCACCTGTTGCACCTGAAGTGGGGTTTTTTTTCAGTAAACCACTGTGCATTGTCCCGGCCTTTTCACAGCTCACAGCTTCACGAACACTGTCACCTGCCCACTATTTCTCCTTCTCCCACACTCACAACAGTTTTTCCACCCCTGCCAGGGCCGTGTCCTCTGCCTGGGTAACATCACTATTCCCTTTACCACAGCAGCCCTTCTGATACCACCTTTATTCCTCAATATAGTAGAGACTGTTGACTTCACCATCTCATAGTCCAAGGCCAGCCCAGTCACACAAATACCACATTCCTGCTTTTCTACCATTGTTTCCTTCACTCCTGTGGTCATTTTCTTCAAAACCTTATTACCACTCCTGCTCTGTATGTTCCTGTCACCTTCATTATCACTCTGTACTTTCTTTTTACCAGTTTTTACCTCTGCGCTTTCTTTGGGGCCTGCTGGACTGAGTAACACTATACAGTGCTGTATATGCTAAAAATAACACAAAAACGCTTCACAGCAAGCATGCCCAGGTCTGTCTGTGACCGAGATCCCAACTAGAGGAAGCCACAACCACATGTTAGAGTGGGAAGGTGGTGGAGTTGTGCTCATCACATGATGTGGAGTTCTTGAGCAGAAGCAATATTCTGCTAGACACTTCTGTCCATGAAACACAGTTCCCAAATAAAAGCATTCAAGAACTGAGGTATTAGTGTATTGCTTCAACATACATAAGTATATGAAGCACTGGAAGTCCCACACCAACTCAGGTTCCTAGTTATCTATGTACCAAAGATCTGAAGCAAATATGGCAAAATATCAAATCGGGGTGGACGAGTATCCAGCTATCACATTAGACTCTTCATTTTACTGGGTTGGTTTTTTTTTAACTTTTTATTTGCTTGTTTGTTTATTTGGTACAGAGTCTTACTATGCAGCTTAGACTCACAGTGATCCTTCAGTCTCAGACTCCCCAGCGCTGGGATTATAAGTGTGCACTACCACACCTGATTTCAGGGCCAGCATGGTGCACCTGGGATTCTAGTTCTGGGGATCGAACCTGGGGTCCTTGCAATTGCCAGGCAGGTATTTAGACTGCCAAGCTATCTCCCCAGCCTTGTTCTGCTGTTTTGAGCCAGGGTCTTGCTAGGCTGGATTTCAACTTCTGGGCTCAAGAAATCCTTGTACCTCAGCCTCAACTACAGCCACACACCACTGCACCTGGCTATAGTCTTTATATTTTTTAAATGTTTATAAATTTTCTTTGAAAAACTCAAAATGAGGTAACAGATTTCAAGTGGCTATTACCTGGAACATAATACCCATTTAAATGTTCTCTTCATCTATACTACTCTACAATAGCCAAAACTAAGGTCTATCATCTCTTACCTAGGTATCTGACAACTTGGCACTGTTACCTAATCTTCCCAACCATCCTAGGTGCCATCTGGTCCCCAAATACAGACAGCAATAGCAAGATTCACTGACACTTCCAAATCCTGTAAGAGAACATCCACTACCAGTTCCTGCATTTTCTGTAAAACACACTCATCTGAAGACTACACCACCAAGCAGGACCCATAGAAACACTTCTTAAGGGAGTAGCCTCCATACTCAGGCAAGCCAGAGCATTTTCTAAAGGGCCTTGAGCTCAGTGAGCTGCCAGTGGCCCTGCCGTCAGGTTGGCAGCCACACGGAGCCCCTACTGTCATTTGAGCTGATGCACACCCACACCTCAGTCCTCCTCAGTTCCAGTCTACCGTGAGCTAGGCCTCAGGATCTCTCTGTCAACACCCAATCCTTAGATCCCTAGTGCTTCTGCAGGACCAGAAAGCCTCTGAAGTCACTGTTTCTCAGCAGGGGCCGGCCTTACCACATGCCATATAATGGGGTATCAGCTGACTGAACAGCTTCTGTCTCTGAAAGGAATACATATAAGTTTTACCCCAGTTTCTTCTCTTCTGTGAGAGAAGTAAGGGGCTGGGAGATTATGTCACATTGTTAACACTTTTAAAGAAAGCAGATTGCTGGCTCCAATCCAGATCTGCCAAATGGCTCTTCATGGACCTGGAACAGGGCACCACCCCAGAGAAGGGTGATTTTATAATTCTCATGAAGAAACAAACCCTAGCACCTTCTCTGCATGCCAGAGCCTCTGCATGTCAAATGGTACACACAACTCTTATTCGCAGCTCTTTCTTGGTTTGGATGCTGCCTTCCTAAATGGTCATCACATACATCCAAGCCACTCCAGGGAAACAAAGATGCACTCTGTCCTTTCCTCCCTCCAGCTAGTCTGTAAAGCCCTCCATCTGGGCAGAGGACCCAGTGCATAAGTAAGAGGTTCTAACATTTAAGTGGGTGAATATTAAAGACAACAGCATAATGTAGCATTTGATTTGCAACAGGAAAACCTGGGTTCAAATCTCAGCTTTGTCCTTTGTGGGTTGTGAAAGGTATATTGTGAGGATGACAATATGATGAAATATACAATAAAATGTTTTATACCTTTTCAACTGTCAGCAATGAATAGCTATGTCTCATGTTATTTCTCTGGCTCTCAAACATGATTTTTATTCCCTTTCAGAGCCAAGGAAGGAAACTCACAAGAAACAGGGGTTGCCATGCCACACTGACCCTGTACTCGGAATACACTGAGCAGGCAACCAAGTCTGAGCCTGTAATCCTAGCGCTGGAGAGGCTAAAAAGGAGGATCACTATGAGTCTGAGCTGTGTATTGAGACCCTGTACCAAATACATCAATGGGGGTAAAAAAAAATAAAAGAAACAGGAGATGCAACCATGAAAACAAACAAAATCTGCCCTGAAGACTATAGGCATCAAGGTCTCTTTGTAGCCACCACTCATCTGCAAGTGCACCTGTTTAGGCCTCTATGCTACCACCCAGGCCAGGAAGAGGTCCCAGGTACACTCCCACAGACCAACAGGGCTGAGGGATAAACATGAGTGATGAGAAGCTTGCAAGTAATAATGCCTGAAGCAAGACCATATTCTCAGGGCGCCCCTTCACCACCACCCCACACACACCAGGAACTATAGGAGTAAGGTGAGCAGCAGGTTCCAGGTAGGGGTGAACTTAAGCACAGCAAGTCTCAGCTTTTGGAAACATTGCCAAAGCCAGTCATTAAAATCAAGTTGAAACCATTCTTCCAGTAAATGAAAGGGCAGAGAACAGTATCCAGCTGCCTCAGATTAAAGCAACATGGTAGAGGAAATTAAACACAGTAGGGATTTCCAATTATTGCCAACAGGAGAGTGTTCAGAAGGGAGAAAATTAATGAAATCATCAAAAGGCTGGTGATTTCAGAAAGAATGAATTAAATCAACTTCAGCCTTTCCCTGTTTCAACAGAGACCTTGGGCCAGTCAGTGCCTGAGCTGCCTGAAGATGCCCCATCAGAGGCAGAGAGGCTAGTAAGTGACAATTAACCAAAGCTCAGTCTTCCTTTTGTCCCTTCTGACACAGATGGGAAAAACAATGGTTCTGAGCACACTGTGCTAATTTCTCTCCAAGCCGAGTCTTGGAGAAATTACAAACACTGTCAGGCTCCAGTAAGAAAGGCAGAAAACGGGGTCAAACTCGACCTAAGGAACAGCAAACTCCTCTAAGACAAAACATTCTGTAACTCATAGCTACCCTGAATTAAGATGACAGAAGGGAGAAAGAAGTCTGAGGTTCTGGAGGGGACCTCTCACACTGGTGGCTTCTGCAGGGTCTCTGGTAACCACTCTGTGGGCACTCCAACCCCTAACACACTAACACACTATACACATGGCCAATTTTGCCAGATTTGTGGAGTTAAAAACAGAGAAAGGAAGGGCTGGCAAGACAGCTCAGTGGACTAAAGCACCTTAGGCAAGCTTAGGCACACTCAAAAACTGTGGTTTGATCCCCAGCACTGCATGCCATGTTGGAGTCCAGGCATAGTGGTGATGCCTGTAGTCCCAGCACTGGGGAGGTTGAAAGCAGGTGGATCACTACAAGTCTGAGCTGCGTAGTGAGACCTTGCAACAACCAAATACATTTAAAAAAAAAAAAAAATACTCAAAAACAGAGAAAGGAAACAGGGAAAAGACAGAAAGGCAGAAGAACGCAACTGTACCAAGTTAGGAAGGGAGAAATTGCAGGAAAGAAAAGGAGGCCTTTGGATACAATCCCCTACAGTATGGCTACATCACCCCTGTCTACCATGAACCAGGCATTATGCCAAGCAGTAGGAAATGACAAATAACAAACATGGGTAGCCTGGAAATTAGGACCAATAAGACTGCCTGGGAAGCCTTGCAGGTGGTATGTGATGATCTTGAATAAAATGACAGGGATGATGTGACCAGCATGTGAAGTCACTTCTCTCTGGAGCCAGGTATCAGAGAAGCAGCACAACCAGTTTTCATTTCTGACAAGTCTTTGGATGGGACTCTGATTTGACTCTGCTGATCAAGAGTTTTCATACAAAAAATTTTAAGCAAGTAACAAGCAAGCAGAAGTTCCTGACCCTGGGAAGGAAGTGGTCTCAGCTTGAAAGAACCCATGGTACCATTGCCTTCCAGAAAAATGAGGTATTCACGAGGGATGAATTAAGCTCCACTCTTCGTACTACAGAGCCAAGCTGAGGAAAAACTCCCTGAAATAGATGCTCACAGCTTCCTATTGCCCAGGAAAGCAGAATGGTAAAGGAGATACCAAGGTGTCCACTCCATGAGCTTGCTGCTCTCTGTGGGAGTCTGCAGGGACCAGACCAGCCTCTAGAAGACAAGGGCAGACCACCAGGCCTTGCCTTAATCAGTTAGCTTTAATCCCAGTTTTAAAGTTAGGTTGGCCCACCTGTTGCTCCCCCCCCCACCTCATATGACCTCACTCAACTCTGGGATGGACTACTGGGGCTTTGCACCAGGCTTTAACCCCAGTCCTTTCTATTTTTAGTCAGGGTTTTGCTAAGCTGCCCACATTGGGCTGAAATTCAGGATCCTCTCACCTCAGACTCCCAGAGTGCTGGGATCAAAGGCATGCATTACCTCCCATGCCTGGCTAGCACCCCATTTCTTTTGTCTTTTTGAGACAGGGTCTTGCTATGCAGTCCAGGCTGGCCTTGAGCTCACTTTGTAGCCCAGGCTGGTCTCAAACTCACACCAATCCTCCTGTCTCAGCCTCCCTAGTGCTGGGATTACAGGGGTGCACCACCATACCCAGTCTAGTACCCCATTTCTGAACCAACTCTCTCCAGTGATAGACCAGACTCTACCCTTCTGTCCCGGTCTTAGCAAAATGTGCTCTGAAAAGTGTCAGACAAGTTTGTATAAATTAGTGGTTTTCAAAGTGTAGTTCCCAAACTAGCAGCAGCTACTCTGCCATTTCCACCAAGCTCCTGATAGAACAACCTGATTAAAATAGAAAGGTAAAGCCAGGGATATGGCTTAGCACATAAGCACCTGCCTGGAAAGCTCAAGGTACCAAATTCAATCTCCGGTGCTGCCCAAAAGAAATATAAAATTTCTTTCTTTTCTCTTTCTTTCTTTTCTTTCTTTCTTTCTTTCTTTCTTTCTTTCTTTCTTTCTTTCTTTTTTTTGTGTGTATTTTTAGGGAAGGGTCTACAGGGTATTCAGGGTCTCACTGCTAGATGGGACTCATAGTGAATCATAGTGAATCATGCAGCCTCCCAAGAGCTGGGATTACAGGCACGTGCCACCATACCCAGTCTAGAAATGTAAAATTTCAAAATTCATCCAAGACCTACTACACCAGAGCCTGGGGGAGGAGGGATGGCAATCTGTATTTAACAAGCCCTCTGCAGGGTTCTGATGCCACTCAAATCTGAGACCCATTTGTACAGAAAATGCACAGGGCCCAACCTGTGGTTCCCTCACCAGCTGGGCTCTTAATGGCACACTTGAATGAACTCTAGGATTTCAGACCTGGGAGACTACACACATGCCTCTGAAGGAAAGATCAGCTTCCTTGCTCGGTACATCTTCCTCCTGTTTTCAGGGTCCCAGCTTCAGTCAAAAGGATACACAAGATGTTGAGGGTGCCCTTTGAGTTTTTTGTGTGTTGGTTTTTTTTTTTTCCTTGAGACAGGGTCTCACTATGTAGATCAGACTGGCCTTGAACTCACTATGTAGCCCAGACTGGTCTCAAACTCATGGCAATGCCCCAGCCACATGCCCGGCCTGCCCTTTGGGCTTTGATCAGTCCAGAGGCACAAAGTATAGCCTTGAAGAAATGTTCTGATGATCTGAGGACCTGGCTGGTCTGCTCCTTGCACACTGCCCTGCAGACCCAGGAGCCACGCACAGTTATAAGAACACAACAGGTCTGTCCCTGCTAGCTTGCGCTTGGTGAGACCCATCTCCAGCAAGGTCACAGGCAGGCTGATTGGGCCCAAGTCTCTCTGACTGGCAAGTTGGCATGCAGGAGAACTGCACCAACCCTAGGCTCTGAACAGAACTAAATTCTTATTCTGCAGCAACCCCAAGGAGTCTGATGCAAGGTTACTGACACCCACTGGTGCACCTCAGAGGGCAGAGAGGGTTTCCACAGCGTGTGTCCAGAGCCTGGCATCTCAAGGACAGCTGCACACAGCTCAGAGAGTTAAAAAGTCTATAGACACCCTCTCCACTGCTGGGGGTCCTGGCCCCCCCACTGCTCTTCACCTTTACTTCTCCAGCCTCTGGTGGTGGCACTGCAAAAAGAACACTGTGTTCCTCACTGGGAAGTGGACATCAGACCTCCACTCACTCTGTGACACCCTTGTTTCTCCTTCTCTTCTACCTTCCTTATTCCCAGAAACTAGAAATCATCACATATTGGAGTAGATACAGATTCCATAGATTCAGACTGCCAAGCTTTCTAAGACTTGGACTCTGATGGAAAATTTAGTTTAACTTTGTATACAGAAGTGGCTACTAAATTCTGGCCTTCCACCCAAGAGGAATGGCAGAATTAACCAGTTGGTGTTAAGTGCCAATTAGTACTAAGTGTTTTGAGTAATTCAGAAAAGAAACACCAACTAAAAAAAAAAACAGCATTGTAGTAATCTCTTTCTTTGGGATACAGTTTATTATTTAATCAGCACCTTTTCATATATTATCTCATTTAATCCTATTATTCACAATCTTGGCTATTTCCCCACAAAGCCACACTGCCATGACTGGTAACAGATTTTCTGAATGCCAGGGAGAGGGGCCAAATGAACTTCAAAGACTAAACTATCTAACAACAAGATACAGAGAACAACAGAGCAAAGAATGGGTTCCTTTGCTGAAAAGTCACTTCAAGGAAACCTGAGATGCATCTCTGCTGGAAGCCCTAACAGTTCTCTCTAGTCCAGAACACTTCAAATCACACAGTGCTCACCCCAACTTCTCCAATTACCCCCAGTTAATCCAAGGTCATGGGTCCTGGCACACAGCCACCCCACCCCTTTGCCAGCTGCTCCTTCACTCTTCTCCCTTTCCCTATCAAGAAACTTCCACAACCTCCAGCCTTCCCATGGAGTTCTTGACTGCAGCTAAGCCCCTTGGGATGGCACGGCATGTCAGGGACATAATCAAGACAAGGCCTCCCACAAGCTGGCAAGGCTGAGGCAACAAAGAGACCAGGTGGGGTGTGAGCCAAGACTCAGCTAGCCTGACGCCTCCTTTTCCTGTCCCACAAGCAAATGGGAGCTTGCCATTCTTCTGTCCTTAATCTTGTCCCACAATTAATTCTTCCTTCAACTCTTTTGACCTCCCTATTTAGATTTATTTAACTCCCAAATCCACTAACTAGTATTTGTTTTCTCTTGTGCCCTTTGATCCTACAGACAATCCAGCAGAGCTCATTCTCCTCCTCCTCAACTCTGGACAACTCAGAAAGGAAAGCTGCTTCCACCACCAGCATGCTGCCCTTCTGCGTGCTTCCCCAGACTCTGCTTCTGGTGATCCTCAGCCCACATCCCTGAACTCTCCTCAAAAACCACAAATCAGGAGGAAGACCGCCATACAGCTACTGCTCTGGAAGCCCCGCCTTGGTCCCATGTATTCTCATAGAGAGGACAAGCCATAACTGCATAATCCTTTTGTGCAGTAACACCTCCTGTGGAGCATTTTCCCAAGAACACACTCATCAGGTTGTCCAAAAACAATGAAGGAGCAATATTCTCCACTTCATCTCTTTCTTTTTTTCTTTTTTCACTTATGTATTTGGTACAGGGTCTCACTATGCAGCTTGGACTTGCCCTTTGTCTCTACTTTATATAAGCTTACAGGAAAACACATACAACCAGGAGTGAAGACCAAGGCGAGAAAGCAAAGTCTGGGCAATACATGAACTAAAGACATCAGGCTCAGATCTGAAGGGTCTCCTGTGTGAGAGTATAAAGCAGAGAGCCACCCAGCCTCCTGACTTCTGCAACTCACTCTCTGGGCCATGAATTAGCAGGGCTGAGTGACTGTACACAGTCACCTTAGTCAGTCTATACAAGCTCAAGACCCTGCTGAATTCTCTGCCATCCAGCTGCAAAGCCATGAGATCCACTGGGAAGCTGTACCACTTGTCTCCATCTTCCCCCAAACTTCTCTGGGCCTAGTCCCACACTCAGGAAAGACAGGCCACTCTTACGCCCACTCCATGCGCCATATGATCTACAACAATCCCAATGGCATCCCCTGAGCCTCCTGCCCTCCAGACCCAGCAAGGCTGACCACTCAGAGTTCAGGCCAGTAACAACAGCACACAGATCCCACCCTCTGCCAAGGAAAGAGCATCTACTACATGTGAAGAACCGACTTAGCCTTTGTATTTCAGTCTCATTTGTTACTCAGAATAACAAAGACTATAATAGTTATTTTATCGACCTGCTTATACTTGGCTGTAACTCCTGAAACCCACTCTGTGCCCCTTCAACATGGGGGATGCAATACCAAAAACATTTTTATGAAGTTATTGGAAAAAAACATTTTGTAAAGAACATGTCTTAGGGCCGGCAAGATAGCTCAGCAGATTAAAGCGCCTGCTTAGGCACACGCAGGGGTCAGGGGTTCAATCCCTGGCATGCTGTGCCGGCCTCACCCCTGGGGCACACTGAGACAGCGACTGAGACTGGGCATGGTGGCACACACCCATAATCCCAGCACTTGGGAAGCCGAAAACAGGAGAATCACTGCAAGTCCCATCTGTGTAGTGAGACCCTGTAGACCCTGCACTAAATACAAATAAATAAATAAAAGAATACATCTTGAAGAGAATCTGTTTATCATCCCTGCACTCCTGCCTAGAATTATAAATGACTGAACTTTAAAAGATTTGGCTACTAGCAAAGCTAACAAGTCAAAGAAGTTAAGCAAGGGGAAAAAAATCTACATCTCTGGAGGTACGGCGAATACAGCTAAGCTAGGAGAGGGGGAAAAGTTGATCAAATGGAGAGATTGTAAGAGGTTTTTTTTTTTTTTTTTAAATTCCAATGTCATATTCTCCCAGATGTTATTTTCCAAAGATTTTGGAATCTTTTAAAATGTGATCCTTCAATCATATCATTGTGATGAGGAAATAAAGTGTCTTCTTAAAAAAAGATCCTTGATGTTCTCAAATTTAGAATATGAGGTTTCAAAAGTTCCTAACAGCAGCCCTAAAATGTCAATAAGACGGCCTTGCTGCAGACTGGCTTACTGTGAGATGTCTAGACAACCTCTACGCAGCAACACCTCCAAGGGGATTACCTGCTACCTGTGTTCAGGTATACAGCGCCTAAATGTGCTACTTGAAAATTCAGAGACTTAAGGAAATTACCTGAATTTTTAGGAGCAAATTACTCAGCATTGTACTGAGTTCCAAGATACACAAAAGGAAAAAGGAGTATCTTCTAGCCTGCCTTCATCTTTCTGACCCAATAAGCTATGATATCACAAAAAACGGAAGTACAGAATAGGTCCAACTGGTGCCAGAATCTGATCATCCAACACGGAACCACTCCTGCGTGTGCCAGAAGTGGCAGATATTTAGGACAGTTTCTAAATGTCTTTATATGCTATATTAGTTCTCACACTGATCTGAGAAAGGGAGAATATTACAGGCCCATTCAGGAGAAATGCAGAGGGAGGTCAGGAAAATCACCCAACGTAACAATGTAACAGGGAACAAAGAATACAGGCAGGTATTACATACCCAACAACTGGCTCTAGAATTCATGCTTTAAACAGATTATGTGTTGCTTCTCTCAAACACAAACAGGGAGATAAAACATAATGACAGCCAAACATAATACTAAGACACATGAATGATCTTGGTGGCTCCAGGAGAGCTAAAGGTGGTATTTGCTATTTTTTAAAGTTATTAGAAATGTATTAACTATGATGATGATGATGATGGTGGTGATGATGATTAAACACCAGCTTAACACTGCAGAAATTTTCAATACACCCTTGGGTAACTCTCTTCCTCCTCCCATACCCAAATTTGATCAAGGGCTTTGCAGGCAGCCAGGCTTCCGTGAACTCTGATGAGATGAAGGCAAAGGACTGCACAGGGAGCTGCACAGCACTGCCCAGGCTCTGGAGACAGCTGCTGGCACTCCTCACTGCCCAAGTCCCAACAGACTCTTCTTCATTAACTGTCTCTTCACCAAGCAGGCCCACCACTTGCTGGGTTTATCATTCTGAGGGTCACAACCTTTTTCACAGCCTCAGTCCAGTCTCTTGCCTTAGCTGCCCCAGCTAAGTTCCTACCACCTCATCTTCCTGTTTGAAGGTTTGCCTAAATGGCATTTAGTGGAAAACCAGGCTCTCTAGGAATGGGAAACTCAGTGATTTCCAGTGTATTCATTTCTTTTTCTCCTTGGCCTCTGGAATCACATTTTTGGAGTTTCTTTAGACATTTGGAAATGTAGATATATATATCTAAGTCCTGTCTGTTTCGTTCTTAATTGTATAGTTTTTGAAGAATATATCTGCCTTGAAATAATAGATGGCTTCATCCACCACATCTATACCTTCTGTCTCTCTAGGGGTGGGTCCTTGAACTGGCTGCTGATGGGCAACAGCATCATGTTTCCAAAGAGTTCAGTGTCAGGATCCATGAAAGGAAAGTGGTAGCCCAGCATTTTGGCAGGGCCAGAGTTCCAACACCTGGTATTTGCTATTTTAAGGAATACATGAATTGAACCTCACTCCACTGAACAACAGATAGCTAATGAAAGACAACACTTTTGCTAAAAAGAAAAATTATGACCTCATTCTGATCATTCAATGAATTCAGAAATCAGATTTCTGTGTATTAATTGGTTGAAGGTGAGGCTGATGGACTGTACCTCTCAAACACCACACACCATGGAAAGGCTGTCTCTAAATGCTGCCCCAAAGCTAGAGGAAAACCAAGGTCACTTCTGATCTGGGTTCCATCCTGGCAGCCAAGCAAAGCAGCACAGGCCACTAAAACACAAGGGCTGTTTATGCTCTCTCACGGGGTCCCACTTCTGAGGGGCACAGAAGAGTGGAGTCTCCCAGGGGTACAAGGCAATGTACAGAGTTTGTCTGGAACCCTCCTCAGACTCATGAAAGATGCCAAGTACAAATGCTAACATTTTTATTAACACTGTGACTCCCTTTTGCTCAAAGAGTTAAGGAGGTAAGAGAAGCCTCCAAGCTGGCAAGTTGGCCAAGATACCAGGACACCACTGCTTAGCTGGTGAAATTTGTGTTTGATGTGGGGTTGAACCCAATTAAGACTCAGATAAGTATACAGCTTGGTAAATACTTTTTTGTTTTGGTACTGTGCTGTACACAGAGTATACAGGGTCTCATGACACAGAATAGACTCATAGTGATCCTCCTGTTTTCAGCCTCCCAATCGCTGGGATTACAGATGTGCACCACCATGCTCAGTCTCAGTCAATGCGTGCCCTGGGGGTGGGGCCTGCATACTGGGGATCGAACCCCTGTCCCCTGTACCTGTCTAAACAGGCACTTTAGTCTGTTGAGCTATGCAGCTTGGTAAATTTTAAGTTCCTTTTGTTTAAAGGTTACAGTGCAATATGTGTTTATAATGTTCTAAACAAGGCACAACAATTAGCCTGTAGAAGGTAATTTCTTAATGTCCTTTCATGATGCCAGGGTTCAACAAGACCTAAAATGACCTGTCCAACCTCCTACCACAATCCCCAAGTCTTTTTACAGTCACAGGTAATCACTGCATAGAAAGATTACATCACTTTCCTAGCATGTTTGCAGCTGACAGGAAGATGCCCTATGAATGTTTTGGGAACGACATCCTCAGTTAGCAAACACTTTGCTATGTTCCCTATTGTTCCTTTCTAAGAATAGAACTGCCTTGGCAAATCTTGTGCCCAAACTGGAACCAGATAGCCAAGTACCACAGTGGATAGCAGCAAACATACCAGAGGGTGAAACATGGTAACCCAGAGATAACACCTGTATCCTTTCTATGTGTGGAGAGAGAACACGGACAAGGCCTTTTTACTTCAGACAGCCTCTGAAAGCTGGTCTGAACACCTCATTCCTAAAGCACAAGAAATAAGTCTATAGTACCCCCTGTCCTCAGCTTAGGTGACGTGGTTTCAACAAAGATCATGGGCTGCACAGTCAGATACACTGGATGTAAATGCCATCAGCACTTGCAATTGCATCTCCAGTTAACTAACACTCTTTGATTCAGTTTCTCTAAAAAATGGTTTCACAACCACCTAGCCCAGGTGTTATGACAGCTTTATTAGGGCAACAGGATAGCAAGTGACACAAAAACAGTGCTTCCCATGTGTCAGTTTCCTGTCTTCTCCCCTCAGCTTGCTGTGTATCCTCTGATGCTAGATCCCTTCAGATATCGCGAGATGAGCCAGGACTGCCTGCCAACATCTCTCTGCCATGGCAATGCTAAGGGCCAAAGCTACATCATCACCCAGGAAACCTGCATTTTCCATTCTCAAATGAAAGGTATGGGTCTGGCTTTCTGGCTCTGTTGTGTAGAAATGTAGATGGCTGCTTTCCTGGCTACTGTACAATTGCTTTAGGAGGCAGTGATGTCTAACATGGCCTAACGTGTCACAGCAACATTAAAAGGGAAAGAAATTTCCAACAAAGAAAATACTGACTTTGTTCAGTAAACATGTTCGGGAAAGAGGGAAAATGCAAAGCAAATGCTTTCTATCTGAGTCAGCAAGCCAGCTGGGTTGAAATCACACTGTGCAAACATGAGCATTCTGGGAGGCAAAGGGACTCCTAACGTAACTCCTAACTCCTAACGTAACTAACGTAACTAACCCTTCCTCACCGGTACTGGTGGGGTCAGCAGCCAGTGCACCCCTATTCATTCCCACTACACCACAGGAAGGCTGGCTCTAAATGCTCCTAAACCCAGTTTTGCTCTATTACAGTGAAGAATGCCATTCTCATGAGGTCTCCTGTGTGGCATAACTCAACAGCTGGGCACAGGGCACACATCGACTCTGCTGTTGTTTTTCATGAATTACATCACACAGCCATCACGTCTTATATGCCAAGGGCCCTCCAATCATTTTTATTAGTCTACACACCACCAACAACCTAACATTCTTAAGGGTAATTGCTCTATTTTATACAAGGCATGAAGAGTCAAGTGATATGCCTAAGGTCATACAGCAGGTTTAAGAACAAGGCTGAGGGAAAGAGCTGAGACCTAACAGAGGCTGCTACACAAGTGGGATCCTAATCTCTATCCAAGAAAGGCAAATTGGGTAGCATGTGCAGACATTTACTTCTGTTCTTCCCACTGCATGGTGTGATAGGGTATAAAGAATAAGATATGCTTCCTTTGCCACTCCTAAAAAAGAAATCTTTTTAATAATTCTCCCCATTTAAAGGAAAGACCATAGGAAAACTGGACCTTTGGTTAGTGCCTTCCTAATGCCTTCTCTGCTATAACTCCAAATACTAAGCTATAGATAAGAGAAACCCATATGGAAACTATCCCAAACACCTCATTCTACCCCAGAACTATCAAGGGCTTCCTTTGAGGAAGGCTGTGTACCTATGGCCCAGAGGTATGCCCACAATAACAAATGCACATGACACACAAGCATGTCTAGGCTCTACCAGGGCCCACTGGCTAACAAGGGTGTTTTACAAATACCCTGCTAAAAATGTCTGTGGTAAGGCATGGGGCCACACACCAGCAATTCCAGCACTCGGGAGGCTGAAGCAGGAAGATCACAGTGAGTTCAAACCAGCCTGGGCTACAAAGTGAGTTCAAGGCCAGCATGGACTACACACTGAGACCCTGTCTCAAAAAAATAAAACAAAACAAAAAACAAAAGTCTCTGGAATGGATGCTAAAGAGCAACTTCTGAAACTGGAAAAAAATGCAGGAAGGGGAAGAAGGGGCTAGTCCTGAACAGAGTACCTTCACTCAGAGGCTTCGGAGCATCTGGGAGTCCAGGTTTCCTGGCAAGCTAGATTGGCATGCTGCTCATGGCGGGCACAGCCACACAGGTGTGCTGTGGGTTTCAGGCCAAAGACTGGGCAGCTCCCTCCCCAGAACCACTCCAGAAAGGGGGAAAACAGTAGCAGTAATTTGGTGCACTGGATCTAAGTAATGGTGAAACCCCTCTTCCTGCCTACACTCTGCTCCTTGCCAGTACACATGTTTTATGGGGAATAGAAAAGACAGGAGTTGGGATAGCAGGGGAAGGAGGATTCTTTGCAATGGAGGGGAAAGAACAACAGAGCCAACTTTCCCATCCTAGTCTGAGCCCACACTACAAACAGACACATTTTTCCATATTGGAGAATAATAATCCCTTTATCCCACCAGTCTGGAATCTCATAATTGATTTCAGACTTTGGGTGGAAAGTTAGGAAGATGTGGGAGATGGAAAGTGGGGTGGGGAAATGGAAGGAGAGAAGCATGGAGCCAACAAAAAGCAGGGTGGAATAGCTTAATGAAGCTAACAAGGATAAAGACTTCCGATATTCCACCACTAACGCTGCTGCCTAACATGCCAGGGCAGCTTCCCCAGAGCAGCCTGCAAGAGGCAGTTCAAAGCAAGGTGCCAGAAGTAAACCAGGTTCTTTTTTTTCTCTCTCTCTGGTACCGGGGATTGAACTAAGGACCTAGGCTATCTCCCCAGCAATATTTTTGTTGTTCTATTTTGCGGCACCGGAGATTGAATTCAAGACATTGTGCTTGCCAGGCAGATACTTATACCACTGAGCCAACTCTCCAGGCCTAGACCAGGTTCTGGTCCTGGCCCTACTATTAGCTGCCAGATCCAGGGCAAGGGTACAGCCTCTGAAGCCTGCTCTGGCTGAAAAGCTCTTCCTTCCTTCTTGGTCCGATGGTTGGTCCATGCATGCACATACCTATTGAGCACCAATGAGGGAGGTGAAGATAAAAAGTCTATTTTTTTATTTTCTTTTTCTTTTTTTTTTTTGGTGGAACCAGGGATTGAACTCAAGCCCTTGTGCTTGCCAGGGAAGCACTTATTCTACTGAGCCATCTCCCCGGCCCGAAAAAAAAATATTTTAAACCTTAAAATATTTTAGGGTTTACAGGCCAGTCTTTGCCATACCCACTCAACTTTGCCACTGCACCGTAGCACAAAAATAGCCAGACAGTAGAATGAATATTGCCATGTTCTAATCAAACTTTATCTTTTGTTTTTGTTTTTTTGGTGGAACTGGGGATTGAACTCAGGTCCTTGCGCTTGCCAGGGAAGCGCTTATTCCACTGAGCCATCTCCCCGACCCCTCAAACTTTATCTTTGAATTTCCTTTAATTTCTACATGTAATGAAATACTATTCCTCTAAAATTATAAAATGTTTAGCACATAGGCCACACAAAAGCAGATGGTGGACTAAAGCCCTGCTTTGGTAGATGTGGGAATTGGGGCTTGATCCCTGGCATGCCATGCTGGCCCTGTTCCCGGGGCAAGCTGAGAGGGCGATTAAGACTGCACATGGTAGCGCACACCTGTAATCCCAGTGCAAGTCTAATCTGTGTAGTGAGATCCTGTAGACCCCGTACTAAACACACACACATACACAAAGAAAAAAAAAAAAAAAAAAGAAAAAAAAAAAAGCAGAAGGCAGGCAGCAAAAAGGAAAAGAGGTATGTGTATGATTGGGGAAGGCTAAGAGAGAACAGCAACATAAAACATCAAGTATTTCTCCTGACAGTTCAGTAGAAAAAGACATATAGATGAACTTGTACTATTACTTGTACGTGCTAGTAAGTAGGTGGTAGAAGCAGACAGAAGTCAATAAAAAAGATAGGACTGAGCTGTGGGGACTCTACAGTCACAACATACCATTTCTCTACTAGCCCCACTAAAGTCCCCTTTTGGAATCTAGCACTGAGCTCCCTCCCTAGAGAATGCACACTGGCCAAGGAAAGGGCCACACATATCCTCCTAATGAAGTCTGCTGGGGGAACCATTACTACCAGGCTCAATGACAGAGCAAGGCTCTGGTACACTGCCCAGAGGCCTACTGGACACACCCAAATATGTCCTTTCTAAAAAAGATGCCTGGTCTGAAGGAGAAAGGGGGGGGGGTCTCCAAAGCATTACTGAAGGCAACAAGAACCCCCCAAGATCAAAATGGCTCATGGCTACATGTCCTGTTAGGGCTTCTTCAACTCCACCTTCAGCTAGAAGTCCTAAGAATCACTCACCCAGTATGGTGACACACACTGGTAATCCCAACCCCCTGAGAGGATGAGACAAAAAGATTCCAGCCTAGGTAACTTGGAATTTAATGAGAACCTGTCTCAAAATAAATAATAAAGGGCTGAGGATATAACTCAGTGAGACCCTGGATTCAATGCCAGTACCTCTAGGGGAAAAAAGTCCTTTAGACTAAAGAAGCCAGAAGTAAGAGGCCTTATAGATCATTCAGGTCAATGCCTTCATTTCACAGGCAAAAGAAACTATACCACAGAATGGTTAAGTAGCTTGTTCAAGATCATGTCAGTCAGTTAACAGGTATATCACAGTACCTCAAGTATGTACTCACTCAGAAAAAAAAACAAAAAGACACAAGACAGACCAAAAGGAGTAAACCACCAAGTACTTCCTGTGCTATCTCAGCAATCCTCACAGCCACCCCCAAGCTGGGTACTATTATTATTATCCCACTGTGCAGCTGAGACCGAAGGCTCACAGCAACACAGCAACTAGCTCAAGGTCACAGAGCCAGCATAGGAACAGGCAGTCCAGCCCATAGCTGCCACCTGGCCAGATTCTACTTCCTGTCCCACCTGGTGGTGGTGCTGGCTGGAAGAAGAGATGATGCTACTATCATGGGTCACACGTTCCAACACTTCCTCTGCCCTGAGAGAGGCTGTCAGATCCTACAGACTGCTTCAGTACAGCACAGACCAGCTCGCAGCCCACACTCCCTCTCTCCCAGCAGCCATCTGCCAGAAAGACTCCCTTATGGCAGGTCCCAGGAGAAAACAATGTTCAAAGTCCCTTCCCTCCCACAGGAAGAAGGCAGGTTGAGACTTACCTGAAGCAAGTCCGTCTCCGAGCAAGGTACTAAGGATCACCAGAGGAAGGAACATTCCATGTCCCACAGAGTCCACAACCAACGCTGAGCTGCTCTTTGGTGCTATCCTGCCATGGCACATCTTTTATCCGTCCAAGTTTTATTAAAGAGACAAAATTTTAAATCCAGAAGAATCCTAAAGCCAGCAAGGGATAGATTCACCTATGACAAATACATAAAAAACAAGGACTTTAGTAAGGGAAAACTTGGGCCATAAGTTAATTAAAAGCAAGCACTTTGGTAAAGAAGCCACAAACCCCATACAAAGTTGAAAGAATTCTAGCAACAGAATCCTTGCTGCCAGGAGAAGCCAAGTACAGTAGTTTTTCACCTCCTTCTGGGGAAGGCCAAGGCCAGCAGCTAGCTGCTATCAGCATCCTGTCCAGGACCAGATGCCTGTGATCCAGTCAGAAGCCAGCCCCAGCTCACCTGGGCCTCAGGTGGGCACAACCGCTGGGCTCTTCCCCACCCCGGCCTCCGAGGCTCCAAGGCAGGCAGCTGCTGACACAGAACTGCACACCCGAGTCAGGCTCTGCCTTCACCACCTGGACTCAGAACACAACTAACCACGGCAGGCGTGGGGGGATATGAACGTGAGCATGTGTCTCAAAGGCAGAAATATGCCGCCTCAAGAAGGAATGCAGCAGGAGGAGCCACGGCCCAGCCAGCGTGCTCATTTGCCAGAGGCTGAGCAGCCCCAAAGGATCTGACTCCAAAGCAATGAATCTCAAACATGGCCTGATGAATCGAGGCTCATCTGACACACCTGTGACCAGAGAGACCACATTCTGTTGGCTGTCCCTGATACTGATGGGGGCAGAGAACAGGTGACAGTTGCTCATGAGCCCTGCCACCCACAGGCCTAAGAGATTTCCAAAGAGTAAAAACTAATGCCTTTAAAAAATAAAAACAATCAGAGATCAAGACTTTAAGAATCATTTTCTATATGCCTTTAGGGAAGAAGCTGGGTAGAGGACACATTACAGTGTGTATCTTTTATATTTTAGCTACCCTACTGGATTTCATCTGCCAGTTGTTTGTATATTCTAGTTTATGACAGGTAGTCCAAATAAAATGACTTCCTTTTTAAAAATTCCATATGCTCTCTTCTCTATTAATAAGGATTTGTGTGAGCAGATAAGAGAGCCTGCCTTCCACAAGCCTAATAAAGGGTGCCCCTGAGACCGCCAGACATTAACCAGACATGATTTTTATCTGCATCTGTATTTCTAACACAGGCCCCTGTCCCTTCCAGGGAGGGCAACAGCAAACAGTAAGAGGGTTCTCTTGGCCCAGAGAAGCAGCTATGAGTGCCTTCAACAACCATTAGCCTGAAGCAAGCAAGGATCCGACCACTGGTCCTCGTCCTCTTCCCTCAAATTATTATGGACAAAGCATGTTCCACACCCAGCTCCAACTGAGACTCAATCTAAGCCTTTCAAACTCAAAGGTTGGTGGTGGGGCCTGGGGTTGTCTGTCAGTGACTCACAGAGTACACAAAATTTTGTGTGTATAAATGTACACGTGTTTACGTAGCTGAGAATGGTAGACAGAATGCCTGGATTTAAATGTTGCCCCTACTGTGAGCTTGTCACAGAACCACTCAGCCTTAGTTTCCCCATCTATGGAATAAGGACAGTAATCACACTGTCATTGGAAGGTTAATATGGGCTTTAGGTTCAATGGGCTTAGTAAAGTCCTTGGCCCTCTGTAAGCCCTCAGTAACCTCTGCTGCTTTTTGCTGGGCTTTGGTGGAACTGGGGATTTGATATAAAGCTTTGCAGTGAGTTCGTTAGTTTTTTATTTTGAGACAGGGTCTCACTGAGTTGCTCCTTTACTGCCTCAGCCTCGCAGAGTGATGTGCTGCAGAGGTGTGCCACCACACATGAAAAGCAGCAGTATCCAAGATCATCAAGCTCCACCTGCTCATGCACAGACGCTAAAACTGAAGTTCAAGGGGCAGGGGCGACAGCTCAGTACAATAAGCGCTTATCTGGCAAGCACAAGATCCTGAGTTCAATCCCCGGTACCGCAAAAAAAAAAACCCGACATTCAAAGAAATTAAAGGATGTGCTCAGTGCTCCCATCGCTAATAACAATTGACAGTGGATCCTATTGTTCTACCGTTTCAGATGCAGCCACACCAGGTAACCCTGAAGGAAACAACACTGATCATGAAGAACACCATCTACATTTGCCACACCACAGCTCGTGCCTAGCACATATTTACCTGATGAATGGATGAGGTGGTGCTGTTTTCTGTGCACAGAGGCAGGCAGTCAGTTGGAAAGACTACTGGAAGAAGTAATGCTAAATTTAGTTCTACAAAATGTATAAAATGGATCTAGGTCTAAAAATGGAGGGGAAGAAGGGAAAAAGGAAAGTAAGGGGGAAAAGAAGACATCATACAGAAGGAGGCTCAGGACAGGCTAAGCCAGGGAGTTTAACAGCTATCCCAGGGGCCAGGGAGATAGCTCAGTAGAGCAAGAGCAAGGGCCTGAGTTCAAACCCCGGTTCTGCAAAAAACAAACAAACGAACAAAAAAGTTATCCTGAAAACCAGGTTGTACTATGAGGATGAGTAGGGAAGTTACAAAACTCATTAGGCAGATCACTCTGGTAGGGATATAGAGAATTGGTGGGGGCAGGGAAGCAGTACCCAAATGATAATCTTAAATTTCATATTATTCGGTAAATATATACCTCTTGAGAAGGCAACTTCATAATTTCTGTCCCCAAAATGAACAAGCTGTCTGGTCTATCAATTTTACTTCTAGAATCTGTCCTCAGAAATCATGTATGCAGCTGGGCACGGAGGTACACTCCTATAATCCCAGCACTTGGGAGGCTGAGGCCAGATAATCACTGTGAGTTTTGTAGCCTGTGCTACAAAGTAAGTTCAAGGCCAGCCAGAGCTGTACAGTGAGACCCTGTCTCAGACTAAAAAAAAATGCATCTGCAAAGCAATGAAGTATGGGAAGGATATTCATTACACTGTTTATATTGACAAAACATTAGAGCAACCTAGAAATTCAAAGGGAGTTTGGTTAAGCAAGTTAAAGTAAATCCAATGCAACAGAATATTTATTAGGCAGTGCTTTCAAAAAGAATTTCAATCTGCAAAGATGGAACTACTGCTAAAGCTAGTACATTAAGAAAACCATTTGAATGCTTGGGTTTTGTGGAGGGGTTGTGGGGCGGAGACCAAGGGTGGAATCCAAAGCCTTCACAGGGAGCTACATCCTCAATCCGCTTTTTATTTTTCACTTTGAGATGGGGGTCTCACTAAGTTACAAAGCTGCCCAGGCTGGGCTTGAACTCTCAAACTCTCTGTCTCCAGCCTCACCCTCCTACAACAACACAGGCAAACCTAGAGCATGAGTGCTGCCATGGGCTGTTTGTATCATTTAATGCTCTAAAAGATTTGCCATCACTATCTTTTTTTTTTTTTTTTTTTTGCCATCACTATCTTAAGAGTAATAGAGATTACAGGTGTGTGGCACCACACCTAGCTGCATGCTTGTATTTTTAAAGAACATGTCACAGGCACACACACAGACAGGCATACACACGCATATACACACATACACATATATAGACACTCGTGTGTGAACCTGAAAATCCATCTAGAATGGATAAGAAACTCGAAACTAACCACTGCCTTTAAGGAGGGGAACTGAACGGTTAACAGAGGAGAAAAACATTTTCCACAACATGTATTTCCTTTTTATCCCTTTGGACATTGTACTTTGTACCCGCATTAGCTGTTCATATAGACAAATAGAACAAGATAGTGTGGTAA
The DNA here is from genome assembly GCF_000260255.1 of Octodon degus. Classification (NCBI taxonomy): domain Eukaryota; kingdom Metazoa; phylum Chordata; class Mammalia; order Rodentia; family Octodontidae; genus Octodon; species Octodon degus. The sequence goes on from NW_004524583.1 coordinate 12,313,724, forward strand.
GTCTTTCCCTACAGGCAGCATATCTCTTCCCTTAACAAACTGACAGACACTCAGTAAAAACACCTGGGCTGCCCCTTCTCCTAGGGGAACAGTCTCTTCAAGGGCTCTGCACAAGGGTCATCATGAGGAGGCAACTTTGCTTAAAATTTCTTGCATTTTCTTTCTTACCTCCCTATGACTGCACCTTTAACATGTTATTTAAAAAAAAAAAAAGTTACCACATCTATTTTTTTTTCAACTGTCTCATCTTACAGGACTGAGAGTTCCTTGAAGTCAAGGACTGTGAATTACTCAACCTGGAATCTCTTAAGAGCTAGCACAGGCCTGGTACCTGACAGGCAGGCCACAAATGTTTGCCAAGAATCAGGAGTCAGTGTGAAACTCCAGAGTAGAGGACATACACGTATGCAAGTTCCTGACTTGATTTGTTTTGTTTTGTTTTTAAAGAAACAGCTGGCTCCTCTCTTACTGCTTAAGCAGCCACCTGAGCCAACTCCACTGAAGCCTAAGACCTGGCTGAGTACAGAATGGATGGGGTGATGAAGGGGAGCTTTGCACAGAAAGAAAGAAATAAGGGATAGACAACAGATTATTTCCACACAAGGCTGGCCTCAGAAATAATACAGAGGAAGGCCAACTCCCAGGGCTCCAACATATCAACCACAAGAGTTGACACCAACTACTGTGGAAGAAGGGTCACATTATATCATTTTAGAAATGATTTGCTTGCAAAATAAAATTTTTTAAAAAAACAAAATCCTCAAAAAAAAAAAAAATCCTCTAATTATGGCTTTAGTGCATCAAGGGCAAAGCAAACACATATCGGAACAAATTAAGACTAACTTATTATCTCTAGAGAAATAATGAGGCTCAAACTTTGTTCAAAAAGGAAGAAAGATCCCTTCCATTTAAGAATTCTTTTGGTATGTTGGTGATCACATCCTCTGGTTTTTAAAAAACTGGATCTCAGCCTCATTTTCAAAGCTGGCACTCATCACCCCTCACAGGAACAGTGTTAATTACAGGTGAATGGACAGGCCAGGGTTGGCTGAGCCCCACTTCTGTCACCAGCCAGCTGGCTAGTCATAAAGGTTCTCTGGTTTCTATTTTCTTTCTGAAAACAGCTCGAAAGTCTATCTTAGCCACAGAATTCTCCGCAGCTTGCACACTTTATTTAATGTAACCCATGCCTTCCTAAAAGGAAAGGAGGGCTTTACCCTCCAAAATAGGAGGTGAGGAGAAATGAGAACCTGCATTCATCCTTTTGGTTTTCTTTCTTGGGAATGACAATTGCTGCCTAACAGTGGGTAACAGCAAGGGACTCCACAGCTAGACTGTCAGCCCCACCTGCGACCCTGGAACACCTGAAGGTCGAAGACCATATCTTGCTGATGTGATGGTCACTGCCATGGAGCCACAGCTCCAGCCCTGGGAAAGCCACATACTTCATCTCTGCCTATGTCTTCACTTGTGAAGTGGACCTGTTGCTTGTTTTATTGCCTTCACTAGGTTCTGGTAAGGCTCGAACAGGACAGAAGATGAAGAAGTTTCATTCTACTTTCTTTCAGTAAACTAGAAAAACCTAGGCTTAAATGTAGTCTCAGCCAGAAGCCAAGATGGAGAATCTGCAAGGTAAGACAAGTTCACATGGTTTACTTGGTTGTTGTTGCCGTAGAGGTTTTCAGGTTAACCCAGGAGCCTGCTGAGATTAAAGGTGCCCAAGATTCACCTTTAAAACTGGCTCCTGGCCTGGGAAGGCAGTTTCCGGATGCCTCGAGCCTACTCCTGTGGGGAAGGCCAGTCTTGTTGGCTGAGGTGAGGGCTGTGTCCTGTGGAGTTCTCCTCTGTGAAGCCAAGAGAGGACTGACTCAGGTGAGCTTGGCTTCCAGGGGCAAGGTGCGCAAATTGTTGCACAAACAACAGCTCACTTTCCATTAGTTAGGAGAGGGATTTGGGAAAAGAAAACCAACTTGAATCCTTTCCTCACCTCAGACAGTCCAGTGGACAGATGGTGCAAATCTAGAACACAGATGGTACAAGCTGGGAACAAGAACACATACTCATTGCTCCTCTGTCTTCCCAACTTGATGGGGGGGAGGGGAGAGAACAATGACCCATTTTCAAAGTGTGAAGGGAATTTAAACAGCTCCTTACACTTCTGAGCAAAATGAGGAGTCCCAAGTTCCCCAGAGAAACGTGAGCCAAGGTTAAAGCCACCCAGGACCTCTCCTGCTGCTCCCTCCAGTCTGTCAATTCTCCCCACCCTTACTCCCCTCACCCTGAAATGATCAGGCTATACATCGACCTCCTAGCACTCTGCTAAGAAAGTAAATTAATTAAATTTTATACATGTCTTCTACTTCTCCCCCTGTGGACAAATAGAACCTTCCAATCTTATTAACCTCTATTTCCACTGTGCCACAAACACCTGAGAGCTTCAAGTCGCAATTTCTTCTATTGGAATGGACAGCCTTGTGGCAGAACATTATGTCGTTCATTTCTGTTCAATCTCTAGCTCCTAGTTCAAAAGGCACACACTCTAACAACTCCTTTGACATTTTACTCCCTCCAAATCATAAATATTACACCTCAGCTTTCCTCTTAAACCACCTAAGCAGGCTACGGCAGGGGTGCAGAGGTCTTCTCCAGTGCTATGCTGTTTCTTGCACCCTGTCTTGCTCCCATAGAATCCCTCACCATAGTCTGTGGCTATCACATCCTCCCCCAACATTACATCCCAAACTTCAGACTGTAGGTACACCAACAGACACACTTTCCCTACAGCTTCCCTGTCACAATCCCCAACACCTCTCTTCTAGAAACTGACAGCAGAGTAAGGACCTGAACACAGGAGACGACTTGGACCCAACTCTCCAACCAAACAGTGGGTTGGCCTCAAGCAAGTCACCCAGTTTTCCGGGTACCCTCAGGTATATCTAGATGATCTCCAAAGGCCCTTTCAGTCCTAAGGAATCTGGAATATTCTCAGGAATAGGATGGGTCCTAAAGTACTTCCTTAGAAAAGGTTAGTCAACCAAAGTTCTAACTGGAAGGGAGAAATGTTGAGTCTATCCCCACGGTTCTGCAGAAGCAGCCCTCTCCACCTCATCTTCCAACAGCCATCCCTAGCATCTATCTCCCTCTGCACTGCAGCAAACCCAGAGAGTCCACTTTGCCATTTGGAACTTAATCAATCATCAGCACATTCGTATGGGCCATCTGTACACAGTGTTCCTAAAGTACTTTCCAAAAATAACAAATGTCTAACAAAAACTCAGCCTCCACATACAACGATCTCTGTAGAGCTGCAGGAGCCTGGGGAGAAAGAAAAAAGATGCAAAGAGAGCAAAAGAAGTGAACAAAACAGGACAGACTCAAGACAGGAGCAAGCAGAGAGTCACAGAGCCTATGAGCAAGCACTCCCCCTGCATCAATTTTGGACCTGAAGGCAAGAAACTACTTCCCAAGCCCATGGTTATCATGGGCTGATGGACTGATCTATGACAAACATTTCCCTCCCCATCTCTCTGTTTCTTCATCAGTAAAAGGAAATAGCATCATTAAAAAACTCAGAGAGGCTGGGGCCATGGAAAGGTCTGCCAGTCTGGGCCAGTCTCTGGTCTGTCTAGGCAGTAGTTGAGAAGTTATTTTCAGTTCCCGTGTGTAAACTTAATACAAAATACCCGTGCCACTATGTAGCCCGGATTGGCCTTGAAGTCACAGAGAGATTCTCTTGCCTCAGCCTTGGGGTGAGCACCACACCTGGCTCAGCCAGAAATATTAAAGACACTTAGTTAGTAGTACTACCCTCCTCACACCAAAAGTGACACACCTTTTTGTGAGTATAGTAAACCAACATTAGTGTCTGGGAAAACTATGGAATATATCCACACATGAACATGCACTACATCTCACAGAGGTGGCACTGGTCCATTTCATTGACAAAAGGAGGTAAGGGATCTAGAAGTCTCTCCTCCCCCAGCTTCTCTACTGAAAAGGCTTCCAGCACATTTGTTTCCCAAATAAAAGGTCAAGCTCAGCTCCATCTCTTCTAAGCAAACTTCTCACCACTTCAGCCCACCAGTCAATGAAACTGAACACACAGCATACTGCTGGGGTCATAGATGGGACTCATGAACACACACTCCTTGTCACAGTCACAACCAGGGCCTTATCACAGGTAACCAATGCCTGCTGCAACCATCAACTCTGTTTCCCTGCCCCACAGTGCTTGATAAGTACTTAAGAAGGAAAAAAAGATAAATCCAGAAGATATAAAACACAAAATGACATAGCAGCAACAGATACAGAATAAGAAGTAAAAGGGTATAAATTCTCAAATCTTGAGCAGGTAGCAAAACAGATGCTTGGCAGAAGCCACTGTAATTGGTTTCTAGGCCCCAGAGGTGCATCATGTGTGACATCACACGCTCTGATTGGCTCCTCCACAGCTAAGTCGAACAGACTTAATGTCCTCTGTGCAAATGAAGGCTGGGAAACCATTTGATGAATCTGCCTTCTCAGGGCTCTGGATCTCCCATGGTTATATGACAATTCAGCAGATATGCACCGGCTGTCCTCCATTCCAGGTTTGGGTGATCAAAAAGATGAAGTGGATCAGATTCACTGGAAAGGAGTTACATGTTTATCTGTGTAATAAAACTGGTACTGGGTCCCAGAAGGACTTTAAAAAGTGCTAAACACAACTGAGATTGGGAACAAATATTTCTGATGGAAGGGAGAAGGGAAAGAGAAAGCTTTGAACTGGACCCTAAACAAAGGCACACATTAGTGAGTTCCAGGGAAATGTTTTACAGGCAGAGTTACTTACAAAGAAAGATAAATTTGCCTAAAGGAGTAGTGGTGGAGGGATCATCTGGTCATTCTGTCTACTTAGAACATGAAATCTGCTAAACAAGAAGCATTGGGGTTGGTGCGATGGCTCAGTGGTCTAAAGCACCTACTTAGAACAAGCTTAGCAAAGCGCAGGGACCGCGGTTCAATCACCCAGCACCACATGCCAGCCAGCCCCGCCCCCTGGTGGGCTGAGCTGGCCACACACACACACACACACAAATAAATAAATAAATAAATAAATAAAAAGAAGTGTCTATCTATGTATCTTCATTCAATATATGTTTAGGAGGCAAATTTTGGATTTTAGAATACTTAAGAGCTATACAGGAAACACCTCCTCCAGGTCAAAAATAGCAAATCCAAGGAAACTGGCTGCTGCAGCCGTGTTTACTTTTTACCATCTCTGTGGATCACTTTCCAAAAGCCCCCAAGTGGGATGGGATAAACAGGTCTGTGTCACTTCCTGGTTCTCAGGCCTTCTGCTACACTCCCAGTCAGTCTGGGATGGCTGCCTATTTAAAAATAAACTTCAAAAACTCACCAAAAACCCCAACCTTACACCACCCTTTTCTTTATTTCAATTTTACTAAAATTAAAAAAGGTAGAAAACAAGAAATGAGAAAATGACCACAAAGAAGAAATTCCTTAGGTCAAAATAAAAATGTTGTGTGTGACTTGAGTTTGAGGTTAAGAGACTCGAATGCAAATTATTTTATCTCACCAGAAAAACTGACCTTTAGCATGCAAAATGCTTATCTCTACATAACAGCTGCTTCAGCATAATCCCAAGGTAGTTACCCAAGCCCTTATGGACTCAGTTTCCTTATCTTTAAAATGGCACCAATAGCACTTATTACAGAGTTTTTAAGCATTATATGTGAAAAGGTACACAAACAGTACAATGCTGGGCACACTGAGTCATGAGAAATGATAGTTTATCACTACAGGCATCACACCCATCAGTGCTATTTCCATCATCACTGAAAATACAGGGTTGGGACAGATGTTCTCTATGTAGGGGCGCTTTCAGACTCTAAGTCCTAGGTCTTGGTCAGTCAGTTGGTCAGTGGGTCAGCTGGTCTCTCTCTGTCTCTGTGTCTCTCTATCTCTCTCTCTCTGAGGTCTGAATAAGAAAAGGATGACAAACTGGGTAAAGCGTAACACTTGAACACATATCCTCAACTTTTATGTTAAAAATAAATGATTAGGAAATCCATCTATGAGAAAAATGGGCCAAATCACTCTTGCCAATTTTGCCCATTCCTTGTATTAAATCTACAGCATTGTAGCAAGTTCACCCACAACACATCAAACTGCCAATATTTTCCTGGCCAAGAGACTTGAGGGAAGGTGTAAAAAGAGGTAAGATGTGTTATATATACACACCAACTTCCCACGATGAATATAATCATACATCACAAACATATTAATAGAAATTTAAAAGCAAAAAACATTTTCCTGGGTCAGCACAACCTTACCTTACCCAGCTTGCTTTTAACCATATGAAAGGTTTTCTCATCGTCTCCTTAGGGCAGTCCTAAAAGTACAGTACAGTGGCAACCCACACATTTCCAATAATAACCAATCCTTTCACCAAGTGTTTTTGTTTTAAAAGGAGTCTTCTTAATATAACATTAATGTGGCCAAAGATCAAATTTTCTTCCCAAAGTCAGAATATAATCAGGAGTTTACCACACGAAGGTACTGAACCATAATTACATTCAGATGAAATAATAAACATTTTCTCTCATTCACTCATTCATTCATTCATTTCACTGTGTGTTGTGGCAAATGGTATAGAAATGCTATAGAAATAAAGCAGGGGCCAGGGAGATGGCTCAGTAGAATAAGTGCTTCCCTGGCAAGCACAAGGGCCTGAGTTCAATCCCTGGTTCCGCAAAAAAAAAAAAAAAGAAGAAGAAAAAGAAATAAGGCAAAAGCATATGATCAATTCAATAAATAAAATATCTTTTTACTCAAATTCACTCTAGGAACCAGGCATGGTAGCGCATACCTGTAATCCTAGCACTCAGCAGCCTGAGGCAGGAAGGTGCAGGCGATCTGGCTACTTAGTGAGTTCATAGTCACCCTGCACTACAAAGCAAGGCCCTGTCTTAAAAAAACAAAAACAAAAACACTCTAGGAGGGCTGGGGAGTTCAACACCAGGTGGCCTTATCTGGAGAGTCCTTGTTGGTGGGGACTCTGCAGGGCTCTAAGGCAGTCCAGGGTATCACACGGTCAGACCCAACCTTCTAGCTCAGTCTCTCTTCCTCTTTAATTTTAAAAACAAACAAAGCAAGAACACTAATGCACTCAGGCACTCTAACTCTCAGGACTTCCTCTAATCCTGATCACCTCCGGAAGACTCTACCTCCAAATACCACTGACATACTGTATATGACTTTAGGTATTAAATTTTTAGCATGTGAATTCTGGAGGACATACTCCACCCACAGGAGATGCCTGCCTTCCTGACCGACGTGACTGAGCAGGCAGTAGCACCTACTGTAGGGAAAGGCAGGTGAACAAATGGCAAGTGGGATTGCCACTGAGAAAGTGTAATGGACAGAATCATTTGAGAGGCTGGAAAGGGAGAAAACAGACCAGATCACAGCAAGAGGGGATCTGTGAGAAACAGGCTGTGCCCTTTCAGTTAACCTAATAATATTAGTTAAGGTTTCTTACAGTCCAGACAGCTGAAGAGTACGCCATGAAGAGTCTTTCAGAATCAACATCACCACACCCTATAGTCGGCCAAAGCTAGTGAGAGGCCCGGTCCCTACTGGAGAGGTGTCTGCTTCCTCAGTGCTCAGGAAGAGCAGAAGCAGCCTCTGCACCCATTGTGCCCTTCCCTGAGACTGCCACCTCTTCTTCAAGACCCATTAGAGGTGAACAGGCTACCTACAGGCAGAGCCAAGGGAGCAAGCTCCCCTAGTGTCTTTCAGACCTTAAGGTTCTCTACAAAGATGGCCCCAGCTCCCACTGTTTCCTGCATTACTGTTCAAGTGGACCTGAGCACTAACTCTGAGATTTAGGGTTAGGAGGTTATAAACATGTTCCCCACCCCCTGCTTATCAAAGCTTAGCTCATCCACCAACCACATATACCCTCATACCAAACTGGACTGACTCCTGGCTGCAACTGTTCTCCTTTGTGACTGCATTCCAGTAAGCCTCCTCCCTCACAACCGAACCTCGATTTGTCCTATATTCTTCCTCACAAATTACTCAACCTCCTGTGAGCTCTAAGGGTGGCCTGCCAAGCCCAAGCAGAAGCAAGAAGCAGGAACCTGCCAGCTGCTCCTTCTTGCTGGTAGTCCTGTGCCCTGCCCATCCATAAGCCCAAACTATTCGAGGTCTCTTCACCAAAGCACACATAGCTCCCACACTCTGCTCCCTGCGCAGGAAGCCCTGATGCAGGAACTGAGCCGGAATCTCATTAAACAAATTCACATCAACAGATTCTATTAATGTTCAAGTACAGACTCCAAAGGTAATCTCAAATTTGTCAAGGGTTCAGGCAGAGGCACCTAAAGAACATCATAAAGTGCGGAAATATTCTGGGAGGTGTTAGGAGGAATTGTGATGAACAAAAGCCAACAAGGGAAGAAAAAAATCCTAAAATAATGAATTTGGTATTTCTCTCCAGACCAAGTTTCAGGACTCCTCCATGAAACACTGTCTGAAGAACTCACTGACTTCACTCAGCACATACACTGAGCACCTGCAAGTATCAGAGTCTATCAGTGGTACACTGGGAAAAGCACAAGCCCTTAGAGTCAACTAACAGACTGCTGTGTATTGAGTATGTGTCAAAGGAACATACACAAGTAACTACAACATGCAGAAGATAATAAAAAGGCATGGCAGATAGGCAGCCAACATGTCAAAGACAAAACAGGAAGGTAAGGTAGAACCCAGAAGAGGGAAGTGAAACAGGTAATTATAGGGTCAGTCACTGTGGTCTAATAAAAAGAGAGTGTGGGTTGTAGAATCAAAAGGGAGTTCAAATATTGATTCTGCCTCTCATTGCTCATCAGGCCTAGGCTTTACTGAGCCTCTGTTTTTTTCACATATAAAACTGGAGTAACTGTATCTACTCCAAGTATTGCAGAGTCAGCCAGGCATGTGGCACACTATAATCCCAGCACTCCAAAGGCTGAGGCAGGAGGATCACTGAAAGTCCAAGGCCAGCCTAAACTACATAGTAAGTTTAAGACCAGCCTGAACTACAAAACAAGACCCTGTCTCAAAAAAAGAAAAGAAAAAAAAAGAAAAAAAAGAAAAAAGAAATTGCAGAGTGAAGGATTCACACTTTTGAAAAAAGTTCAATATAGCACCTGGCACAGAGTAAGGCCAGGTGAGACCAAGGGACCTACCACACATAGACTTAATGGTCACTCCTGCCCTCCATAGGGCTGACTGGACCTGACTCATGGACAGGCAGATAGCCAAGCACCTGCTGTTCACTCATCCATTGTGACGAGTTGGTTCAGTTGATTGCCTGGTTTAATAGGTACATGATCACACAGTAGAGGAAGAAGGCTCTTACACCAAATTGGCACTGAAAGCGCATACACACAGTCTTTAGGTTAAAAAGTACAGCACAGACACAAGCAAAATTATAAATTATGCCACACTTACAATGGAACTATGCCATTCTTTTGGTATATTAGAGACATGGTGAACAGACATGATCTGAACCTGGTTGAATTCTCTGTCTAAATGGATCCATGTTTGACAAGTGAAAACAGGAACAAACTGCCATAAGGTTAAAAACTGGTGTGAGGTTGTGTCTAAGGCACTCTGACCTGCAGTCAGGATGGAGAATCAGGGAGTAGATTTACTCTTCCTTAAATAATCAGAAAAACAGACCACTGGCAAGTGCAAGGGCCTCAGTTCAATCCCCAGTTCCACCAAAAAAAAAAAAAAGAAAATCAGACCAAACAGTACATATAATGGTTTTTAGACACTGGACAACAGGCAACACAAGGCAAGGATCCCTGACAAGAGGGGAAACACAGAGTCCTACATTTCCTAAAAATTTAAACTCAACTCCCCAGGCCACAGGACAGGGAGGGGAGACCTGAGAATTCAGCAATCTTCTTGTGTTGCTCTGGGAAGCTGAGAGACCAAAGCAGCCAGAATTTATAGGGCAAAGTAACTGAGATATTAGGAAGGCAGAGTAACTGAGAGGCAGGTGCTTTAAAGAAAAAAGGCTCCACTGCTGGGCATAATGACACACACCTGTAATCCCAGCACTTGGAAGCCTGAAGCAGAAGGATCACTGTGTGTTGGAGGCCAGCCTGGGCTACATAGTGAGTTCAAGGCCAAACTGGATTACAGAGCAAGTGAGCAAGATCTTGTGTCAAAAACAAAAACAAAAACAAAACAAGAGAGGGAGAGGGAGAGGAAGAGGGGGAGGGGAAGGAGCGGGAACGAGAGCAGGAGTGAGAGGAGAGAGAAGAGAGAGATCCATATATCCTTTTGAGTTTTGATCTGAGTATTGCTGTGTTTATGCCCATGAAGAAACTAGCAAGGATGGAGTAGCATAGCCCAAGAGCTCATTCAGAGCCAAAACAGCCTATGTTCCCACCACCGAAAGTGGCAAACGCTTTGCCTTATAGTGAAAGCATCTTAGCTACAGTCCAAAGACTGTCCTGGATGGGTCCCAAACAGCATAAAAACAAGCCTAGAAAAGATCAAACTGTTTCCAAGTAAATGAACTGCTCCTTGAGAATAAAGCCCAAAGTACATGTTTAGAGGAAAACAAAATGTTTTCGCATGTAGCAAGGTAAAACCATGTTGCCTTCCTGTCAAACATTAACAAGTATGCAGAGAAACAACACCCACAATTAGAACAATCAAACAACAGGAACAGACCAAGAAACTCCATAAATGATAGAACTAGTAGATACAAATATTAAAATCTGCTGCAAATACACTCCATCTGCATCAGAAAATGAAGGCACAAGTACAAAGAGGAGACATAAAAATTCAAACTAAACTTCTAGAAAGAAAAAAAATACATAAAATGCAAAGTATACAAGTTGAGATTGATAGCAGATTAGACAATGAAAAAGAAACAACTAATGAACATGAAAATATAGCATAAAGAACTGGGCGTGGTGACACACACCTATAATACCAGCACTTGAGAGGCTGAGGCAGGAGGACTGCTGCCAGTTAGAAGTCACCCTGGGCTACAAAGTGAGTTAAGGCCAGGCTGAACTGCATAGTGAGGCCCTGTGTCAAAAAGAGAAGAAAGAAGAAGGAAGAAAAAAGAAAAAGAAGAGTAGAAGGAGGAAAAGAATGAAAATATAGCATAGAAAATGATACACATGGAGAAAAATACTGAAACAATAAACTGTGGGACAATATTGAGTGGCCTAACAAATGGAATGCAGAGAAACAGAAAAACACAGAAATACTTTTGAGGAAAAACATAGCAAAAGATTTTCAAAATTTGATAACTATAAAGCCATATCCAAGACAATCAACAAACCTCAAGAAGAAGCACAAGAAAACACAAGGAAGCAGGGTGTGGTGGCACACGCACCCTTCCTTCAGAGACTGAAGGAAGGAGACTGTCACGAGCGCCAGGCAAGCCTCAGCTACACAGTGAGATCAACACCAGCCTGAACTATAGGAGACAATGGAGGCAGGTCTGTCACTCACTTTTTGTGTCCTGAAATATTTTTAAGGAGGCTTACTGCTGAGCACAAAGTGGGGGAGTCTGTGGCCCTAAAAACATCTGCAAGTAAGTACAGGATCCTAAGGAGAGGGATCAAGTGTTTACCTATGTACACAGAACATTATAGGCTACAATCCTGTGCAATCATATAACAGGGATGCCTAACACTGGAAAAGAGACAGGAAAGGTCTACAAAAATTCATCCCATCAAAGAACAAAATCCAGTAGAAAACGAAAAATAAGGAATGAAGGAGACTATAGTATATGGTGTGAATAGGCCCTATGGTGGATGCCAACTGGTGGTCCACTTGTTAGACTGAACCATTGTGGTGCTGGGGGTGGGAGGCCCACCTGAGGATTGTTGCCAGCAGTTAAAGAGACAGAATTGGAGAAGAGCTGGTTGAGGCTGTTAGGCAAGTTGCCTGAAAGCTACCGGCGAACTGTCGGAAGCTGCTGGTTCTCTTGGGCTGCTCTGCTGGAGGATTTTGGCATGCTGGCTTTCCTAATGAACTTGGCTATTTGTGGAAGAGGAGGAGCTCAGGATCTCATTACCTCCTTGTCACTGAGGATGGCTGCGGTTCATTTTGGGGTGCTTACTTTAAGCAGTGCTTCCTGGCTCTGGAGGGAAGATGGTGCACTGCTTAGTCGCCTGGAGAAGCTTGTCTAGTTGGCTTTCCTGACGTCCTCAGCTGTCCTCACACTCAGATCCTCACTGTCGCTGAGGATGGCTGTGTTACTTTTCAAGGGAGCTCTGGTTCTAACCTTGAGCACTGCTTCCAGGCTCCAGTTCAGATCCCTCAGCCTGCTAGCACAGGTCCTTCATCCTGCTGGCACAGACTTTCTAGCTTCCACCACTCACCTTTGGACCTTCCCAGCACAGATTCATGAAATAGGCCTGCATGACACATTGTCATGGGCTCTAGGCCTCCAGGTGGATTTGTGGGACGCATTGTTATAGGCTCTAGGTCTTTAACTGCACTCACGCAAGACATTATTGTGGGATCCAGGCCCTCAACTGGAGTCTTTGGTCTTTAGTGTGTGGACAAATTTCCTGCCCTCTTTGTATATGTTTCTTTGGGTGATTCATTATAAAATAATCTTATAAAATGTGACCTGTATTGTACTATTCCCTTACAAAACTCTGAACTACAACAGGCCACCTTCCCTTCAAGTAATATGTTTGTTTGTTAACGTACCTGACGACTGCCCTCTCCAAATTCAGGGGTTTGTTTGTTTGTTTGTTTGTTTTTCAGAATGGAAGAATGTTCTTCAAGCAGAAACATGTAAGAATAACTTAAAAGATATGAGAGTTAAGTAATTTTTAGCCATGCAAGCCTGATCCAGGACAGCAAAACTCCCTCCTCATCAAATACCCTAGGCCAGTACCATAGGCTTCAGAACTAACTAGCCTGGGGACTGGGGAGATAGCTCAGGGGTCTAAGCACCTGCCTGGCAAGCGCAAGGACCTGAATTCATTCCCTGGTACCACATGTTGTGCCAGCCCCAGAAATCTGGGCACACTGTGCCAGCCCCAAAACTGGGCATGGTGGTGCACACTTACAATCCCAGTGCTGGGAAGGCTGAGATAGGAAGATCACTATGAGTCTGAGGTATATAGCAAGACCCTATGCACAAAATATGCATAAAATAGTTTATTTTATTATAAATAGACAAGTAAATCTTTAAAAAGAAAAAAATAAGTAGCCTGGCACTCTACAACATTCCATGCTATGAAACTGGCAATGCATCCATCCCATGCATGTTGATTTGGTTTCCCCTTATAGCAAAGCCTGAAGGTAATCTGGATGGCCATAATGGGAACGTGGGTGCTAAGAGTACTCCTGGTATCTAATGAGTACAACCAGGGATGGTGCTAAAGATTGTATCATGCACAGGACAGCCCTCCAAATAAATTACTTGGTCTAAAATATCAACAGTGCCACAGCTGAGAACCCTGGCCTATGTCTGGCTAGGTTACAGAAATGTTAGCTCAACCTCCTACTCTGAAATGCCTTCACATCATTGACAACCCTTCAGTCCTACAACCAGGTCCCCAAACCAACACTTTGATCCCCTTATCATCCTAACTCTGCCTTACATTCTCTCAGACACAGGAGCTCTGCCACTGGCCATGGGTCCAGACATGCCATAGCACTCTGAGTCCATTTCCTCCAAATAAAATAAAAGAAAAGAGAATGTAAGAGTTCTTATTTTACAAATGTTAAGTTTGATCTTATCTATTTACAATGAACCAGAGAAAAGAAGTAAAGATTCAGTTTTGTATGTATGCACACCCCACTCTCTGAAGGACAGAAATTCTTACACTTTGGAAACCAACCTGAACCGAGAGAAGTCAAGAGTTCAGATTAAAAGGTACCCAGGAAGCCAGAATGATGGTGCATTCCTGTAATCCCAGCACTGAGGCTGAAAGATTGCTGGGGGTTCAAGGGCAGCCTGGACTACACAGTAAGATCTGACTCAAAAACAACATTCAAAGAATGATGGCGAGGAGAGAAGGTAGGTTCTGCAGACACCAGCAAGCCCAGGCCTCCACTTGAAAACATGAACATCCTCCACACTGACCTGTCACCTACCTGCATTCTGTCAGTCTTGATCAAGTACTAAATCCATACTCTCCCCAATCCTACCTCCTTGCACAATACACACATCAACCCGAAGTTACTACAAGTGTGGGAGACAGGTTACTCTCCCTTTGCAGTTTTCCTACATCCACACAAGGCCAAAGAGATAGGAAAGATGCAAAAACTAAATTATAGCTCTTTTCAAGTGAGTGGTTCAGCCCACTCCTGATGTTCAAGAATTTCCCCAGGAGGAGGGACAGAGAACAGCTCTGATGAACCCAAAGGTCCAAACTCTGGCTCTGACGGGAAGAGGCTATTTGCATAAGAACAGAGGTCAAGAGAGGTCCAAAGTTTCTTTTCGAAGGGTTTTTTCCCCTGCTCCTGTGGCGGTCTTCTAATACATAAGATTCTTGCTGGCATGGGCAAAAGGGCACAGCACACACACAGAACAAACAAAAACACAGCATGAGCTCCTGAGCAGAGTGGTGGGAGGCAGCAGCTAGAACAAAACCAAGACCTGGGCAATATGGGGAGGGGCACTGGAGGAAGGGGAGGGGCTGCAATCAGTGCCCTGGAAGAGATGAGGCTGCTGCTTCACCCATCCCCTCCCCTGCCCTGGTCTTTCATCACAAGTAGCAGATGGGCCAGCCCCAGGCAGCTGGCAGGGACCACAATCTGCACAAGCCAGGCCACTCCTTCAGGGCTGGAGAGGGAGAGGCAGGTCAAAGCTGAGGCCCAAGCCCATCTACAAGAGTCCTCAAGGGAAGGATGGAAACATCATCCAATGCTTGACCAAGTGAGGTGTGCCTCATAGCCATGCTCAGCACTGTTCAGAAGGCCTGGGTGGGGCAAGAAGCTGGGACTGGAGGACTGACACAGCTCCCAGAGTGCACTGCAACACGCTGGCCCAGAAAGCATCGCTCATTCAACATTTATGACACTACCAGCAACTAGAGAAACAGTGGTGACAGCAGACACTCTGCCTCCAAGAAGTCCATGGAAAGGTCAGGACAAACAAGGAAATAAACAGGGCATGTGGTGGCATCAAAGAGGGACACTCACACCAATATGGGAGCCTGCAACAGCCTAAACTGGCTCTGGCTTTAGGAAGGTGTTAGCCACACAGAGAAGAAAGAGGTGAGCAAGAAAATGGGAAGCAGGGAAATCCTAAAAAATAATAATAGCATATGCCAAAAGCTAGAAACAAAGAGAACTGGGAATTGTTCCAACCTTTGCTGCATCTGATCACCTTCAGTGGGAGCAGACTCCTAGTTTTTCATAGAATCCTAATTCTTACTGCCCAAAGGAACAGGGGGGTCATCTTGCAAAGTCCAAGCTACCCACTTTAAGAGGAAAGAAACTCTGACCTCTAGGGTTCATCACTTTCCTGGGGGACACAGGCTTGTGAACAGCCAGAACAGCAGCCAGTTCTCCTCTACTCAGTAATATTCCCTCAGTTATTCCCAAGTTAGAATCTGACTGCTGGCTGGGCCATCCAGGACACAGTGGCAGCCCCAAGACTGCTATTAATGAGTCAGGTCTATTTCTCAGGGCCCAAGGAATAGTTCCCTCAGGCTCCTACAAGATAGAGAAGTCAGCAGAACTGAGCTCTAGGAACTCCAGAGCAGCAGTGGAGCACTCAGGACAAAAGGAGTGCCTACCTTCCTCTTCTAGAAAAGAGGCAGAAGCGCAGAGGGCAGTACCTGAAGTAAACTGCTTATGTTACAGCATCAGAGGAAGTGATGGAAATGAAGAGCCTGTCTTTGCTTTGAGGCAAACTATAGGCCAGTGCAGAAACCTGAGGTATGCCAAATCAGACAGGTTCACTTAGGATCTGCCTACCTGGCTCCCCAGGAGTCCACCCCCTCCTCTGCCTGATCACACTAACCTATGTATAAGAAGCTTCCCTCCAGAGAATTTGCTGGCCCCTGTCCTGGCCTGCCCCTGGAGGACAGGTCATCTGGCAAGGGTCAAAACCCTGGCCTGGCAAGGCCTCAGGGCCTCAGCAGCACTTGCTCTGCTGTGCACACAGCCACCAGCTGCCACCCACTTTGGGTCAGAGTATGCAGAGGGGAAGAGGGCATTCTTTACCTTTTTGAGCACAACACCTATGGAATCTAAATAGAAGATTAGATTCAACTGCCAGAGCAGTAGTCCTCCTCTGCTCCTAACAAAGCAGAGTGCCAGCTGATTAAAGCTTCAGAAAGAGGCTAAGAGGTACCAGTGTTAGAACCATTTAACTATTTTCCTATCTGGGGACCATCAGCTCTGAGACCTTGAAGCAAAGGTGTGATGAGAACATCCTATTGGTCAGGAATCCTTACTGTGCCAATGGCCCTTGATGCTGCCTCTGCCTGCACACTCCAGAGCAGGCCCCAAAGGCTAACTGTAAGGCCTGGGGGTGGGGCTCAGTGGAGGAGCATTTGCCCAGCACGCAAGAGACCCTGTCGTGTAGTTTAATCCCCCACACTACAAACAAGTTTAAAGGAAAAGATGTTTGGCAAAGGCTGGCTAATATCATCTGAGGGTGTACAGAGCACGACAGCTGCCTGCCAGCATAACTGCCTTTACTCTGGACCTGAAAAGCCAGCTCAGTGCTGCATGACAGAGGTCACAAGCAGGGACATGTGCCCAACCTCCTTCATATCAGCCAAAGAAACCTCTGGATGGAGGGGAATGGGTTTGTGCTAGTGGCAATGTGACAACACTACAACCAAACTTCTTCCTCACCAAACAATAACCCTTTACAACTCGCCCTCCTGAAAGGCAAATGCAGTCCTCATTTCTAGAAAACTACTTTTTCCTTCCCCTTTCTCTCTCCTTTTTGAAACAGATGAATGATCCCTAGAGGAAACGCAGCTGTAAATACAGGAGAGCATGGAAAGATGTAGAAAAAGAGGCCAGCTATGAGCTTTAGAGGACCCACTCTCCTATTACTAAGGCCTTCTCAAAAGAAGAAACCCCTATTTCAAACAAAATACAACTTCAAAGTACTTCTCTAAAGTGCAACATTTGGGCAGATGATTTCCCTACACTTCAGAGCTGCTTCATTCCTAGCTGACACTAAGACCTGCACATATAAAGTGAGCTGCCTATTTTCTTCCTCAGATCCTTAGAAAAAATGCATTCATTATCTAGTGTTCCTGCTACTGAGTGTCTATTATCATTTCCACCAACAGAAACTGAACTTTGTAAACTGCTGCAACGTTTGGACAAATTTAAATCTTCATCTTTTTAGGCACACCAAAGCCACAGGACATGCTACATGAGAACAGAATGGGAGGAGGGTACAAACCTAAGACAGGTGGCCTGGCTCCTACACTTACTACTTTGCAAAAGCAGCAGCCTTTTTCAAGGGCTCAGTTATGTGAGAGATCACCCACTGGTGTATTCTCTTATCACAACAACAGTGGGGATGCCAACTCAAAAAACTCCAAAATAAAAGCTGTAAGAGGTCTTAGAGTTTGTGGGAAGAAAATTCAACCTGGTTTTATTTTCATAAAAGTTACAGTTTCAATTAAATAGGTTTTGCAGCCACAAAAAATTTCTGCCTAGCATTCCAGCACATTTAGATGGGCCCCTAAATTTAACCTAGAAGCCAATGAGTATAGCTGGTAGAAAGTGGCCCCAGCCCAGAGAGATTACCAACATTATCCACAGTTCTAGGTGGATCTGAGAAATCAAAGGAGGATGAGGAAGGTCAGCATGACACTTAAAATTCTCTCAATCACAAGTATAGGGGGCCAGGGAGATAGCTCAGTAGAATAAGTGCTTGCCTGGCAAGTGCAAGGGCCTGAGTTCAATCCCCAGTTCTGCAAAACAAGTATAGGATACTGCCTTTAATTCTGTTCAAGAGTCTATTATTCAAAGAAAAAGTGCAACATAAGCTCATAAGCCCCATCAGTGACAAAGTAAAGATGTTTATGTTTGAAGAACGCATTCATATACTCAACTCTGGCAGGCATGGTGGAGCATGCTTATAATTCCGGTCCTCAGGAGGCTGATGCTAGAAGGCTGCTTCAAGTTCAAGGCCAGCCTGAACTACACAGTGAGACCCTGTCTCCAGAAAAAAAAGAAAATTCCTAAGTTCCCCAGAAAAATCAAACGTCAGCAATACCCATAAACTGAGTCTCAAACTGACAGGTCTGTTCACTGTTGTCCCTAACTCTCCATTCACTGAAGCGATCAGCTTCCCTGTGGTGGGCACATTTCACTCCTCCTTTTGGAGTGATTCAACACAATGGATCAGGAGTACTGGACCTTAGCACCACTCCCCAGGAATTCTAATCACCATACAGTGATGGACCCATTTGTTATGTGAATCCCTGCCAATTTCTAGCAGAATGAATTTCTAAAGCACAAGTCTATCTATCCCTGTATGTGTGGGGGCACACACCTATAATCCCAGCACTCAAGAGGCTGAGATAAGAGGTTCATCACTAGTTCAAGGCCAGCCTGGGATACACAGTGAGTCTAAGGCCTTCCTGAACTACACAGTGAGACCCTGCCTCAAAAAAGAAAACAGCCTGTTTGCACTTTCAATTTCTCTCAGATATCTGTTCCCACAGTCTTAAAACTACTGGATTGTCCCAAGCCTCTGTCCCTAGCCCCTCATCTGCTCTAAAACATAGAAATCCTGCTAGGAATCACATTCCCTCTCCTCCATGATGGTTTGCCTCTATGTCTCATGTTTATTTCCTAACAGTCTTCTATACATACACAGCTTGCAAAATGCACAAAAGGCACAGTGCCCAGCTCACCAGGAACCTTTAGTAGAGCGTGTGGGGGTAGGGGGATGGTTTGCATACCCAGACAGCAAACCACCACAGCACCCAATAAAACAGTATTTTATGTGAATACAGTAATACAGAATTAAAAGCTACAGACAAAGTAGTGAAAAAAACAGATCAAAAAAATTGATCTGAGCCAAGATAATCAGAGAGTGCCTTAAAAAAGAAAGGGAGGGGCTGGGGAGATAGTGCAGAAGCAGAAGCACCTACATGGCAAAGCGCAAGGTCCTGAGTCTGATCCCTGACCCGGATGCCCTGCCAGCCCTGAAACTCCCGGAGCGTGATGGCACAAGCCTGGAATCCCAGCACTCAGGAGGCTGAGAAATGAGGATCGCTAGAAGATCAAGACCAGCCAGAGGGCTACAAAAGTGAGCACAAGGCCAGCCTGAACTGCATAGCAAAGTCCCTGTCTCAAGAAAGAAAGAAAGAAAGAAAGAAAGAAAGAAAGAAAGAAAGAAAGAAAGAAGAAAAGGAAGGGAAATCTGACCTAAAACCTGGAGGGCTGAAAAGGATGGAGAAAAAAACAAGAATCCTAGGAGAGAACTTTCCCTCTGGGGCATGAGTGCTGAGTATGTTTGCTAGAACCAGGGGTGGAAGGAGGCCAAGTATCAGGGAAGAAAAAAAGTAAATGCTGTTTAAAATCATGCAGGGTAAGGGACAATTCTTGTGGTTTACCTAGTTTCTGTCATCTAGCTAGCTCTGGTTATCAACAAAATATTAATTACTCAACTGAATCTTTAAGGTAAGGCCAGTTCGTACAGCAGGCAGAGAATTCAGCCTTAGGTCAATAGGTAGTGGGGGACCAAACATGTTCTTAAGCAGGAAACCCAACCCAATCCAATCCCACAGCATTTACCAAAGGCCCTCAAGGAGACCTTATTATATGAAAGGATGCCAGTCTCCTGCCTAGTCCCTGGAACAGACAGCTTTCTTCTCATGCCTAGTCCCCTGGAGATAATCACTATTGTAGTCAGGCTTTGCAAGGGAATAAATTTAGTGCAAGACATGATTTATAAGATTATTTTATGATAGTCACCTAAAGAGTCAAATGCAAAAGAGCGCAAAAGATCTGTCCAAGCAAGAGACTTGAAGAATCCAGCCAAGAGCCTGGATCCCACAGCAATGCCCTGTACAAGTCCAGCTGAAGACCTAGACCCTACAACAATGTCTCGTGCAGATCTGTACCATGCACTGCACTGGGAAGGCCCAAAGATCAATGGTGGGAGCTAGAAAGTCTGCACCAGCAGGATGAAGGATCTGTGCTAGCAGGCTGAGGGATCTGCATTGGAGCCAGAAAGTGACGCTCAAAGGACCAGAGCTCCCCAAAAGAGAACTGCAGCCATCCTCAGGGACAGTGAGGATTCTAGCTCCTCCTCTGACAATGAGAACAGCCAAGTTCATATCACAGAAAATCTACAGCACGCCATCTCCAGTTCTCCTTTTATGCTGTTGGCAACAATCCTCAGCTGGGCCTTCCACAGCCAGCACCACACTGGCTCAGTTCAACTGTGTGTTACAAGTTACCCAGGAGTGTAATCTACCACAAGCACCTTAGGAAAGGGAGACTAAAGTAGCTGGAATGCCACACAAGCTAAGGTTCAGGCAGGATGGTGATAACGGGAACTTGCGCAAGGTAGCAAAGGATGGCCACTGACTGGACAGGGAGGACTCAGAAGGAGTGCTGAACAGAGCAGCAACACTCAGATTTCTAGTCCCAGGTGATACTCTGACCTTCAGGCAAGGCTTTAGTTCAAGAGCACCAAAATCAAAGGTCCCTCAGCTCAACCTTCCTGTCTGTTTCTGGGAATAGGAGTTACACATTCCATCCTTCCCATCTGCCTGTGGTTCTTAATGCTAGCTGTGATTTCCTGTAATTCCCATTTGCAAGGAGGTGGAGGGATCGATGGGAAGATAAGGGGAAAAGGCGCTGACAAGTCCTCTGTCCATGAACTATGATAAACGCATCTCAGGAGCCCTGCACCACCATTTTACTGGCAGTGCTTATTCTGGGAAGAGAAAACAGGAAGGAAACAATACATTTCGAAAGCTATGAGGGAAGTGCTGTCCTTACACAATGAATTTCCCCTTCTAGCCAGAGTTGTCCCAGTTGTGATTAGCCAGGGAAGAGAGAGGAAAGCCCACAAGTATCCACACTGAGAGCCATGACAGCCCCTACAGTGAAGACCAAGCTCCCCCACAGTCTGGCAGGGTAAAACTCCACCCAGGAAACTGAGCCCTCACGACAACAGTACCATCACCAATGTTATTAACTGCCATTCAAATGCTTTTTCACTGGGCGCAGAGCCAAGCAATCCAATCTAATATTTAGATTTGATCCTCACCTCACCTTCAAAAAGGGTACTTTTAGTGTTGTTTTGTTTTGGAGGGGGTGTTGAGTTTTTTATTTTGTTTTTGTTTGGGTTTTTTGGTTTGTTTTTGTTTTGTTTTTCTGATGCTGAGGATTAAAACTCCAGACCCACCAGCCTGCTACACAAATGCTTTACCACTAACATCCTCAGCCCTTTCTACTTTCTAGATGGGGTACACTGCATTGCCCACAATGCCCTCACACATCCCAGCCACCTCCCCTAGCCGCCTGAGTAGCTGGCATCATAGACATGTGCACCACACTGGCTTTAACAAGTTTAATCCAAACAAAGCATATTGTCTGCACGTTTACAAATTCAGTAAAGGCACACTCACTTTACGGCTGTGCCTCTCTGAGCTTTAATGAACACTGCTAAGGGTCCATTCATATATGTGAGTTCACTAATTTTATCCTTCCTTTTTAGCTTAAATTATTTCAGTTGTATTATTCTCCAAGAAAGATGGCTCCAAGCTTGGAAATCGTTATAATAATTTAATTAATTTATGTAGAAATGCTGACTCTTTCTTGGGCAACAGCCTGACCTTTCTCTGTGCCTTCCTGGTCCCTGAGAGTAAGTCCTTGGCTGTGGCCACCCTTGGGGTGGGACTACTTGTACAACCTGATGCCCAGGAGCTTCTTACAAGGGCCAGCATGTGGCCAAGAGTGCAGCCAGGTTGGCTCTGCAACCTACCAGCTGCGCCAGCCTAGCCAAACTTTTAAATCCTCTTCTAACTCCAAAATAGGTACAAATAAGCAATGTACTTCAAAGTTACCATGAAAATTAAATAAGTTAATGCATAGAAAACACTAAACAGTGTCTATCACACAGAACGCACTCCAAAAATATTAGCATTTATTATCAGGCTTATCTTTTAAGAACATTTTATCTGAATCTAGAGCTTTATACTTTTCACAGTGGTCTCAATTCATTATGACTACATTCAAGCCTCACCATCACCATTAAGTTAGAACAATTCAAAGTTTATGGACATTTCCCACTATTACGCAAAGGAACCAGTGAGGCCAGAGGAGCTATTTACCTGCCAGTCTCCATGGCAAGTCAGAGACCCATCTTCTCTGTGCACCACCCCAACACGCACCTACCTGATGCTTAAAAAGGAAATGTTCGCTCAATTGGACTCACCACAGGGTCAGGCAGGCTCTCAACAGAGCAACCCCAGCTTCATGGTGGGGACTGGGATTTAGCTCAGCCCACAGCACATCCCTGGCAAGTGTGAGGTCCTGAGTTTAATTCCCAGTAGCAAAAAAAAAAAAAAAAAAAAAAGAGGGAAGCTGACTGGGGAACAAACCATAATCACAATTCCTGGATATCAGCAGCCAACTTGAACGAGACAAGAAGGCCACCTTTCCAGGCCTGACTCCAACTCACCCCTGAGGAAAGAGAACAGCCAGTGGGCCAGAGGTCACTTAGTGGGAAATGTCTGAACTGTCCCCATGAGAACTCCAGACAGCAGGGAATCAGGGTATTGCTCAGCATTCCCCAGGCCCTCCAGCTGGGCCAAATGGGGATCCAGAAAAGCGGCATTTCAAAGGCAGATAATGCCTTGCTAACTGAAATGTGAGTTGCCTTTCAGTGGAGCAAACGCCAGTCTATAAATACCAGGGACTAAAAGGCTTCCTGCGAGGCCTCAGCGGCCTCCTGCCTAAACGCTGGCTATTTGGTCCTCTAGGCCTCCTGAGCCCCAGCAAGTTCCCTCAGGAAACAGCTGCCATCATCCTCTACCGCCTTCCTTGGAGGAACCGCAGCCTCCTTCCTCCCACGGGAGCCTGTTTTGCCTGACCTTTCCTTTCCACACCCTTCACACGCCCATCCACTCCCAGCACCCTCTGAGGCAGCTCCCACCTACCCACTCTCCCTTCTCCTCCAGACATTTGTTCTCTTCCACTCTCATCACCTCAGACCACGTCAACCTTCAATCTGCAGTTTCTATCTGCCATGACACAGACGCAGACTTTGGAATCAGTCCACTTTGTTTTTGTTTTATGTATTTAGCACAGGGTCTACAGAGTCTCACTACATAGATCAGACTCGTAGTGATCCTCCTGTTTTCAGCCTCCCAAGTGCTGGGATTACAGGCACGAACCATCACGTCCAGTCTCAATTGCAGGCTCAGAGTATCCTGGGGATAGAGCTGGCACAACACGCCAGAGATGGAGCCCCAGTCCTTTATCTGCCTAAGCAGAATCAGTCTACTTTGATTCTAGCTCCAAGGCAGTAAGCTATAGTGTGGTGGAGCTTGGAGTCTTGCTTTATAAAGTGAAGAGCTGCCTACCTTAGTAAAGCACCTAGTACAATACCCCACACTTAATAACTTCCTGCCTTGTGCGAGGCCCCAGGGGATTTACCTTCCTTTTCTACTACTCACTGGTAGTCAGTCTTTTACTTGTCACACCTACCAAGACTCAAAGTCTTAACCTACAGGAGTGACCGAAGCCACGACCACTGAAGCCACCAATGGTATATGAAGCCAACACAGGGTCCCAACAACCTTCAATTTACACTAGTGAAGGGACTGGTTACTTTGCCCTTACCCCCTAAAATGACTCACTTGGAGACAGAAAGTAACTGGATGGGAGAGAAAACAGAATTCAGAGTCACAAAAGTAAGGGCAGCCCATCCATCCACAACCAGAAGCAAGAAATCCCAGAATCCCATTTACATATAAAAAAATTTTAATGCATTCTAACACCAAGAACATCTGCCAGTTTTACCAGAAATACCATCTGCTTCACTTCTGATAAGGCCCAAGCACAACTCTACATGGACTAGAGACAGCCTACAGCACGGTTCCCCAAGGTGGCATCCTTCATGACAGCTGCCAGGCAGTGTGCCATGCCTCTCTCCCTGGAGTCCCAAAGCTGTCCTATACATTAATGATTAGCTCTGAAATAAAGTAAAACTTGGTTCTTTCATGAGCACTGTCTCTAGAACTTTTAGTCATGCCTTAAAATCATAATCTATTTAAGCAAGACTATTCTCACTACCTATACATTGTATAGGTCCTCAATAACTGCCTAAAAGGGACTGTCATCAGTGGGTCAGCTGGGTGGGTAGCTTTTCCACTTGTCTTTTTTTTTTCCCCCAGTACTCATAACCTTTACACCAAAATACAACTCCAGCCTTTTTTATTATTATTATTTTTCATTTTGATATTTTGACATGGGGTCTCACTAAGTTTCTAAGTTGCTGAGGCTGGGCTTAAACTTGTGACTATCCCTGCCTCAGCCTCCCAGGGTGTTGGGATTACAGGCATGCACCACACACCTGGCAATTAGCTACGGGTAAGAGGATCCCTGCTATAAAAGCTCTAATATCCTCATAAGAGTCAAAATCCATCAGGACCAAGAACATTTTTCTAAGGCAATCACCTTTGTACGAAATGCAAAAAAAGTGAGTGCCTCCAAAGAAGCCCTCTTGGTTCTCAGATCTCACTGAGAATAACTGACTATAAGTCCAGTACCCACCACAAAGAGATGAAATAACTCCACAGTGAAATGAACCACGAAAACTATCGAGTATAAGGGTCTACACAAACATGTCACTTTTCCTTCAGTCTGCTACACAAACTGCTGAGTAAATTTCTGGTATACACTGCCTGTATCCCCAACTACTACGTACTTCATGACCCCTATGAAAAAGGAAGGGAGGGGGCCAAATGTGGAAATGTGCGATATGAAAAGGACATACAGAGCAAGGGTGAGAAGTATACTGTAAAAACCAAAGGTAGGTCAGGCATGGGGGTCACACCTATAATCCCAGCACTTGGGAAGGTGAGGCAGGAGGATTACCATCAGTTCTAGGCCAGCCTGGGCTACCTAGTGAGTTCAAGGCCAGCCTGGACTGCATAGCAAGACCTTGCCTCAAAATATACATTTTATTTAAAAAAAAAAAAAAGGTGAGAATCTTAGGATTTAATCAGCTCTGGCATGAGAACTGAGTGTGAGGACAAGAATCTCTTGCTTTCTGCAAATAGTACTTGGCTGAAATTCTTCAAGACATTTTTCCTCTCAAAATGTGAATATACAGAACTGAGGCCTACAGCAGCAAAACTCAGAACTTAACCTATTGCCCACCAAGAACGGCTATGGCTCTACCATTCAGTCTCCCACACTGACAAATATGGGAGCAGCCTGGATATTACGGCCAAAGTGATGGAGAAGGTGCTCCCTGGAAAAGCTGGGCCTGTCCTGTGCAGAACTGCCAGGATGCAGGAGGAAGAAAACACAGAGAACTACATGGTATGGTTGTCCGAGAGGCCTCTGATGGGAAACAGCTTCACAGAGAAGACCAGATTCAAATGTTCTGAGAACTGAACCACAGGGAAGCAGTGTAGAGCCTGCCATCTACCAACCCAGGAGGATGCAGAAGAAAGCAGAGAGGAAACAAGCCCCACCCTTCAGTCACTCGGGATGTGGTCCATCTGCCCTGGAGATGGGGAACAAATATGGTTCAAAGCTAGCCTTGGCCTCATCACACACTGCCACCTGTCAGCCCCCCTGTGCAGAGCAGCAGTGTTCCACTGCCCTGCTGTCTGCAGCCCCGACAGGTGTGTCCATGCACACCTGCAGCATTTCCAGCCCACTCCTAGAGAGCCAGCCAGACAGTGACCACTTAACCCAACATCTGGCCTCAAGAAAAGCCACCCAATTACTCCAGGCTTTGTATTTGGTAAATTTTTAAAAACTTACTTATTAGTACATGCTTGTTACATATGACTGCTTTCACTGTGGATGTCTGGCACGCGTACATGACACATCTCATTATCCTTTACCCCACCTTCTCCTCCCACCCTTCTCCCTGCCCTCCATCTCTCTTCCTCCCCTTTCCATCTGCAGTAGACTATCTCCTTGTTTCTTTCTGGGTTTTTTTTTTGGGGGGGGTGGTACCAGGGATCAAACTCAGGACCTTGGGCTTGTCAGGCAAACACTTATTTCACTGAGCTATCTCCCCAGCCCCTCTGTATCTTTTATTTTACTCTTTATTCATTATGTTATATTTTGCAGATGAGAGAAACCATACAGTATTTAATCTTGCATGTCTGGTTCATTTCATTTATCATTAAGTTTTCAACTGTATCCATTTTCCTACAAGGACTTGAATCCTTCTTTATAGCAGAGTAGTATTCCATTATGTAAAAATACTACATTTTCTTTGTCTATTCATTTACTGATGACTATATAGGTTCCTTCCAAGACTAAGGTATTATGAATTATAGACACTGTACTACAGTTATAGAGTACTTGCATGCCAATGCTTATACCAGCATGTCCATTAAATTTAAAGTAGATTCAAACCCCACCCCCAATTCAGGCACAGTCATGGGGTAACAGCTTACTTACTAAGTACTTTCTGTGTCCCAGATACCAGGTGACAGGCAGGACATGCCTCATCTCATTTACTCCTCACAACTCACTGGCTGTGTTAGACACTGTTATCCCCCACATGCCGCTGGAGACACTGGCTATAAATCTCTTAGCACAGAGACTTAGCCCGAGTCATGCACTGAGACAGAAACCCCAAAATGACAAGTACTGGGGTCAGCTTCTAATGGTACTTTTATTTTCCAGTGGTGGGGATTGAACCACAGGTCTATGTACCTGAGCTACATCCTCAACTCTTTTTTCTTTAAAAACAGGGTCTCAAAAAGTTACTACATTGCCCAGACTGGGCTCAAACTTGTACTCTTCCTCCCCAGGGTTCCAGAGCACTGGGATAACAGATATCCACCACACACCCCGCTTAATAGCACTTTTTGCCTGAATTGCTGTCTCAATATCTCCTAGCTATCAGGACTGTGTCTCCTGTTGTAAATATCCATCTCATTTGATGTTCATAACAATTTTGTCAGGGGAATCCTTAAATATAATTTTAATAAATTATTTAAGTTCATATACCAACAGTGAAAAATTCAAATGACACAGAAAGAAAATCTGAGTAGTTACAGTTCTCTTTACCTTCATGACTCACAACTTCTCACCCAGCAATCATAAATCTTTTGGTAACTATCCCTCTAGAGTTAGGTAACATTAACACTTCTGTTCTTACAGATAATAAAACTGAGGATCAAAGGGGTCAATTCGCATATGAGCACAGAGCCACTGCAGCAGAGCTGAGACTGAAACCAGGTCACTGACTCCAAAGCATGCAGCCCTAAAAACTGTCCACTTCCACTGCCCACCGGCTTGCGGCCAGTTGTACTTCCTCACCCTCCAAGTAAATGGGGAAACTATCCAAGTGCACCTGCCCCAGGAACATCAGCACTGCTTCACTGCCCTGCAGCTCTAAGCCTCGGTGCGTAGGGCAGGGCCACCATCTCTAACCTCTCTCTGCCTGTGGAGATCATCTTCAGCTCTGAAAAAACAAGAGTGGATAAAGAGGAAGAAAAGCCCTGCCTACAGGAAATGCTGCATGCCCCGTGATAGAACAATCAGAAGGGAAACAGCCCTGACAGCCTGCATAGACTCTGAGGTAAAGACAGTTTCCTTTCCAACAGGACATTTCAGGTCAGAACACACCTGTCGGTCAGTCAGATGAAGATCCTGCCTGCCTCAGAGGAGCATGCAGGGCTCATCCCTCTAACCCCAAAGAACTCTAAAGTTCTAGTGTTTTACTTCCTTCCAGACCCTCCAATGACCCGTCAACTGCCTGGATTTCAAGATAGCAAGGTTTTGTCCTCACTGACTCCCCCTCCTGCAAAAAAGTAAAACCCCTTCTCCTGTAAAAAACACTCTTCTTAGTTAGGATCTGAATGCTACCCTTTCAAACTGTGCACACTTTTCCATTTTTTTGTCCCATCCAGACTGAAACATACCAATATACTACCTTGGGGTACCAATGTTGAGGTAGGGGTGAGGGAACAAGAAAAGAGCTGCTGCCACCATATTGCTATTCCCCAGCAAGAAATGTTGTCAAGCCCATAATCTCCCAAGATGCTCCCACATCCCAGCAGGAGCTACCAAAGTAGGATGTGAGTCCCAGCTGAGCCAGCACCCCTAATGTACAAGTACAGTAGGTGCTACTGACTGCCTACTGGTTGCCACAGTCTCCTGTTTCCCACTTGTAAAATGAAACTAAAGCTCTTCCCCACTGGGTATGATGACTGCATGCCTGTAATCCCATCACCCAGGAGGCTGAGGCAGGAGGATTGCTGTGAGTTTGAGGCCAGCCTGGGCTACAAAGTGTGTTCAAGGCCAGCCTGAACTGCATAGCAAAACCCTGTCTCAAAAAGACTAAAATAAAAATAAAAATCTTCCTCACTGTAGAATCTCCCCTTGGTATACACAAAGGTACAGGACTCCCATGGATAATAAAATCCTCAGATGTTGAAGTGCCTTATGTAAAAACAGTATTTGTACATAACCTACACACATCCAACATGAATGGAATTATCTCTAATTACTCATAAGACCTAATACAATGTAAGTGTTAAGTGCTACACAAATAATTTCTATTACATTATTTAGGAAATAAAGACAAAAGTTTGCACATGTTATCCCAGTACAGACACTATTGTTTCCCCCAAATTTTTTCACCCCAACTCTGATTGAGTCTGTGGATTCAGAACCGAAGGTACAGAGGGCCAACAGTTTTACTTAAGATATCTTATATGAAAGTAAACGTAAAATGAAAAAAAAAATTTGTTACTATGAATATGGACCCCCTGTCTGCATATTAAACACAGAAACTTTACACCATCTTCAAGGATACTGAAATCTATGAAGAGAAAAGACTAACCAAAACACTGGAGAACAATTTTTTAAATGCATAATTAAGTATTAAACTATGTGTTGAAAAAAAATCCTTGTGGGTAGACAACTATATGGGAAAGGGCATCCACTAAATAACTTTTTCAATTTGGGTAGAAATTAAGCTCAGTAATAGAGTGTAGGCCTAACATGCACCAGGTCCTGGGGTCAATCCCTAGCATCACAAAGCAAACATTGTTCAATCACCAAATCAGTTTTAACGCTTCACCCGAAAAACTCTTTACTTTGTCACCTGCACATCACCTTCCACTAACCGTGCTATTCACAGATGACACCACCACCAAAGACTCTGAAATCTGTTCAGGCCGCTGCTGCTCATTTGACAAGAGTAGCTTTCTTTCAAAAATCTGCTTTTAAAAAGCACACACAGGCCCATCAACTGTTACAACCCCCAGTATCATACAATTCCAGAAGCAACAACAAACTGCCATCAAAAGTGCTCAATTCAGGAGAAGAAAAGCAAAAATGAGTCATCCTGTGTTAACTGCTATTTACCTGTAACTGGGCTCACCCTGGATACTAAGCCATTTCTCCAACTGCAGAAGCAAATGTCTGAGTCAGCTTCAGAGAATGACTGATGCTTCCCAAGGCTTTTACAATAAAAGAATTCTAAAGAGGAAGATCTGCACCTGAGAATGAGCAAGCAAGCCCCTGTGGTCAAGGGGCTCTAGTTCGTGACTCACTTTGCTAGACCATTTTGAACCACTTCCCAATGCCCCTCTACCCTCACCCCCGAAACCACGGTTCCTGAGCTTTCTTTACTTTCTACCACCAGCCAGGACTGAACTTGATCAATATTAACAACTTTTTATCAGCTTTTCATACAAACCAGGCCTTACTCCAAAAGCCTCCACTTTTAGAATTTCATTCCTTGTCATCAGCGGATTCAAAGCCACCTTGCCCTCTTGAACTTTCTATTTTAGTCTTCTCTACCTGGCCAATCACTTATCCATCAGCCAACTGATTGAAGAGTGGGTATAAAAAAGTGGATGACATAGTCACTGACCTTGGGGGTCTTTTGATGTCAGCCCACACAGGGGTGGCTGGTCATGAGCTAAAATAAACAAGGACTTATATCCTCAACTATCCCAGACATTATAAAATCACAGAAAACACAGATATCAGCACCCAGAAAGTCAATCTCACAAACCAACATTTCTATCTAAACTTGAGGCTTGGGGAAAATGGGAGAAGGGAATTTATATAATTTAGCCTGTTCTGTTTCCTTGTCTCAATTTTTTCCTGTTAAGCTTATCTACTTTTCTTTCTTCATTAAAAGGACCAGCCAAATAGCTCAGCGGATTAAATCACCTGCAAGCAGGCACCAGGGGCTGAGGGTTCAATCCCCAGGCCTGCCATGCCGCCCCTCCACTCCCGCACCCCATGCTGAGACAGCAATTGAGACTGGGCATGGTGGCAAATGCCTGTAATCCCAGCTCTTGGGAGGCTGTAAACAGGTGGATCACTATGAGTCTGATCTAGTAGTAAGACCCTGAACACCTATAGACCCTTCCCTAAAATACAAAATAAATAAATAAATAAAAATTTTAAAAAAGAGGTTGAGACAGAAGGATCACCGCAAGTTCAAGGCCAGCCTGAGCTACATAATGAGACCCTGTCTCAAAAGAACAAACAAAAAAGATATTTCAGAATCTGGTAACACCTCCAGATTAGCAACTCATTAAGAAAAGCTTGACAGCAAGACCAAACACCAGACCAAAGCTCCTAAATCTAGCTCACTCTGCAAAGAAAGGCAAGATGCTTTTTTGTTAGAGGCCAGGGAAACACTCCACACATAACTTCGGTTCTCTCGCTCCTGGGATGACTGCCAGCTTGGAACATAGAAGTCACTGACAAAGCCAGACGCTCAGGCTCAGAGACTACTGCACCCAACAGGGTTCTGCAGCACCATCTCCAATGACTGTCAGGTATTGCCTTAGACCACTGACTCCACCTGGGCAAGCTCTGTGCCATTCTGTTCTTCATCACAACTACATGCCCAGCACCTAGCACAGGAATTTGTTAAGTACATGCCAAACAAATGACTAGATTTACTGTACTTCCTTTTGGTTTCTTAAGAAACCACCTTCTGCCTCCCACCAGGTCAATGTCATAGCCCAACCAGATTATCAGCTCACAAATTATTATGACTTGAAGGCGCATGTAGGGGGGGAAGGTGTACCAATGAATGCTCCTGAAACCCAGAGCCTGTTCTTCTTGATATCTTGCTGAGCAACAAGCAAAATTCCCCACAAGTCCGAAATAAGGGGGCAGCTAGCCTTACCATACAGTTTCTACCTGGAGGTAGATGAGCTGATAAAGGTGTGCCTGCCCACATCCCACACTCAATGCTCCAGAAACATCTCAGCATACCCAGTGAAACTGCACACCCTCACTACGTCTCTGCTCACTGGCTTTCCGGGACGAGGAAGCTGGCACATATGCCCTGTCTCCTTCCTGTCTGGGTAGAGACATGTAGCTAGACGTGTGTGTATACAATACATTTGAGTGAGTGACTGGCTGATTCCCCCTCAAATAGGCTTGAGGAAGTCAGGCCCACAGTTGTGAACAATTTTGGTCTGGTAATAAAGTGGAGCAGGTGGTGGGAGTAGGGGCAGGGGATAGAAACAGCTCTCCCAGACAGTTGATTCTCAATCTTTAAACAACCTTACTATATCTAAATCTAGACAGCTGACAACTGACACCGTGACACCTAGGCAAGGGAGACCCAAAGGGAAAAAAAACAGAACACATCTGGAGTCTGGTGGCATTTTCAAATTGCAAGGAAACAAAGCACAGAGACAAAAGGCCCAGCCTACACATGAATGCACATATTTTAAGAACAGTTCTCCTTCAGACAAACTGAGCTTGAAGACTCACTCCTCTTCATAATCTCAGTTTGACTCAAACCCACAATCACAGAAGGAACACAAGCTGGTAAGAACAATGTGAACCACGTGGGTCCCTGCTGGGCCCCAGCCCCCTTCCCTGAGACCAGCCCGGAAGGAAAGGAGCACTGCCTAGGCTTTTCATCACTTGAGCAAGTGAGCACTGAGCATCCGTTCTCATTTTTCTTTTCTATAGAATGAGGAGGTAGCAATGTGATGGCACATGCCTCTCATCCAAGCACATGGAGAACTGAGGAAAGGTCTCAGCTCAAGACCAAGTAAGACTCTGTCTCAGTAAAAAAAAAAAAAAAAAAAAAAAAAGTTGGTTCCCAAAGTCTCATCCATTGAACTCGAACATTTCAGAAGCCTACAGAGTCTCTCTTCATACTTGCTTTGTTGTGCAAGGAGTTTGGTACTATATGATACCGACATCATGAATCTGAATCTTCAGATGTGTCTTACCTCACCTCACTCAGGCTTTTACAACTCCCAGAACTTGGGAATAGAATTTGCATTAATAGGCAGGGCCAAAACTTCTTGGCAGTGAATGTTAGCATGAAAAACAACCAAAATGTGTGTGGGTGGGTGTGGGTATGTGTGGGTGTGGGTATGTGTGTATGTGACACACACAGGAGGGAACTTTCTGGAAGGACTAATCTTGAGCTCGATTCTTAATAGAGGAGCACAGAGAAGATAATCTCAACCACCTTATTTCCGTCTCGTTGGACTCCCACAGCCCAACCAGGGATGTGCCCTATCCCATAGGTTTCTCTGGGATGGAGTCATCCCAACTTCTAATAAAACAATTAGGTGACCTGTATGTGTACACTTTCAAGAGCTGTGAACAGGGTCTAGGTGCAGAGGAAGTAAAATCAGCTAGTGATCATGACTGGAGCTCCAATTAGGGCAAGGGCAGAAGGCCTGCTGGTCCATTATTGCTGCAGTGGCTGGCTCAACATGAAACCACCTGGGGGCAGACCCTGTAAAGGAAGTGGCACTCTCCCAGCACCATCTGCACCTTCTGGTGTCAGGGCTGGCCAGTATTTTTAGCCATGAGTGTAATCAAAGTCCACTGTAAGAGCCTTGGGAAAGCTGTTCTAAGGCGCACTCTCGGGCCACACTTCACTGTGCTCAGAGCCTCTCTCCCTCCTCCCCACCTGCAGGTTGGTCCCCAGCCTAGCAGAAGCAGGTGCACAGAACCCCAGCGAGAAGTTTTACACAAGAAAAGCTTCTAATAACTATAAATTACATTTGATAAGGAAGGCTGGCTGGGCTGCACAGTAAAGTTCTCTCTATAAAACACAGTGACAGGATTTAGAAGTCAAGCTACACAGTAAGCACTCTTTAAAGCACGGTATGTGTACACTGAATCCAGGCACTAGTGCCTCTGCCCACTCTCACAGAAGTGTGAACTGCACCAAAGTTATGGAAATAAATGCTGAGTTGAAGGTTGTATGCTTGTTTTGTTTTGGCAGGGTCTTTTCCTGATTCAGGGCAATGGCCTCAACATCGGAGAACCAAGAGACTTTTCTGTGACACAATTCTTCCTCAAGCTGCATAACCAAAACAATGTTAACTCCAGAGCAGAAACATGAATGCAGCCTTCAGAATATCGCAGCCTTCAGAATATCGCAGCCTTCAGAATATCGCCATGAGAAATAAAAACCTGTCCACAAAAATTCACACAAAGGTGCTCCTGGCAATATTATTCATAACCTAAAAAATGCAACAACCCAAATATCCATTTACTGATAAATAAAATATAGTTCTGTCTATATAATTAAATATTATTCAATAATAAAAATGGTAAAATAGATACATGCTACAAAATAAACATTATGCTAATGCCAATCTCTAACAACCAAAAATCATATGATTCCATTAATATGAATGGTCCAAACAGACAAGGATAGAGAGCAAGAAAGAAACCAGATTAGTGGTGACCTAGGGTTGGGCACAGTGATTTTTAATTGGTTTCTTTGGGGGATGATGAAGATATTTGAAAACTGGACTGCTGGGCTCAGCAGCACACACCTGTAATCCCAGTACTCAGAAAGCTAAGGCAGAAAGATGGATGTAAGTTCGAGGGTAGCCTGGACTACATAGTGGGATGCTGTCATTAAAAAAAAAAAAAAAAAAGAAAACTTAAACTATTTTATTTAACTGTAAATACACTAAAAATCTTTGCACTGACCATTTTTAAAGGGTAACTTATGCATCAACAAAGCCATTTCTTTATTTAAAAAAACCTCCCTGAACAAACTTAGAAATACAGCTACAGAAGAAAAGATTTAAATCACAGCTCATCTATTTAATGGAATAGTAGACAGCCATTAAAAATACAAAGGAGATCACAGAAAATGCAGTATAATATAAAAAGAAAAAAAGGAAAAACTGAATGTACATGGATTATCATGAAAGGCAAAAAAAAATAATACACAGAAAGGATGTTTGTGTTGGGCAGTAGAATCATGGCTTTTTTTTTTTTCCTCTTTCTCAAGCCTTCCATAGTCTCATCCCATAGGATTGGCAACTTTGAAAAAAATCCCTCAGAGCCAGACTCTGGAGGCTGAGGCAGGAGGACTAACAGAAGTTCAAGGCCAGCCTGGATTATACAGACCAAAAAAAAGAAAAAAAATTTAAATCAATCCTTCCTCAAAAGGTTTGCACATAGTACAATTTAAAATGTAAAATAAGCAAAGCCATCTTGTTCTCCTTTTCAAACTTCCACCCAGTTTACTGAGATCAACTTAGAACAATCCAAAGAAGGAAGAATTGGATAAACAGCCTCCTGTCCCATTCCCAGAAGCCAGTTTCATTTTACTGGCTTTGTCAGAAGCCGAGGTCTAGTCTAGCCAAAGAAAAGTTCAGCTAGGATAGTGTGCACAAAGGGCAGCCCACAGTCAGATCTCAAACTTCTGTGGGTAAAGGCAAGTCACTGCTGGCAATAGGCTGGCTCTGGAAAGATTAGAAAGATGTGCTTGCCTCCTTAAAGAAAGAATGGTAAGAAAGAGGAGGCTAGTAAAGAAACTATAACTCATGTTGTGTCTCTGAGGTTTGGTTTCTAATCTCCAACTGCAGGAGAAAAGAATCCTGAATTATTTCATTTTTCACCAAAGAGGAGCCTCGTCTAAGTAGTAAAGAACAGTCAGCCACCAACTCGAGCATGCAAACCCACTGAGAAGCTTTACTGTCATCAGGAATTCCAGGCTAACATTCCCAAGTGAAAGCAGTGGGTTCTGCATAAAAATCCTTCTGTGCCCATGTGTGGGAAGGGGGTACACTAAGGTTCACTGCCATCAGGTAATTTTAAGGGTCTAGGAATGCCAGCCAGCCACGGTAACAGGGGACTACATCTGTTTCTGCTTGAGAAAATGCCTCAGTAATATCCTGTTTCGGGAGTACAGCATGAATTCTTGGCATTCAGCCTTCAGATGTTTCCAGGGTGGCTAGCCCTCTTTATTGAGATGTTAAGAGCCAGGGAGGGAGAGGACATCACAGACAACACCAGTCTGTGAAACCTGGGTCAGTTCTCATCACAGTTGCTACACCTCCTGCTGTCACCATACCCAGAATCTTAACAGAGACTCCACTGTCCCCTGGTCTTGACAGTAATACCCTTGGCCTCTCACAGCTGCAGTGACCCAGCTCTGTGGCCCTGCTAGGTCTATCAGCAAAGTGGAGACTTCCATGCCCAGGTGAGAAGCAGGGGATGACACAGCAAATGCAGGAGCCCTGCTGGTTTCTAGGCCCAAAACACTAAAAAAGGACATCATCACAGACCGACACCAGCACATGCAGAAGGAAGAACACTGGTGCCCACTAGAATCCACTTTCTCATTTTCTTCAGAAACAATCATCCAAGCAAACAATGGCCACAACCTTGAATCTGAGCCAGAATCGTCAACAGATCCTGCCGCTCAAGGACAATCACCCCAAGGCTTTCCTGCCTGCCTGCCTGCCCGCCCGCCTGCCTGCCCGCCCGTCTGCCTGCCTGTTTCCTGTGTCTCAGAGGCAGTAATGGCTTCGAGCACTCAGCACTCAGCACAAAGCCTCCAGCCCCCACCCCAAAGCATTCTCCACTCCCCTCCACTGACAAACAACCTTACCATATTTCAGGCAGTATTTCTCACTGCTCTACTTCCCAAGCATGCCTTGATGGGGTAACATAACTGAAGAACATGAATTTTTAAAAGATCATCCCACTAAATGAAACTTTCACTGTAAGATACGTACGTGGGTGCCAGTGGTTGAAAATGTCCCCTATGTTAATACTCTTTGGGAGTGGGGCCAGCAGGTGGAGGTACTGTAGGTAAACAGGCTGAGTTCATAAGGTTGAGCCCCATGATAGCCATTAGTAGCCAAGAGAGGAAGGAGACAGAGCTACCACATCACCTTGTGATGCCCTATACTGTGTTAAGATACAGAATGAGAACAAAGTATCTTGGAAATCACAGCCTTCAAAACAACTAAGCCAAATTTAACTTCTATTCTTTATAAATTACCCTGTTTCTGGTATTTTGTTGTGGCAACAAAAGATAGATTAAGATAGTGACCCCTCTGTATCCACATCATTTTGAAAAGCTGGAGCCTCTTGTCCCACCCTGCAGTTGTCTCAGTGCTTTCCCCTAATCAAGAGGTCCTAATCCTCAACACAGTCTGCATCACAGCAAGGGCTGTTTTCAAAGCCACAGGATCTCTTCCTCTTGTTTGCTCATCATCTTCCCACTGCTTGAGGGAATGCACCCCAAACAAGAATTCCTTAGAATCCAGTCACACAGAAGGAAAATGAATTCTGCCTGCCAGCATCAGCTAGGAAACTGCACATCAACCCAGGAGCTCAATAAAAAGCTTCCCGCACTGCAGTTACGCAACCAACCCTGTGGATCTCCAAGTGGGCTTTCTGGCCCTGCCAGGGCTTCCTGCAAACTGCCTCTCGGTAAATGGGGAACTGGAGGGAGAGGCCAGCGCCTGTGTTCCCTGGCTCTCTGCTTCATTCTCCCAGCTCATCTC
Organism: Octodon degus; assembly: GCF_000260255.1. NCBI lineage: Eukaryota > Metazoa > Chordata > Mammalia > Rodentia > Octodontidae > Octodon > Octodon degus. The sequence goes on from NW_004524583.1 coordinate 12,350,704, forward strand.
TTCCGGTCCTGAATGTGGACAATGATGTTCCCATATTAATTTTTAAGACACTACTTCTCTGAGCCCAGAGGAGACAAAGCACCAGCAGTAACTAGGAGTTGTCAGGAGATGTAAAAATAAAGTGAGAGGGCACAAGGAAGGGTTTGAAACAAAAGGCAAGTTTTTACCTGGGGAATGGACAAGCATCAAGCAAGGGAATGAGCAGTGCTTAATAGCAATCAACTTTGAAAGAAGTCTGCCTTCTATAAGCCAGAAGCCACATGAATTATTACCTCTGGAAGGTGCATGTTATGTGTGTGGAGGGCAAGCTGAGCAGCAGGAACTGTTGCCCCAGCAACAGCCAAGGAGGAAATCCCCTGCTAGGAGAGGCACCATTACATAAGCTCACAAATTCAAGCGCCACTCTGTGGAGATCAGCCAGGAAACCAGGCGAAGTGCAGAGGTCTTGCTATTTGCCAGTCTGTGCCTCTAACACCTCATCCCACCTGTCCTCTGCTTTCAATGGGCCCAAAGGCTGGGCCTGAAGTCGGCAAGCTTTGCCAGTGCGGCAAATTGCACTATCGGACAATGAGTTTGCGCTCAGGGTTTTAAAAACAGCATTCATATTGGGAACAGATCAGTAGTAGGTAAGGATTGGTTTTATTTTCCATTTCTTTTTTTTTTTTTTTTCTTTGGTGGAACCGGGGATTGAATTATTTTCCATTTCTATAAGGTACCCAAAAAGGTACAGGAATCCCATCTGGAGGCTTCACACCAATACTGTCCTCTGTTTAACTTACTGGGCAAAGTTTCTTGAGTAACAAAAGGCCCCTAATGAAAAGTAACTGACTTCGTGGGCTCCATGAAAAGATAGATGGCTTGGTTCTGTCACTGCAGTGTCACAAGTGCTAGGCATGTATTCTGAATCACAGAAATATTTGTGAGCTAAATGAAAAACTGAGTAAGTGTTCTACAAACATACTGTAAATGTGTATCTTGGAGAATGAGGGACACTGAGAAACAGAAAAAACTTCAAGCATTACTTGAAGAGAGTCTTTAGAAAGACTCCATTATATATACCTTTGTGCATTCAGACAAGTTATTTAACTTCTCTAGCTCTGGTCTCAATTGGAAAAATGAGGATCACAATATCTCTCTAAAAAGTTTGCTGGTTACTAACTGATCCCAAAAGTAAGACACTACGCAAAGTTTTGTACACAGTGCTCAAGAACTGGTATTATCGCTGCCTTATCCAATTACTGCTTTACTGAAGTGAAGAAATACCTCTGCTAACTCTGAGACAATGTTCATTTCTGGTTGAGCTGCAGCTAACTAAAAATACAAAGCTCAGAAAACTCAGAAGTCTGTGCCAGGGGCATGTCTCTACTAGCCTCCACTAGATAGTGACAATTTGGGTGCAGAATTCCTAAAGGAGAGGGAGAGGGAGAGGGAGAAGGAGAGAGAGAGAGAGAGAGAGAGAACACACGCGTGCCTACTATTCATCCGTATTTTTTAACTAGAAGAACTGAAGCAGAAAGACGGATAGAAAGACAGTCCATGCTCTGGATCTAAAAAGACTGTAAATGCCTAAGTTGAACTGAACTAGTCTTCCTGAACCTTTGTAGAGAACACACAACTCCAATTAGGAAGAACAACAAAGCCCAGCACACTGCCTGCCACAGAGAAAATTCAGTGGCAAGCACAGCATTAGGCCTCTGTCGGAGGTAAGAACTTTCCTCTCACCAGCCCAGACTGGGTTCTGACTCCTTTTTCCCCCCGGGGTCTTACCGTCCCCTCAACCACCTGCCTGTCCCAATGCCGTTACAGGCAACTTTTTCCACTTCAGTAGCTGCAGAGCCACACACGCTAAGTGTCACTCACTAATATATGGGGTCGCTAAAACCCAGGCGTAAAAGCGTCTATATGCATACACTAAAATTAAAAAAACAGGAAGTGGCTTCCATGAGTTCAGCCCACATAATAAGAAAAAGTTTTCAAGATTAAAGAGCAGACGAGGCGCGAGGGCTGCAGACGGCTCCCGCACACCTCCGGGAGCTTGCAGCTTCCTCAGGAAATCCACCTCCGCTCCGCCAGCCCCGCCAGCGCGGGACCCGCGGCCCTGCCGGCTCGGGAGCGACCCCCGGAAAGAAGGCCTCTGCTCGCCGGTCCGCGCCGGCCGGCGAGGCTGCCGGACCCCGCGCGGGGACCCGGTCCCCAGCTCCGGCCAGACGCCCGGAGGCCCGGGTGCCGGTTCACACTGCCTCCCTCAGTCCCCAGGCCGGCCGGGCGACGCCGACGCGGGGTTCGGGAGCCGGGCGACCGGTGACAGCAGGCCAGCTCAAGGAGCAGCCGGCAGGGCTCGGCCCGCGTCCGTCCCGGGCGGTGCGCACCGGCTGGCGCCCCTGACAGCCGGCTGGGAACGGCAGTGACACAATGCCCGCCCCGGCCCGGCCCGGCCCAGGTGACAACTCACCCGGAGCGGCGCGAAGCCTCCGGGAGGGGGGCGCTCGCGGCTTCCGCGCACCCGAAGCCCCCTCGGCCGAGGCGAGACTCCGCGTGCCCTTGTCTGGCTGACGCTGGCCGGCGCTGCGGGAAGACGCGAAGGCGGCGGCGGCAGCAAGCCGGCGGAAGCGAGGAGGTGACTCGGCGGTCGCCGGCTTCGGAGAATGGAACGCGCGGTGGCGGCGATGCCGGCGTCACTGGCCCAGCTGTACCGCGCGGGCGGGGGAGGCCCCGCGCAGGAGGAGGGGGAAGGGGCGGGGAGGGGCGGGGCCAGCGAGACGCAACAAGCGCCGGCGTCACGCCGCTGCGCTCGCCGGCTGGAGACCCCGTGCGCACGCGCCGCAGGCCCGGCCCTCTGCCCCGCGGGAGGCGCGAAGGCGGGGTGTGGGGGCCTTAAAGGAACAGTCACGCTGACTCCTGGAGTGATCGTGCCGTAGTATATAGACTTGGAACTTCGCTGTTTGCAGTGCGCTCTGCAATTCTTTCAGTGTTGTCATTTAGATATCATTTGAGTTATTATATTATTATAATTGGCGGATTGCTCTCTGTTTACAAGGCTGTTTTACACACACTGCCTTGCTAGCTGACCTGACCTGTCTCTGAAGCAGGTCATTATCTTCCGTCCAGCAATGCTCCTTAAACAGGCAGCCTACTCGCCTCAGACTGCCCCAGGGGTAGGCTGATTCGGAAGCCCGCCTCCAGCTGTTTTGATTCGCTAACATGGGGTCTGCTTCGAGGAATATACATTTTAAGGAGCCTTTTAAGGAATGTTGCAAACAGATCTTTAAGTGTGGAGTGAGGGCTGGCAGGCCCCGGCTGGGACCCACGGGGCTCCTAGCTTTGTCCCCTCCTGAGTCTTATGTCTTCTTTGCCAGCACACCCAGTGTGAGCAGTCAGTGCGGTGAGTTGTATGGCTGCCTCGTTTGGGTTTTTGGCTTTGGTTTTGGTTTTGGTGACCTCCCACTCCAGCTGTGTTCTTGACTAATGTATTTACAAGGCTCGTTACCCTTGATGGCAAAAAGTGTGGCTTATTGCCTTTGTGCCCCAGGCCTGTGCCTTGCTTGACTATGGCTTGAAGCGATCCAACCCGAAATGTAGCCGCAGAGGCAGCGCTTCAGTCCACGGACTTACTCTTTATGCCGTGAGTCCTGACTGCAGCCTGGGTCCCGCAGGCCTGTTCTGCCAGGTGCCTTTGTCCTCCCCTAGGCGCCAGAAATCGAAAGCCTGGCCTCCCACTCATTCACTCTACTGCTGAGCTGTCTATATCCGCAAGTCAGATTTATTTATTTTTATTTTATTTATTTATTTATTTATTTAGCTTGACTTTTGGACAGATACATTCCCTCAGGACCTCTCACCAGGCCTAGTTCTAGAAAGCTTCCAAGAAAATTGCTGTGGATTAACAAGACATGTCGTGTAGTTCAAACAAAGCAAGCAGAATACACACACACAGAGACCCCTTCTCTGCCCCACAGCAACTTGTGGCATGTTGCTGTCTTTTCCTAAGCCAAGCTGTTGTTCTGCTTTTCTCCTGGCCTTCCCTGGAGAAGATGGTCACCCCTCCCTTCCTGCTTATTTCCCCACTGCAGTTGGGCTGCTCTGCTCAGGCCATTAGGGGCTTGAGAAGCAAACATCCCAACTGCCTGGAACTGCAGCAGAGCTTAGCAAAATGTATGACCTGGGCTGGAGCACCCAGGGCTCGCGAAGCAGACAAACATGGGAAGAAGGTGGAAGAAGAATGAGAGGCAACAAAGGGGTGTGGGGACAAAGCCGGTATTGATGTGATGTGCACGTCAGGTCTTCCACGGGCTTGTGCACCACAGTCTGGCCACTAACAGATGATGTCAAGCAGATCCATCGTCTGTCACATTGTCAAGCGGCTTCCAGGACCCTACACATATCTGTTGATCACTACCTAAAATCCTCTCCTAAAGCCCCAGTGTCCACAGAATGAAATCTCACAACCCAGCAAGGACTGTGTCCAATGCTATGCTGTCCACAATCTGCCCCCTCACCAAAACAGCAAAGATGCTAGTGTGGCGGCACACAACTGTAATCCCAGCACTTAGGAAGCTGAGGCATGAGGGTTACTGTGAGTTCAAGACCAGCTTGAACTATGTGGCAAAACTCTGTCTCAACAAACAAATTAAAATATATGTATACATAAATATGTATAAAATCTGGCCCACACCCTCCCCTTCCTCCACTTACCGTTCCTCCAGCCTCCCCACACCACCTGCTGGTCTCTAACAAGCCACTATTGTCACTATTGTCTTGGAGTCTGTGCCCAGCTGTTCATGCCACCTGGGATGCCCTCCCTCCTTACCCTTTACAACCTCTCTAGAGTTTCCCCTGCTGGGGCACTTTTAGTGGGGCCTTAGTGTTCAGCATTCATCTCTGTCTGTCTGTCTGTCTGTCTCTTTCTCTCCGCCCCCCCCCCAGATATGCTGTTTGGACTTACAACTTGTCCTTTATTTCTTTGTCACAGTTCTATACACCATATTTCTAGAACATCAATGTCCTTTTTTATACAGGATACCTTGTATATACACTACTGTAATTTTTGCTGATTGTACTTTAGAGTACAGTATTCTGTTATACAATATAGTACTGCATGGAAATTATACAAATAAGATATCAAGTTGGAGTTTCTTTTAAGCATTTCTTTGTTCTGAATATTGTAATGTACATACAGTGCTACACACAGTTCCTCATTTAGCAAACAATTCACTTAATGATGTAGTCTCAGAAACAGAACACAGTGGTTAAACAAGGAATGTCTACAGTATATATTTTTTTCTTCTTTTTTTTCATTCTTTTTTGAGATAGGGTTTCACTATGTAGCCCAAGCTGAACTCAGGGCAATCCTTTTGCCTCAGCCTCCCAGAGAGTGGGATTACAGCCATGTGCCACCACACTCAGAGATTTTCTTTCTGCTAACACCAGAGCTATTTTTTTTTATTTTTGTGTACTTATTTAGATCTTACTTTATTGAAAAGGAATTAGGATGGCTCTTCCCACTAGTATAGTATTCCTAGGCCTTTCCAGATTTTCAATACAAATTTGTTTTGTTTTTGTTGTTTTTCTTTACCAGGGAAGTTTTCTGCCGTGACATCTCTTTATATCATTTGTGCTGTCTCCTACTTTTTCAATGACTCCAATCAATCTTAAGTTCTTCTTTGTCTCATCTAGAGGCAACTGTAAAGATTTCTCATGATCCCTTGTTATTTTTTTTAACATAGAAGTTAGCATTCTAACTTCTTCTTTCTTTTTTTTTTTTACATTTATTTATTTGTGTGTGTGTGTGTGGCCAGCTCAGCCCACCAGGGGGCGGGGCTGGCTGGCTTGTGGTGCTGGGGGATCGAACTGCAGTCCCTGTGCTTTACCAAGCTTGTTCCAAGTAGGTGCTTTAGACCACTGAGCCATCTCACCAGCCCCTCCCTTGCTATTTTTAAGAAATCTTTCTTTTCATGATTGTTACCCACAAGCCTGCCTTCTATTCATGAGATCTTGTGCTCACATTAGCTTAATCTGCTACAGATACTTTCAAGAGAATTTTTATTCTCCTGGATATCTGCTGGAATCTGCTTTATGGGTTCCATTTCTTTCTTATGTTGAGCATTCATGGCTTCAATAATCTTCTTAAGTTCCTGTATTTTTTTTTTTTGTTTGTTTTTGTCTGTATCTTCTCTAGAGTCACTAAACATAGTTTTCATTGTGGACACACCATCTCTGCAGTTATCTGGGAAATCATTTCTGATTTTACTTTTTCTAGAGCCCTCATTCAACTGCTTTGTTGTTAACACTTCAGAGAGGCCAGGTGGGTGGCTTTTAGATTGTCACACTTCATTCACACCCCCTGGGTTTGCCTCTGGTGAGCTGTATGTCTGGGGTTTGCATCTTGTTTAAATGTCTTCTCATTTTCTATTCTTTTTTTTTAGTTTAATTCCTGCTTGTAAATTGCTATGGTGGGTTGCTTTATTGTTAGTATTTAAAACCCTTAGGAAATGATTACTTCTCCGAGATATCCTCCAGATATAGCTGGTTTTGGGGTTTTGAATCTATTGCAAGATCATACTTCTTCAATTTGTTGGGGATAAGAAGTTGCTGCCAGTTTAGCCCAGCCCCTGGTTCTTTGGCACTGTGCCACAGTATTTTCTGTGACCTTTAGTCAATTTCAGTTTTGAAGTACCAGGAAGGACAGCTGTTTAGAACATTATGTCACTTGTGGCTATAATGGTACTATCTATATCAGCAATGACAATAGTATCAAACACAGTCTAGAAAACAACAAACTAATCTAACCATTAATTTTCCACCTTTAATCATATGCACTAGATTTATGGCTATATAAGAAAATCCAAAACAAACCAGAAAATTACATGCAATATACAAGTCCTTAATATGTCTCTTTTGACCTCTGGGGTTAAATTTTTAAATGGGTTAGAGAGAAAATAGAGAAATGGGAGAAAGAGATTAGAAGGCTGGAGGACAAAGGGGATCATGTTAACTTTGGGAAACTAGAGCAAAATACTGGAAAGAAAGAGAAAGAGAAGCAATGAAAGAACAGAACAGAACAGAACCACAACCACAAAGAGGCTATAAACCACATTCATACTCATATAAAGACAAAGTGAAACAATGAAGGAGGAAAAAAAAAAACCACAACAACAACAACAAAAAAAAAAAAGATAAAAAGAAAAAAGTCCTGAAATTATGGTGCTGAAAAATCTGGCTCGTCACATGCCAAAAATTAACACTGGACCCAGGTCTATCACCATGCACTAAACTGAAGTCAAAATGGATTAAAGATCTAAACATTAAAACAGAAACACTAAATCTGGAAGAGAAAGTAGATGGAAATCTTGAAGACATGGGGTAGGCAGACAGTTCATGAACAAAAATAAAACTGAGGGGCCAGGGAGATGGCTCAGTAGAATAAGTGCTTGCCTGACAAGTGCAAAGGTCTGAGTTCAATCCCCGGTTCTGCAAAAATAAATAAATAAATGAAAATAAAACTGCATGGGAAATACTTCAGAGAATTAACAACTGGAATCCCCTCTTGCTGAGAAGTTTCTGCATGTCAAAAGAAACCACCAACAGAGTGAAAAGACAACTCACAACTTTGGAAAAAATCTTAACCAATAATCACTTAGACAAAGGTCTTTTATCTAGAATATATAAAGAACTAAAAAAATTAGGGTCCCAAAATTTAAAGACGCAATCCAAAACTGGGCATCTGAGATGAATACAAACTTCCCAGAAGAGGAAATGCAAGGGGTGAATAAATATGTGAAAAAATGTTTCACCACCAACCAATGCAGTCCTTCACATCCCCTATACTCCTCTACTGCTGCATCTCTATGTGGAAGCCTCTGGGGTCACCACTGGGGAAATGCAAATTAAAACAACATTGAGATACCATCTCACCCCAGAAAGAATGGCTATCATAAAGAAATCAACGAATAACAAATGCTGGAGAGGCTGGGGGGGGGGGGAAGGAACGCTTCTCCACTGCTGGTGGGAATGTAGACTGGTACAACCACTACGGAAATCAGTGTGAAGACTCCTCAAAGAACTAGGATTAGAAAGTTCATTTAATCTAGCTATTCCTCTTCTGGGTATTTTCCCAAAAGAACTGAGAACATTGTACCACAATGATATATGTTCCCCCATGTTTATAGCAGCACAATTTGTCATAGCCAAACCTTGGAAGAAGTCAAAATGTCCATCAAACAAGGAATGAATGAAAAAGCTGTGGTATTTTTATACAATGGAGTATTACCCAGCTATAAAGACAAATTCAAAGCCTTCATAGGTAAGTGGAATAGAGGCTATACCCATAAATGAAATAAATCAGACCCACATATATAAATATCATAGTGTCTCCCTAGCATAAGAACCCAAAAGAAGAAATAAAACCTGAAAGGTATAACAGATATAGTAAAATGGAAAGAAATGGAATTTAAGGGTTAAACAATGAAGATGAGAGAAAGGAGAAAAGATAAGAAAAAAGGTAAGGAGAATAAACATGCATGTATATATGCAGATGGCTAAGGTGATTGTACTAAAATTTTCCATCAGTTTTTTGAAAATAGCTGTTAATGTTAGAATTTTCACCTTGACTAACTCTGTATGCTGAAATCTGTGATCTAAGCAACTACATCCAGGACAGCAACGTGTAATACAAAAACCATGTTTGAATACTTATCATCTTGGTCTTCTAAATATGTAACATTTCTTCCTCTTTTTTTTTTTTTTTTTTTTTTTTTTGGTACAGAGTCTACAGGGTCTCACTACGTAGATTGGATTCATAGTAAGTTTCCTGTTTTCAGCCTCCAAAGCACTGGGATTACAGGCATGCTCCACCACACCCAGTCTCAATCGCCCTCTCATGCACCCTGGGGGCGGGGCCAGCATGGCAATTATTATACTCTCTTTAAATGTTTTAAAAGGTTAAAAAAAAAGAGAGACAAGAACAAAAGTTTAAGGTTTCTTGAAAGCAAGCAGTAATATGCAATCATATGTCCAATTTTATATAACTATATCTGTTAATCTGAGCAACAGATTTGACAAGAAAATTAATCATCTATTTTTGTTTTGAAAATCTGTAACATATGTATTGTTGTATGTTACCCTGTTTCTGTCTTTGTTCCTGATTTTTGTTTCTGCTTTTGTTGTTACTTTTCAAAATAAAATAAAATTTAAAAGAAAAAGAAAAAAGTCCTACTTCCAGGTATGTCTCTGCTGTCCCTAGTAGACAATGTGTGGAGAAAGCCAGTCCACTTTTGGAGAAGTAGTGGACAATCTCAGGGAGCCTGCACCTTCTGGTCAAGACCACCTCATTTCACCTACAGGCATCAGCATACCATTCACAGGCCTCAACCCAACTAACAACTGCTAGATGAAGCCAGAAGTCCATCTGAGTTCTGAACTCTGTGGGTCCTTCTCCAAATGGCTCCCAGCCGATTACTCTCTCACATGGCATGACTGAGCGCTCAGCACTCACCACCCACCAATGCAGGCCTTTACATCCCCTGTCCCCCTCCACTGCTGCGTCTCTATGTGGAGGCCTATAGGGTTACCAGAATCACCTGAGTCTGCAGGTTTGAACCGCTCCTCTCATACAAGTCCCATCTCAGGGAGAAGGCACCACCAGCTGCCTCCTCCATTTCAGTTGCTCTCTTCACTCTCTCCCTAGGCTTCAATTCACACCTCAAATCCTTCCAGGGTCCTGGGACTGTGTTTCCCTCCTCTTTGTCTTCCTCATGTAGCTACAGTCCAGTATCTGGATAGCATCTCTCAGACAGGCTCTTTCTCTGCTGCTTTCTACTCCACTATCTTGTTGCTCCTTCTCGTTGCTTTTCTTTTGTTTTTGTACTGCTGGGGGATCAAATCCAGGGCCCACAAGCAGGAAAGGCAAGTGCTGTAACATGAGACTACCCCCTTGCTCTAGTATATACCATGACACTAGGCACTAGAAAATTCCTACAGGCTGAGACTAGTCTCAGTCAACCCTTCCTGTTTGCCTGGGACCAAAGGGAATCCTGTGGCATGGAACTCCCATTGCTGAAACTAGAGCAGCCCTGAGAAAACTGCAATGAGTTGAAGTTCCAGTGAGAAGTCATGGGGCTGGGGAGATGGCTCAGAGGAATAAGCACTTCCCTGGCAAGCGCAAGGGCCTGAGTTCAATCCCCGGTTCTACAAAAAAAAAAAAAAAAAAAAAAAAAAAAAAAAAAAAAGTGAAGTCAGAAGACAGTTTCTCCCTGGGACTCCTCCTTCCTGGGAGGCACACACTTGAGCCTTTACCACTTGCAGGGTAGGACAGTAGGGTTCTGCCCTCTGAAAGTGAGGGAGACAAGAGGTTCAGAGTAAGTGCACAGTATCACTGTTGCTATGGTTATTACATGGAATAGCTAGAATAGCAGCTGCTGTAGTAATCATAGAGCACCTACTGTGTGCTAAGTGTTCGGTGGGAACTTTTTCCTTGTAACCTCTAATTCTGGCAACAGACCTCCAAGTTAAATATTATCAATCTCATTTTACACAGCGGAGATGTTCTCAGGTTATCAAGAACCACACACCAGGTATGTTGCAAAACCAGAGTTCGGTCTTGTCTGTTCCAAAGGTCACACTTTTCCAAATAAACCATGTGGCCCCTCCTACTCCTGGCAAAAAATAGCAAGAATGACCCGAGTCCTTCTGTATCTCAATCTCAGAAGTGCTTTTCAGTATACCACCTCACTCTGTCTGCCAGTCCCATGAATTGAAACTGCATTATTATGCCCGAATTTTATCTTTCAGGAAAAAACTGAGGTACTCAGCAGGTTAACTGGTTTGTTTGATCTCGCACAGAAACTGGCATAGGTTTCCTACTTCAGTTCTGCATTTCTTAGGCAGCCTCCAAACCCACGTGACCTCAGGGAGTGGACCTCAGGGAGTGGACCTCAGGGAGTGGAACAACTGTCTCCCCACTACAAGTCAGAGTCCAACCAGGGGGTGGGGCTCAGCCTGCCTAAGTGGAGGTGTGGCTCCCCTTACTAAGGAAAGATCCTGCGCTCCAGGAGTTACCTGACTGCGTGAGCTGGGGCAATCACCCAGACACCACTCCTAGAGCTTATTGGGAACCTGTGACAGCCACGTTTGGTGGCCAAATCCCCATGGGCCACAGAGATAAGAAGGCTTGGCAGAGGTCAGAGGTCAAAACTCAGACTGGGACTTCCCAGAGCAGCGACTTGAGTGCCTGTTCACCCCAACCGTGACCCCAGCCCTAGAAAATGTGCACTGGAGACTGAGTGCTCAGCAAGTGTGGGGAACAGAACAGCCGGCCCTTCTTGCTTTCCTGAAGCCCAGAAAGTCTTTGACACGTTCATCCTCAGCACAGACCAGGCAGGCTGGGGGGTGCTGCTCCCACTTTTCCTACAGGAAAAGGCAAGACAGAAAAGGAGCACCCACCTACTGTGTTCCTGGGTGCTGAGCAAGCAGCAGGAGAATGTCAGATACTCCCTATACACCCAAACACACACCCAGGGGCCAACCAGCCTGATTAGTTGGCCCAAGGAGTAGGGCAGTAGCTCTGGGAGCCCCCCAGCATGATGGAAGAAAGGGCTAGCAGGGGCCTGAGGGCTTTCCTGACCCAGACACCCCACAGGGTCTCACCATGCTGCCTCCCCCCCCCACTTTCCCTTTCCTTTGTGACTGTCTTCCTTCAGAGCTGTTCTGATGGCTCAGTTTCTCTTGATTAATGGTGAGAAGAGAGATTTATACACTTGGCCCTACTAGTTCTGAGCATCAGTGGATGAGAACAGGATGGCCTCCTCCCCCAGTGTGTTAGTGGATACATTGTGTCAACTTGGCTAAATCAGCTCCGGCTGCGTGGGGACCTCGCCTTGCAGGAGGGCAGGGCCCAGAAATTGAGAAAAACTCCCAGTCTTCAGAGGAGCTTGACGTTTGCCTCGCTACTTTGGAGGAGCTCCGATCTTCACTGTGGAACGCCGGTGGTCTTCGCACTCACTCAGCGCAGAAGGAAGAGAGAGGCTTGATGGACGCCTCCACAGCTGCTGCTCCTCCTCTGCTCTTCACTGTTTTCTGCCGCATGAACTGCTGTTGTTTGCCTTGGAGCCAGTGGAATATGGACTGAACCCTCCAGTAACTGTGAGCTAAATAAACCTTTCCTTCCTTCATTTTGAGTGTCTGGTATTTGTCCCAGCAACGAGTAAAAAGTAACTAAGACACCCAGTCTGTCAGGAAGGTAGAGGCAAGGCTTTGAGGCTCTGGCACCCACCACTACTCACAAGGGCTCCAGGATCTACTGTCTGGCCCAGCAGAGACAGGTCACCCTTTGGCTGGTCACTCTGGCCACTCAGGGTAGTAACTCAGGGTATTTTTAAGGCATAACTTTACCCTTAGGCAAGTTAATAAACTCCCCAGCAACAACAAAGAACCCTCCGTATTAACACGTAGTTAAATGTGTACTGGATGCCAGGTGCTATGTTAGTGACTCAGCATATGTAATCTCCCTCAATCCTTGTAATAATCTCTGAAATAGACATTTGTATTTATTACTTCCATTTTGAAGCTAAGGAAACTGAGGTGTAGAAAGGTTTGAGATCCCTGCTTCAGTTGCTCAGGAGGCTGAAACAGGAGGATTACTTGAGCCCATGAATTCAGGGTCAACTGGTATAACATAGAAAGATCGAGTCTCCTAAGCAAACAAACAAAAAGTAAGATCAAGCCTACAGTTACTAAGTAGCAAGGCCAGTACTTCCAGCCTCTTAGAAAACACAGCTATGGGGCTAGGGAGATGGCTCAGTGGAATAGGCACTTCCTTGGCAAGCACAAGGGCCTGAGTTCAAACCCTAGTTCCACCAAAATAAAAAAAGTAATGTCAGTTGTACACTTATAATCCACATTTATAATCCCAGCCATCTGGGAGGTTCAGGTGGAGGGTCACAAAGTCAAGGCTATCCTGGGTAAATTACTGAGCTACTGTCTCAAAGTAAAAAATAAAAGGCATTGAGGGTGATAGAGCACTTACCTAGAATGCTAAAGCCCCTGGTTCAATCCCTAATACTGTAAATAAGAATATTAAATAATTAATTAACCAGGTTCACAATATATGCCTGTAATTTCAGTACTCTGGTAGGGTAAGGCAGGAAGATCATAAAATTAAGGCCAACCTGGGTGATTTAGTGCCTTAGTAAAACCTTATTTCAAAATTTTAAACTTTAAATAGAATAAGATAAATGAAAAAGTTATATAAAATGGCTATTAAAGACAACCCTCATTAAAAATTAAATCATATATGTAAAACTAAATTATAATTGTAAAGTAACAAACACCCCTTAAAACATATTACCTCCTAGTTTTACTACATTGTACGTTTTATCTGGGTTTACCTACCTCTGCTACATCTGTAAGGTAGCATACCACAGTCACTACTTAGAATCTCTACACAATTTACATTCAGTGACATTACATTAATAACCTGAAATAAGAGAGTGGGAGGGTGTAAACCACAGAAACTGGCACATGCTATAAATCAGCCCCCACCCAGAACAAGTTGTTAAATATTTACAACATGAATGTAAAACATTTACAATTGGAAAACCCAAGGCTCCCAGTGCAGAAGCCAAAGGTAGGACCAGCAGAAGGGACACAGCCAGAGCAGCGACAAAGCCAGGGGATGCATGTGGGCAGGGAGCAGATGGATTACCACCAAGAGGCAGCCTGACCCAGGCCCCAGGTGTAACAAAAAATACTCCCTACCTCAGTTGCCCAGTTGCCTGGGTAATGATTCCTGTTCCAGTTCTAGTTGCTTCTGTCTCTCAGAAATGGCTGGCCACTGTGAGGCATACCTAAACACTGTCATACACCATAAGAACCAAAGACAGCCAAGCATTTTGTCTCTGTAGCCTCTCTTGCAACCCCATATAAACCTCCTATTATGGTTTGTGTCTAGCTGTCGCCCCAAAGCCTCATGCAATCATGGGGCAGCTTCTAAAGGTTATGATAAATTCATGATCCAATGCTGGGAGTATGGGTGTGAGAGCTACGCCTGCCCTGGGGCAGATAGTCTGAATACAATGTAAGGAAGGGAGAGAGGCTTGCAAGTTGCCACAGCCATGTTCCCACCCTTTGGCCCACTCTGCTCTTTGCTGTCTTCCACTGCCATGAACTGCTGTCCTCTGTTACGTGCCACTCTGCCTTGGAGCTAGCCAAGTATGGACTGAAACCTCCACTAACTGTGAGCTAAATAAACTTCCTTTTTTAATATTCAGTGTTGGGTATTTCAGCAACAAGAGAAAAGTAACTGAGACACCTCCCTACCTGTGTCTTCAAGGCTTAACATTTTTTTTTTAGAAAAAGGTCCACAGGGTGTTCAGAGTCTCATACTAGATCAGACTCACAGTGATCCACTTGCCATCATGGTCCCCTGAGAAAAAAATAATAGACTGGCAAACTGCTGAAATACACCTCTTCTGCCTGAAAACTGATTCAGTATCTCTGAGCTGCCAGTGCCACTGTGACTGCCCTCCGTGCATGCTGCCTCAGGCTTCTGCCACCCACCGCCTGCTGGTACACCTGCCCAGACCCATTGCTCCTGTCAACTAGCCCCTGTTCACAGCGGACCTGGATCCAACTTCCCAGAGGTTCAAAAACTTGTTTCCTCTTTGAAAAAGCTCATCTGATTAATGACACCCAAGCTGCCCCCTGGGGAGGCACAAAAGCTCTGCTGCAATATCTGACAGAAACTGGTTACAAGGAGAAAAAAAAACTTCGCAAATTTCTTGAAGTTCACAAAAGCAATGATACTCTGACTGTCAGGCCCTGGGAGCATCCATTGGCCTACTCGTGCAAATACTTAGCTCTAGTCACTAAGGGCTGCCTCTCCTCTTTGTCTCCATGGTCTAACAGCCACTATCCTTCTGAAAACTGACAAGCTCACCTTACACTGAGACCCGACTGTCCAGGTACCTCATGCTGTCCTGGACCTCCTTGATAACTGTAGACCACTCCAGGTGCTGAGTACACCCTGTTTACAGATGGAAGGAGCTCTGCTTTTAGTACAGGATCTACAGGGTCTACAGGGTCTCACTAGTAGATCGGATTCATAGTGATTCTCCTGTTTTCAGCCTCCCAGGTGCTGGGATTACAGGCGCAAGCCACCACGCCCAGTCACAATCACCATCTCAGTGCACCCTGGAGGCAGGGCTGGCATGGCCTGTTGGGGATCAAACCTGGCCGCTGTGCTCTGCCTAAGCAGGTGCTTTAGTCTGCTGAACTATCTGGCAGGCCCTAGGAGCTCTGTTAGGAATGAAGGCTGACAGGCCAGATATGCTGTGGTTACCTCGGACAGGCCTATTTTGGCCAAAACACTCCTGCAAGGATGATCTGCACAGCCAATTGCTTCCTGCTGCTGTTTGGAAGCCTGAGACCAATGATGCCAAATTTGGGCTTAAACCAATCCAATCTAGAGGCCTATGTCCCCACCCAGAATCTAACTGACTGAAACGGCATCCCCACCCAGAAGAAGCTTTTCCCGGTGTTCCCAGAATAGCTCCCAGTGCTCTTCATCAGAGCCAGCCCTGCCCCACCATATGCTCTGCAAGCCCAAGCCACAGTGCAGCAGCCCTGACCTCCACCAGGCGTGACTGGGTGCTCATCTGCACCTGCTCAGATGGGCCGAGACAATAAAAGTTTATAGGGTCCATCCCTAGATGCGGCCTACCCTTGATTACTAGCAATGCCAATAGGCCTGCATTTGCAGCAGAGGTAATTCAAAACCTGATAGAACTCAAATCCTTGCTCTGGTCACTCCCAGAGCTGACCAGTCCACGCACAGTTGAAGCCTGAGGACACCGTTCACAGGATTGCTCCATACTGTTCCCCTTGATTTTTGTGTCCTTTCAGGCTGCTTACCCCAGTCGTTGTTTCCCTGCCCCACTGCTAGCTCTGGTTTTTGCCTTAGTTCTATGGATGATTGCCCCTAGAGAATAAAAAATAACCAGTAAGGCCCTTACAAATGATAAAGACTTGATGAGCATCCAAGCCACATTGGACACTCTCCTACATCAGATTAACTCCTTCACTCCCTTGTCAGAGTAAACTTAGGGTAAAACGCTACAATAATGGAAACAAATCACAAATTCCTGGTAAGAAACCTTGCAGTCTTGGGGACCTTGGGCCACTGACAATCTTAATTTTACTGCTTCCAGTTGGGCCTTTGCTAAAAAGATCACACGTAACATGTCCAGCAAAAATTAACCAGAGAAACAAGAAAAGGGGGAAATGTAACAGAAAATCCACCCCCCCCCAAATTCTCAGTTGCCCAGGTAACGGATCCTTTTCCAGTTCTGGTTGCTTCTGTCTCTCAGAAACGGCTGGTCACTTTGATGTGTAGCTGATCACTGTCACATATCGTAAGAGCCAATCAAAGACAGCCAAGCATTCTGTCTCTGTACCCCCTCTTGCTACCCCATATAAACCTCCCTCCCTGTGACTTCAAGGCCTGACATCTTGAGGGACAATTGATTCTCTGTCAATGCCTGTCTGACGTTAAGTAAATCTGCCTCCAAGTCCTGGGAGTCCTGCTATTGCAGTGCTTGCTTGTGCTTGCCACTGCGCCTGGTTCATTGGCTGGGAAAACTGACTGTGGTGACCTCGTTGGTCACTGGTGGTGGCCCTCCATGTCCCAGGAAGAAGGGTTGGTTCATGGTGAGAAATGTCTAATGCCCAGAACATGTGGTACCGGTGCCATCTGCCTCCATTGAGATGCACTTTAAAGAGCTCCCTCTCACACCCGCAAGGCAGTTGAAACCCTGTTACCAAAGGAGAGGAAGCGCGCAGTGTTGAGACTCAAGCCTGCAGGGAAGTCAGGCGGCCCAGGCCCTTGTGAATGCCTGCCCCCTAGTGGTTGGAGTGAGTATGCAGGCCTCTGACCTTCAGCTTAAAGCAAGTCTAGAACTGCCACGGGCACCAATGGCCATAAAGCTCCCCAGTAGAGCAGCAAGGATAACTATTGCGGATAGACGCATGGGCCCTGGACAGAAGCACCTTCTTCAAACCAGATGATCACAGCCTTTTCCTCAGAACCTATGCCTCCTTTGGCTAGGTGACCATAGATAGCATAATTTGCCTACTCACATACTTGGGAGAATAAATTAATATATGAAAGAACATGTTTATTAAAAGACAGGTACAAGAATATCCAGGGCACTGTTATTCATAGTAACTCAAAGTTGGGCACACCCCCAAATGTCCACCTTTAGGAGGGTTATGAGTGGGAACAGGCTTTTAAGGTGCTAAGAATGTTCTGCTTTCGTCTTTTACATTTAATCAATTTATTGATTTATTTTTTTGAGACAGGGTCTTTCTATGCAGTTAAAGCCGGCAGCCTCACAAGTGCTGGGATAACAAGCATGCACAGCCATGCCCAGCCTCTTCGTCATTTTTTTAGAGGTGGCGATTGAACTCAGGGCCTCCAGCAGCTGGGCAGGCGCTCTACCACTGAGCTACACCCCCAAACCAGTTTTGCCCCTTGGTCTGAATGCCAAGGGGCTACACAGGTGTGTTCATCTTGAAAAAGTTCATACAGGTGCACATTTATGATTTGTATACATTTTCTAAGAATGTGACTATTCAGTAAAAGTGTACCAAGAAACCAATCAACACAATGCTTTCATTATAATATAAAAGAGAACAAAAGGCTGCTTGAATCACAGCAGCAGCAACCGCAAATGCAGACTGACGGACCTAGTGACATGGATTTAGGGGCACAAATACCTTGGGCAAGGTCACTGCAGGTTTTATTGTTTTCCGAAGTGCTAAGATCTTGAAAAAGTGTTGAAAATATAGCACACTCTTTCTACAGTTCATAAGTATTAAATAGGCCATCGTTTTGGGCTAAGCTGAGGCCCAACAGGCCAGGCTAAAAATCAAAATAGAGCCACACACTAGTGCTCCGTGTCTCCAAGCCAAGACTAAGCTGTTTATCTGACTTTCTCAGAAAGAAGGATTAAACAGTTAACATCCACATTTCTCAAAAATAAAACAAAAGCAAAACACAAAACTCAACTGGCAGGATAACTAAATTCCCTCTTCTTTAATCCTTACACACAAAAGGAGGTAATGTGACACTAACCAATCAATTTTTTTTTTCCTTTTGTCTCTCCAGTCTCTGCCTGATGTGGAAAGTTACTTTGAAATGACCGATCCATTTTTGTTTTGTTTCTGTTTTCTTTAGCCTTGGTTTTTTGAGATAGAATCACACTAAATTGCCCAGGCTGGCCTTGGTCTCTCAAGTGCTGGGATTACAGGCCAGCGCCAACACCCTGCCTTTTTCTTTCCTCCTGTCCTGTCTCCAAAACCAGCCAACCTCCTCTGCGGGGCCAGTTGAAAAACATCTTCTGTTTGATACACTGAAGTGTAACTAACCTGATTCTAGAACTGAAAATAAAGCCAGTTCAGATCTTTACCACGTTGTTAGGACTTTGTTTTTTGACAAGTAGAAACTACTTCTCATCATAACAGATTTTTTTTGTTCTTGTTTTTGTTTGGTCTGGGTTTTTTTGTTGTTGGTTTTTTTTTTTGTTTTTTTGTTTTTTTTTTTGTGGAACCAGGGATTGAACTCAGGCCCTTGCACTTGCCAGGGAAGCGCTTATACTACTGAGCCATCTCCCCGGCCCCTTGGTTTTGTTTCCTACATCCACATCAGGGCCTGTGGGAGTCTAGAAGCACAGGATCCCCTGTGAACCTGGGGCTGGCCTGTCTGTAGCAGACCAACTGGTTCCTCTGTCTGACATGGATTGGTGGCCGCATCTCCCAAGCAAGCCAGTCATAAAGATGCAATGAGATAATTTCAGTAAGGTGTCTGGCATGAAGCACAAAATAAGAGCTTGGTGGCCCTGGATCCCACTCACCAAATGCCAGCAGTGCCACATCATCGCCAGTCACCACAGATGTCCAGACAGCGGAGCAATGCCGCCGTGGCTTTCAACCCTCTGTAGTTAGCAGCAGACAGCAGCACCCCACGCTCCTGAAGCAGCACCCCACATTCTTTCATTCATAAGAGTTGAGGGCCTGGCCCTCAAGTTGCTGAGTGGAGAGATAAAGGCATCCTCAGCCTAAAGCAACACGAGAGGAAAAGCGCTTACACAGCCCACAGGCTATAGATTTTTCTATTGCAGGCTCAAGTCTTCTGCAGAAGGACTTGCCTTGCTCGATGGTTTGGTGTGTGTGTGTCACCCTCCCCCCCCGCCCTCTGCCACTATTTGGAAATCAGGTGGTATCCAGTATTGAACATAGAACCCAAAACCTTCAGGACTGAGCTGTACCATCAGTCCTTTTAAACATCTTTTTATTTTTGAGATAAGGTCTCTCTAAATTGCCCAATTCCCCAGCCTGGGTTTAAACTTTCAATCCTGCCTCAGCCTCAGAATGTTGGGATTACAGGCATGCATCACCATGCCCGGCAGAAGATTCATACTTGAAAAGTTTAGATTTTCTGTTTCTCTTGAAAAATCCAAAGCTTTGTAAACAC
The DNA here is from genome assembly GCF_000260255.1 of Octodon degus. NCBI lineage: Eukaryota > Metazoa > Chordata > Mammalia > Rodentia > Octodontidae > Octodon > Octodon degus. The sequence continues at coordinate 12,370,226 of NW_004524583.1, forward strand.
CAGGCTTGAATCTGTGTGGTCAGGGGCCTGCAGTCCCCCCCACCCACCCGCTCCCACCTGACCTTCCACTGCCTTTCCTACTAGGCCTTTGCAGACCCTGAGGTGTGTCACAGGTCCATCTGCTGGAGCCCTGAGAAACAGAAACTTCCAGGAGGACATAGGAGTGAGCTGGGAGGATCAGCGGGAGGCAGGTACTCAAGGGCCAGGCCCCAAATGGGCCTCTGCAGCAGGAAGAGGCTTGGGGTCACCTGGGCCACAGCCACAGCCGGCCAGGTTCAAAATTAGAGTAGCAGGATGAAGGATATGACTCGTGGCGTCCTGCACCTGCGCCAGCATGACACATGCCTGGGAAGGCCAAAGGAGGTAAACAGGAAGCACAAGAAAAGTGGCACAGACAGCAGGGCCCTCAGGGTTCCGCAGGGCTGGGCCACCTGGGCATCCCTGGACAGGCAGAAAGGTGCTCCTTGGGGCCACACTGCAGGCCATCTGGGAGCCTCCTGCTCCTGCTTCCTGCACTTCCTGCACATGCAGACCACCCTGGGAGTGTGCCCGAGTACAGGCGCAGGTTTAGTAGGGCTTCGGTGAGTCTGTGGGTCTATATTCCTTTCCTTCCTTCCTTCCTTCCTTCCTTCCTTCCTTCCTTCCTTCCTTCCTTTCCTTCTTCCCTCCCTCCATTCTTTTCTTCTTTCCTTTCTTCCTTCTTTCATTTCTGGTTTGTTTTGCTTTTCTTTTTGTTTTTGATCTCTGTTTTCACTACTGGGGATTATACCCGGAGCCTTTGCATTAAACTACACCCCTAATCTTATTTATTTATTTATTTATTTAGAGAGGGTCTCACTAAGTCACTGAGTTGCCCAGGCTGGGCTTGAACTAGACATCCCATTGCTTCAGCCTTCCACAGTGCTGGGACTACAGGAGTGCACCACCATGCATGGCTTAGGTCTGTATTTCAAACAGCCTACCAGGGATCCTTATCCAAAAGTTATCCGTGGGATAAGGTGATCCTAGAGCAGTGTTTCTCAACACCGACATGGGGGACACTTTGGATTGGGCATGTCCCGGATGTGGGTGCAGTTCTGTGTACGGGGCAGCATTGGGCTGCATTCCCCTGCTGCCCAGTAGATCCCAGTCGCAGCCTCAGGGACGACAACATCTCAGACACAGCCCCCCCAGATCTGGGAGAAGCAACCTCCATGGGAGGATTTTGGAGAATTGCTACAATATAAATGTGTACAGGCTTCCCTGGTATCTAGACAGATTAGAAGGCACTGGGGCGGCTGACTATGTAATTTATGGGCCTGTGTAACATAAACATGCATTGTACAAAGAGCAGGATGTAGGTCCCACTAACAGTAATAGAATGTAATGCCTCTGCCTCCAGAAGTATTTCATGCCTTATAAAATAAGATATAATGTAAATCATAGTAATGCAAACATTCACAAATCTCCAAAAAGCAACTTTTGGTGTCATAGGATACACACTGGAACATGTAATAACAGTCTATTGCTGTTATATCTTAATCACGAGACTGTTCTAGCTCGCTTTTCTGCTAGCTAATTCATTTATGAGGTCATCACAATGTATCACTTCAGACAATTATTTTACAATATATTTTAAATATATATATATATATATATATTTATTTATTTATTTACTAGTGGATAAATTTATTTTTAAATCAATATAATGAAAAGCAGTGCTAGTTGCCCTCGACAGGTGCAGGATCACAAATAATTTTCGAGCAGTCTTTAGTCTTTTGCTTTGTCACTGAAGCTCAAGCGTATTTTAATGGACTATAACACAGGAAGTCTGATAAGTTATTCCAAGAACTGTGATTTTATTATCATTACTTTTATTTTACAAGCCTGTAGAATGAATGCAGGCCCTTCACACTGAGCTCCATCCAGCCCTTTTAAAAATGTTAGATTTTAGGGCCAGCCAAATAGCTCAATGGATTAAAGTGCCTGTTTAGGCAGATGCAGGGGCCGGCGCTTCAATCCCCTGCCTCCCACGCCAGCCCCGCCCCCTTTGTGCACTGAGACAGTAATTGAGACTGGGCATGGTGGTGTGCACCTGTAATCCCAGCTCATGGGAAGCTGAATACAGGCGGATCACTACGAGTCCGATCCACATATTGAGATTCAGTAGACCCTGAAGACCCTGTACTAAAATACAAAAAAAAATTAGATTTTGAGACAGGTTCTTCCTAAGTCACTAAATTGCCGGGGTTCAAACACCCTCCTACCTTAGCCTCCAAGAATGCTAGAACTACAGGTATGTGTCACCATATCCAGCTGAATAAATTATTTTAAATATAAATTTTAGCTGTAGAAATATAGATTTGAGACAAAAGTCTGATGTCCCAAGAGAGCAGGGAACAATAGACAGAGCCCGAGGAGAGTTGCTGTCTGTTTGCAAATTCCTGGAAAGCTGGGATTCAAGGCTGCAGATAACAGCTCCTCCTGCAGGCGCCCTGTCCTTTGATCCCTTGCTTGGGATGTTATCGGCTAGCATTTGTGTGAACCTAGTTAGGCAAATGGTGGGAGTTAATAGATAGTAGTTTGTATTCACTTAAGTAATCATGCACATTCCTTAGTCTGCCTTCACCCCTCAATAAATGTGAGATGCTTCTGAGACTCTGGGCTCACTTGGAGAGAGACTAATCTCAGTGAGACCTCTGAAGCTACATTCATCAGGTCTTCTTGTCTTTTCTTTTGGCACCGACCCGTAACATACAACATTAGTGTTTGAAAGTTGATTACTCTCTCTCTGTCTCTGTCTGTCTCTGTCTCTGTCTCTGTCT
>NW_004524583.1:12373129-12386373 GCF_000260255.1 Octodon degus
TCCTCTCTCTCTCTCTCTCTCTCTCTCTCTCTCTCTCTCTCTCTCTCTCTGTCTCTCTCTCAGGGTCTTGCTATGTAGTTCAGCCAGGCCTTGAATGAACTCTGTAGCTCAGTCTGGCCTTGAACTCACGGTAATCCTCCTGCCTCAGCTTCCCAAGTGCTGGTATTACCAGTGTGTACCACCATGCCCAACTAAAGTTGATTATTCTAATAAAACAGTTTTTCCACACAAATTTAATTCTTCATACAAATTGGCTTTCTACCAGTGTAACTTTTTCCCCCAGTAATAGGGATTAAACGTAGGCTCTGAGCTACATCCCAGCCCTCCACCTTTTTCTTTTCTTTCTTTTTTTTTTGTAATTTTGAGATGGACTCTCACTAAATTGCTGAGCTACCCAGGCTGGGCTCAAACTTACAATCCCAGAGTGCTATTTTTTGATTGTTTGTTTTTATGTATTTTGTTGGAACCAGGGATTGAACTCAGGCTCTTGTGCTTGCCAGGCAAGCACTTATTCTACTGAGCCATCTCCCCGGCCCCGTTTCATGCCTGTAATCCCAGTACTCAGGAGGGTGAGACAGGAAGATCACTGCAAGTTTGAGGCCAGTCTGTGCTATATAGTAAGTTTGAGGCCAGCACAAACTACATAGTGAGACCTTATCTCTTTTTTTTCAATAAATATATTTTATTTCCAGGAATTTATAGTTGAGTTGAGACATATTTTTATAAAAGGATATAATTTTTTTCAAATTTTACATTAATTAACTTTTAATTAATGGACTACTTTCATAAAAGGAGTTAGTCATTACCTGAGGTTTTTGGTTTTTTGCAAATCAGCAGTGATTCCTTATCTCAAAAACAAAAACAAAAACAGGGTCTCACTATGTAGCCAGGCTGGCCTCAAACTCCTGGCCCTGATTTTGTGAGGAGGTGGAGGACTACAGGCTACCTTGACCACTTGAATTCAGTTTTAAATGTATGTTTACACAATGGCCTTCTAATGTATTTCCTTGTGTTGTCTGTAACATCTAGGGTCATGCAAAAAAATAAAAATGGCATTAGCAAGAGGCACATACTTATTTTAAAACATCTATTTATGCATTCTTTCACTGTCCCTTCAACTACAAGAAAAATTAACTTTGAAATTATTTTGCTTATTCATACCACAACTGATTTAACAGAAGCTTCCCATCCTGTGGAATGCAGCAACCTTTAGATTTCACTTACATTTCTAAATATGTGAAGGCCGGGGAGATAGCTCAGTGGAATAAGCACTTGCCTGGCAAGTCCAAGGGTTTGAGTTCACTCCCCAGTTCTGCAAAAAAAGAAAAAAAAAAGGAGTAAGGCAGCCAGGCGCGCAGTGCCCTGGTGGTCCCAGCACTCAGAGGCTACAGCAGGAGGATGGAGTCCCAGCCCAGGCAGGACAATTTAGCAGCTCTGCAGGACAATTTAGCAGCTCCGCAGCGCTCTCTCTCTCTCTCTCTCTCTCTCTCTCTCTCTCTCTCTCTCGCGCGCGCGCACACACACACACACACACACACACACAGTTTAAAATGGGCTGGGGATGTAGCTCAGTGAGAAACTTTTGGGTTCCATCCAAAGGACAATAAGAAAAAAAAATTAAAAATAAAAAAAGACTCTAAAAGGGGAAGCCGTGTCCATGTCAGAGTTACCCAGAGGCAGCCGCTGCGCAGATCGCAGGCACTGGCTGCTCTGGGTCCGACCCCGCTGCCACTGCCTTGGGTGGCCGGAAGCCCGTCTCGAGGGACCGCTGGCTCACAGACGGCGAGGGAGTGACCTCCTCCGCAGGGCCTCCCCCATCACCTGAAGCTCCCTGCTGCTGCACAGGCCCTTTTCCTGCGTTCCCGCCAACGCCTTCCCTCCGGTAGCTGTCCAGACCTTGCCCCTGCGAGCCGATCCCGCCCATGCCAATCATGGTGGCCGGGAGATCTTCTTGGGTGGTAAAAAACCCTTTCAGAGAAAAATTAATTTGGAGGAACTAGAAAGACAGAAAGCCTTCCCCAAAGGCCAAGAAGAAAGGTGGAAAAGATGGCAGAGGGAAATTGACCTCAAAATGCAGCTGCCTTTTGAAGCCCTCATCCAGCCTTCATGGCTCCCAGGCACGGGATGTCAGCACCACCCAGGAACAAGCGCGGGGTCCGGAGCTGAAATGAACAAAGGCCGCCCAGCGATGCGCAGCGGGTGGAGCATCCGGGCCCTGGCAAGCACGGCCAGTGACCATTGGGCTTCGGCTCTGGGCAGTTACACATGTGGGCAGGACCTCTTGGCAGCCCCATGGGGCAAGATTTACCAGCCCTCCTCTAACAAGGAGGCTCAGAAAGGTCGAGTAACTTGCTCAAGGCCAGCAGCTTGCGTGTGCCAGAGCCAAGATTCAGAGTCAGGTCTGTCTGGTTGCACTCTTTTCTCTCTACACTGGGATGGAGGCAGGAAAATATGGTGGCAAAAACTAACCAAGAAAGGATCTGGGAGACACATGCAAACCAACTCTCAGGACCCTGCACGTGGACTGCTCCTGAGAGCTCCAGCAGGTTTTTGAGAGGGTGACCTGGACGTGACAACAGCATAGGAGACACAGAGAAGGACGGTGGCACCAGCCTGTGCCTCTCTGTGCCTCTCCAGAGCACCCCACTCCACAAGGGGGCGCTTTTTTATTTTTATTTTTATTATTTTTTTAAATTTTTATTTATTTGTGTGTGTGTGTGTGTGTGTGTGTGTGTGTGGCCAGCTCAGCCCACCAGGGGGTGGGGCTGGCTGATATGTGGTGCTGGGGGATTGAACCGCGGTCCCTGTGCTTTGCTAAGCTTGTTCCAAGTAGGTGCTTTAGACCACTGAGCCATCTCACCAGCCCGCTTTTTTATTTTTATTTTGTTACTCCTTTTTGTGCTTGGCCCACACTGACTGCAGTACCCATGCCCCACCCCTTCTTTTCTTCCTACCTGAATTTTATTTTAATTTATTTTTTAAAATTTATTTTATTTTAGTTTATTTTATTATGTATTTGTTGTTGCAGGGTCTCATTACATAGCTTGGACTCATGGTGATCCTTCTGCTTTCAACCTCCCCAGTTCTGGGATTAGAGGTGTGTGCTACTAGGCCCACACTCTGGGCAGCTCAGCCTGCCCTAGAAGTGGAACTGGCATGGCATGTGGTGCTAGGGATCGAACCCCCATCCCTGCATTTTGCCCAAGCTTGGCTAAGCAATCACTTTAGTCCACTGAACTATCTCGCTGCCCCTCTTCCTATCTTTAATAAGTGAAATTTCACCAACCTTTATCCTTGCCTGGTTCAATTCCCTGTCAGGATCAAAAAGGACCTAGAAATTTCCTCCAAAACTCAGTAAGAGGCTATTGTGTTGTGTCTTCTCCCACAGCTGTCCTTGCAGGCTGGTGTGGCCAACCAAGGGGCTCTGTTATCATCTCTTCTGGTTTCTGGCAGGATCTCTTCCTTTGGCTCTGTTTTTCTTTACCCTATCTCATGCTTCAAACATGCAACAAAGGAATTTCAGGTGTCCCTGTGGAGAGAGATGTTCCTTGGTCTGCTTACCTCTCTGCTCCCTCCAACCACCCTCGAGCAACTGGACTAGAAATCCCAGCACTTGTGAGGCAGAGGCAGGAGGATTGCTATGAGTTCAAGCTCAACCCTGTCTCAAAAAGCCAAATAAAACAATCATCTGTTTCAAAAGACAGCTCTGCCTGGGCAGCTGGGCTGTGTGCATTTCTGGTATCCACATCTCTCTTCCCCTCCTTTCCTCCTTCCCTATTTGTCTCTCTCCCACTTTCCCTCTTTCCCCACCACTCTAGTTTTTCGACAGTCTCGCTCTGTAGCCCAGGCTGGCCTCCGGCTCCCCGCGATCCCCTGCCTCAGCCACTTGCGTGCCGCAATCACAGATGTGCGCACCCTGGCCAGCACCACTGTTTCTCCTGTCCTGACTCTTTTACAAATTCCAGGCCTTTAGTTGTTCCCATTCTGAAAATAAGGAGGCTGAGTGCAGAGTAGAGGAGGGAAAATCATGCCCGGAGCACCGTGGTCATTCCTTCTGGGTCCTTTCTTTGGCGAGGGAAGGGGGCTCACTGTGACTCCCAGCACCCAGAGCAGCCTCCCCCGAGCCGGACAGCTGACCCAGCCTCAGCCTCTCCAGCAGTGCTGCTTCTCCGGGACTTTGTTCAACAGCTTCTGGAGCCATCCAGACCTCTGCTGCGCCTGCAGCTCTCCTAGCACTCTGAAAGCTGTCGACCCACAGCCACATCTGCTCCAGGGGCTTAATCAAGCATTTGCAAAGCTTTGCTTCCCAAATCTCTGGCCTGGCACCACTCCCAGCCCCAGTCAGCAAAGAGCTGCAGCATTTCTGTGGCTTTTCCAGCAGGGGCCCTGTGTGGCCAGGGTCTCTTTGATCTCCATGTGGTGAGGGAGGGCAGGGAGGGGAGCCAGAGGCACAGAGCCGGGAAGAGAGGAGGGCGCACAGCCCACCCCGCCCAGGATGGCTGCAGCCGCTTCTTTCCAGGCTCAACAGCCAGAGGGGATGATGGGTGTGCTGCACACATTTAGCGTTCAATTCCAACACCCGCCCTCCGACAGAAAACCTCAGTGCCAGCAGGACCGAGGAGCCCTGCAGTGGAGGAGGGTCTGCACATGCCCCCTTTAATCTGTTGGAGCTAGGAAGTGTCTGCAGATGTATCTTTTCATGAACTTTGTGGGGCATTTAGCTATTTGGCAGTGACATTAACAGAGACATGTTTTCTATGGCTTTGCAGTCTGGGTTACAAAGCAATGTTCTATAGAATACCTTAGAAGAAGACCTGAGCCTGGGAGATAGCGCAGCGACATAAGCGCCTGCCTGGCAAACACAATATCCTGAGTTCAATCCCCAGTACCAAAAAAAAAAAAAAAAAAAAGGAAAAGAAAAGAAAAAAGAAAAAAGAAAAGAAAAGAAAAGAAAGAAAGAAAGAAAGAAAGAAAGAAAGAAAGAAAGAAACACAAATTCAAACACAAGAAGTCCTGTAGCTAGGAATGGAGCACAGTGGAAAAATGCTATCTACCATGGGTGGATCCTGGGTTCAATCACACACACTCTCTCTCTCTCTCTCTCTGTACAGGGTCTACAGGGTCTCGCTCACAGCTTGGACTCATAGCGATCCTCCTGTTTTCAGTCTCTCTAGCACTGGGATTACAGGCACACACCACCGCACACAGTCTCAGTGGCCATCTCAGCGGTCCCCAGCAGGCGGGACTGGCGCGGCACGCTGGGGACTGAACCCCAGTCGCTGAGCCTGCCTAAGCAGGCGCTTTAGTCCGTTGAGCTCTCTGGCCAGGCGGACATTCCGCATTGTGTGGCTCTAGCCAAATGCATCCGTCAGAAACACAGACTGGCTGGATGATTGGCACGCGAGGCTCACCAGCGAGCAGCACGCAGCCTTAGAGGTGAGCGAGGTCACAGGCGGAGGGAGCATTTAAGCAAACCCTGCAGAGCCGCGCAGGGGCTCGGTCATGTGACCCATGCTCGCCTCAAGTTCTCACTGCTGCTGCAGAAAATGCTTACGATACAGCGTCACAAACGGTGGCGTCTGCTCATCTATCGAGGAGCTTAGGGCTGTGTTTACCTCACTGGACACTGTTAGCTCGTTGCTGCCTCAAACAACTCCAGGCGGTACAGCTGAGGTTTCCCTGGGGAGGCGAGGGAGCCTGAGGGGCGGGCCCTGCAGGCCACAGGAGGCGGAGCCGGGAGAGTCCCGCCCGGCGCTCCCGAGCCGCTCTGACCCCGGTGCTTTGCAGCCTCAGCACACGCAGAGACACGCAGGCACCAGCTAAACCCTGTGGGCGCGCAGGGGGTTTCACCGCCTTCTAAGGCCTAGAAAAATAGCGGAAGAAATTATGCCCAATGGTACCAGAGATTCTCTGGATAATGAAGTTAAAAGTGATTTACTTTTTAAGGTTTGAGACAAGGACTTGCTAAATTGCTCAGGTTGGACTCTGGCTTGAGTGAGATCCTCCTGTCTCAGCCTCCTAGGTAGCTGGGACTATAGGCATGCACCACTGTGCCCAGGGTACCCTTCTTCTTTTTTTTGGGGGGGAGGTTCTTGCTTTTATTTTTATTTTGGTGCTGGGGAGTGAACCCAAGAAATCAAGCATGCTCAGCCCAGGCTGGACATTAAGCTACATCCCAGACCAGAACATGTTTTTATTTCTTATTTATTTATTTATTTTTGTATTTTTTTATGGAAGGGTCTACACGGTGTTCAGGGTCTCTCTACTAGATCAGACTCATAGTGATCCGCCTGTTTAGAGCCTCCCAAGAGCTGGGATTACAGACACACACCACCACACCCAGTCTCAATTGCCATCTCAGAGCACCCTGGGGGGTGCATCCAGCATGGCTGGCCCGGGGATCGAACCCCTAGCCCCCTGAGCCTGTTTGCAGGCGCTTTAATCCGCTGAGCTATTTGGCCAGGCCCAGAACATGTTTTTAAATTAAATTTTTATTTTTATTGGTACATGCTTGCAGTACCATGTTTGGTTTGTGTACATGTCACATATTAATTCTTTTTAATCCCCTTCCTCATTCTCCCTGCAATATCCCTCCACCTGAGGGTCGGTCCTCTTCCCCTTTACACACACACAAACTTCACCATCTTCCTATTTTCTCTTCTCTATTTATTTTGCTCTCTATTTATATTTTGGGTTTCTCATGCAAAAGCAAGCCTGAAATATTCAAGCTCGTGTGTCTGATTTTTCTCACTTCACAGTATGTGGTGCATTATCAAGGTGCATTCATTTTCCTACAAATTACTCAAGTTTAGCCTTTTCATGGCTGAGTAGTATTCCATTGTGTACAAATGTACATGTACATTTTCACCCATTTGTCTGTTGGACATATGCACTGTTTCTGAGATCTAGCTACTATAAACTGTGCTCTTATAAACATGGGCATGCATGTACCCCTGTAGGATGATGATTTTAATTCTTTGGGGAAGATACCTCTAAGGGGAGTAGTTGGGTCAAATGGAAGATCTGCTTTTAGGATTTTGAGGAATCGCCACACCTAGTTTCCATAGTGATTGTACTAGATTACATTCCCACAGACAGTGTAATGGACTTCTTTCTCCTCCACATTCTCACCAGCATTTATAATTATTAGTTTCTTATGTCTATTCTTGCTAGGGTAGAACGGTACCTTAGTGCACTTTTATTTATTTATTTATTTATTCATTCATTCACTTTTTGTGCTTGGTACAGGGTCTCACTATACAACTCAGACTCGTAGTCATCCTCCTGTTTTCAGCCTCCCCAGTGCTGAGGTTATAGGCATGTACCTCTCTGCCCAGACTCCCTCGGCTCAGGGCACCTTACGGCCACGGCCAGCACGACATGCAGGACCCAGGATTGAACCCCAGTCCCTGAGCTTGCCAAAGCAGGCACTTCGTCTGCTGAGCTGTCTCGCCAGCCCTTCAATGTAGTTTTAATTTGTATTTCTCTGGTGGCCAGCAATGATGAACATGTTTTTAGGTATTTATTGGTCATTTATATTTTTTCTTCTGAGAAGGGTCTATTCATTTTGGCTGTCCATTTTTCAGTTAGGTCTCTTATTTGGGAGGGAGAAGTCCAACACTTTTATTAGTTCTTTACTATTGATGTCAGTCCTCTGTCTGAGGAATATCTGGCAAAATTTTTTCGCCTTCTGTATGCTATCTTTTCACTCTGTTGGTTGTTTCCGTTATTGTATAGAATCTTTTTAATCTGATCTAATACCAGTTTGTCGATTCTTGATTTTTTTGTTGTGTAATCGGGTCTCCATTCAGGAAGTCCACGCCTAGGCCTACAACTTCAGGAGTTTTACCTGTTGATCTTCCAGCAGATTAAGTGTTTCTGTTTTGACATTTATTTTTTTATTTTTATTTATTTAAACTTTTTTGTCTTTTTGACACAGGGTCTTGTTATGCAGTTCAGGCTGGCCTTGAGCTTACTTTGTAGCTCAGGCTGGTCTTGAATTCCAAACAATTTCTCCTACCTCAGCCTCCCAAGTGCTGGGATTACAGGTGTGTGTCACCACGCCCAGCTTGTTTTAACATTTAGATCTTTGGCCCATTTTGATTTTACATGGTGGGAGATGGTGAGAGATATGGGTCTAGATACAGTCTTCACCATGTGGGAAACCAGTTTTCCCAGCACTATCTGTTAGACCCTCCATCTTTCCTCTAGTAAATATTCGTGGCCCCTCTGCCAGAGATCAGGCCCCTGGCTTCTGCCCCAGGCAAGCATCAGGCAGCAGGTGATACCCGTGCAGCCAGAGGGCTGGAGGCCCGGGCAGGTGGGGGACCCAAGCATGGACAATGTCATGGGTAGCCATGACACTTCTGCAGTGGCTTCCACAACAGCCTGAGGGGCAAGGAGCAGATGCCCATTCCCAGCTGGGCCAGCAGCCGAGGACAGGGAGATCGAGTCCCAGGGAAAATGTCTTCTACCCATCGAGGAGTCTGAGGTGATTGGCATCTTCCTGGGTGCATTCCCTGTGCTCATGCAGAAGCAGAGTTGTGCAGGCTGGGAGACCAGAAGCAAGGTGTTCATCGCCCTTGGGAACTACACTGGTCACATAGGTCTGGGTGGAAAGTGCTCAAGGAGGTAGCCACTGCCACCTGAGGGGCCAGCATCCTGGGCAAGCATTCCACTGACCCTGCGCAGAGGCTGCTGGGGAACAAGGCAGGCAAGCCCCTCCCCCACTCTCCCTTGCAAGGTGATGGCTGCTGCAGCCCTGTGCTGGTGCCCATCCACGCCCCAGGGGCAGGGGCATCGGTTCAGCCCTGTGCCCAAGAAGCTGCTGCTGCCGCCTGGCAGTAATGACTGCTGCCCTCTGATGGGCTGCACTGTCCCTCTGGCCACTTTTGATGCCATCTCCACAACAGCTACCTGACCCCAAGCTTTGGAAACAAACTGTGGTCACCAAGTCTCTCTACCAGGAATTCACTGACCACCTTGAAAAATCCCACACCACAGTCTCAGTCCAGAGGACTCAAGCTCCAGCATAGGGTTTTGTTGTTGGGTTTTTTTTGGTTTGTTTTTTTTTTTTGGTGGGGCCGGGGATTAAACTCAGGCCCTTGTGCTTGCCAGGCAAGCGCTTATTCTCCTGAGCCATCTCCCCGGCCCCAGAGTAGGGTTTTTACTCAAGAAAAAATAAAGCAAATGAAAAATAATGAAAACATTCCCAGGGTTGTTTCTGTATCCTCTCTTCTGTTCCACTGATCCACATGTCCAGCTTTTTTTTTTTTTTTTTTTTTCTGTGCCGGTACCATGTTGTTTTTATTTCTGTAGCTTTTTCTTTTCGAGATAAGGTCTCACTATGTAGTTCAGGTTGGACTTGATCTCACTATGCAGCCCAGACTGGCTTTGGACTTGTTGCAATCCTGGTGCCTCAGCCTCCTGGGAGCGTTGGGATTACAGGTGTGCCTCATCACACCCAGATTCTAGGTCTCTTTGGGCTCTACATGAATTTTAGAACTGTTGTCCCTAGTTCTATAAGAAATGATTTCAGTTTTTTGGCTGGTATTGCATTAAATCCATATCAGTTTTGGAAGCATGGAAATTTTGATAATGTCAGTTCTGCTAATCCAGGAACAGGATGATTTTTTTCTTTCTTTCTTTCTTTTTTTCTTTCTTTCTTTTCTTTTCTTTTCTTTTCTTTTTATGTCCTCTTTAATCTCTTTTTCCAGAGTACTGCAATTTTCACTGTAGAGGTATTTCACTCCGTTCATTGGGTTAATCCCTAAGTATTTTTTGACACGTCTGTGAGTGGTATTGTCGTAATTTCTTTCTCAGTGAGCTCATTATTGGTGTATAGCAATGCTATTGATTTTTGTGTGTTGATTTTGCATTCTGAATTTAGTACTAATGTTAGGAGTCTCTAGGTGGAATTTTGGATGGTCTTTTACATAGATGATCAGGTCATCTGCAGACAATGACAACGTGACCTCTCCTTTCCTGTATGTTTCTCTTTATTTATGTGTGTGTGTGTGTGTGTGTGTGTGTGTGTGTGTGTGGCCAGCTCAGCCCACCAGGGGGCGGGGCTGGCTGGCATGTGGTGCTGGGGGATTGAACTGCGGTCCCTGTGCTTTGCTAAGCTTGTTCCAAGTAGGTGCTTTAGACCACTGAGCCATCTCACCAGCCCTGTTTCTCTTTTATTTCTCTCTCGCCTGATTGCTTTGGCTAATGTTCTGATTGCTCAGTTGGACAGGAGTGGTGACAGTGGGCATCCTTATCTTGTTTCTGATTTAGAGAGAAAACTTCCAGTTTTTCACCACTTAATATGACCGCCATTGGTGTGTCATAAATGGCTGTCTTCAGAGTGAGATAAAATCTTTCTATACCTAGTCTCTTCAGGGTTTTTATCCAAATGGATTGTGTCAAAGGCATTTTCTGTCTATTGAGATGATAGTGTGATCTTTGCTTTGGCTTCAGATTATATGATCGTTAGATTTATTGATTTGGTTGTGTTGAGCCATCCTTCCCTCCCTAGCACAAAGCCTACTTGGCCATGATGTCTGACACATTTTATAGGGTTTGCTGCACTCTGTTTGCTGGTGTCTTGTTGAGTTTTGCATCTATGTTCATTAAAGAGCTTGGCTTATAGTTTTATTTTTTGGTTGGGTCCTTGTCTGGTTTTGGGATCAAGGTAATGCTGACTTCCAGGAATGACTTTGGGAATACTCTTGCTTCAACTTTATGAAAGAATTTGAGGCATGTTGGCATTAGATCTTCCCAAAAGCTTTCATAGATCTTGGCAGTGAGTCCTTCCAGACCTAGGCTTTTCCTAGTTGGAAGGCTTTTTATTACTGCTCCAATTTCATTGCATATCGTTAGATTGTTCAGGGCGTTCATGGCTTGTTCGATCAATTTTGTTAAGTCATATATACCCAGGAAGCTATTCATTTCTTCTGAATTCTCCAATATATTGGAGCACAGCCTTTCAATGTAGTTACTAACAATCTCTGGATTTCACAGGTGTTTATTTTGATTTTATCTTTTTCATTTCTAATTGTACTAATTTGACTCTTTTTCCCTTTTTTTTTTTTTTTTTTTTTTTTTTTTTTTTTTTTTTTTTTTGGAAAATAGGCTAAGCATTTATCAATTTTATTTATTTATGAACCAGCTCTTTGATTCATTGATTCTTTGTATTTTTTAAGTCTCAACTTCATTAATTTCTGCTCTGGTCTTCACAATATTTTTCCTTCTGCTAGCATTGGATATGGATCATTTTTGGTTTTTAGGACCTAGAGGTCTGTCATTAGGTTTTTAATTTGAATTCATTATGGATTTTGTGATGTGACCATTCACACCTTTAAACTTCTGTTTTGGGACTGCTCTCGTTGTGTCCCATATGTTCTGATGTGTTGCACTGGCTTTATCATTTGATTCTAGGAACTGTTTAATTTATTTCTTTATTCTGTGTCCCATTGATTATTCAAGAGTGCATTGTTTAATTCCCGCATATTTGCATAATTATGGTGGATATTTTTGTCACTGACTTTTTAGTTTCATTGGACTATGATCTGATACTATGCATGGAATAATTTTGATTCTTATGCATTTACTCCAGCATGCTTTATGGGCTAGCGTGTAGCCTTGGAAAGAGCCACATGTGCTGCTGAGAAGAAGGTGTTCTGCTGTTGGGTGGAGTATGCGGCAGATCTCTATTAGCCACTCACCAGTGCAATTATTTAAATATAGGTTGAGCAAAAATTGCACATTTTTTTCATTAATTTTTTTTCTTGTAACAGAAATTGAACTTAGGACCTTGCACTTGGCAGGCAAGCACTCTGATGATGAACTATATTCCTGGCCCACTCATTAATGTTTATAACATAATAGGAAATATAAAAGTAATTTTATCAAATCTATACAAGAATTGATTGATTAAAATGGTACCTACAGGGCCGGGGAGATGGCTCAGTGAAATAAGTGCTTCCCTGGCAAGCACAAGGGCCTGAGTTCAATCCCCGGTTCCACCAAAAAAAATAATAATAAAATAAATAATAAAATAAAATGGCACCTACCCAAGCAAAGCTTGGAATAGCACATAAGCAAACACGCTGCCCAAGTGATGCTTAGGGTAAACTGAGAAGTGGTTAAATCCATTTATCCAAATATTTAGTTCGACTCTGATTTTTTTTGTTGTTAAGTTTTTTAAAAATCTGTTATTTATTTATTTGTTTATTTGGTACAGGGTCTCACTACACAGCTAGGACTCGTAATGATCCTCCTGTCTTGGGCCTCCCCAGTGCTGGGATTGCAGGCGTGCATCACCGTGCCTGATTTCAGTGGCTGGCACAGCACGCTGGGGGTCCAGGGCTGGCATGGCATGAGGTACTGGGGATTGAACCAGACCCTTGCACTTTCCAGACAGGTGCTTAGAACACTGAGAACAGCTTTCCTATCTGGAAAGTGCAAGGACCTAGCTTTGATCCCCAGCACCACATACCATGCCAGCTCCATGCTCCATCAGCCACCAAAACCAGGCATGGTGGCACACGCCCGCAATCCCAGTGCTGGGGAGTTCGAACTGCATAGATCCTGTATTAAAAAAATAAATAAAAGACTTTTAAAAAAAACCCTGAAAACAGGATAATTACTGCTGCTTATTTTGGGTTATTGCATAGGCTGCTGGTTTCCATACTTCGATTTTTAGTCTATGAATATCTTTTTGTTTCAAATGTGTTTCTTGTATATAGCACACCATTGGATTTTGTTTTCTGGTCCATACTGCTAGTCTTTGTCTTTGTTTTTAATTTTTTCTTTTTTTTGGACAGTGTCTCATTATGTAATTTAGACTGGCCTTGAACTCACTACATAGCCCAGGCTGGCCTAGAACTCACTGTAATCCCCCTGCCTCAGCCTCCTGAGTGCTGGGATTACAGGTGTGCACTACCATGCCCAGGTAATGTGTGTGTCTTTTAATGTGGAATTGAGACCATTCACACTGAAAGCTATTACTGAAAGGCATTGAGTTATTCCTGTCATTGCTTTCACTTACTGTTGATGACCCCCCCCCACTTAACAACTCACTCTACCTGCTGAATCCATTCTATTAGATTGTTTAGGCATCGCTCACGTCATTATCTCTAGGATACCCTTGAAATTTTTTTGGCCTGCTGGCTCAGTGTTCAGAAATTTCTGACCCTTAAAAGGAGCTCAGTGACTATTTGTTGATGGGTAGATGTGTGTGTGTGTGTGTGTGTGTGTGT
>NW_004524583.1:12386553-12391962 GCF_000260255.1 Octodon degus
GGCATGTGGTGCTGGGGGATTGAACCGTGGTCCCTGATGCCTTGCCAAGCTTGTTCTAAGTAGGTGCTTTAGACCACTGAGCCATCTCTCCAGCCCCTTTAGATGGGTTTTCAAGCCCATCCGGCCACTTGCCAGCTGCATGACTTGGCCACATTGCTTAACTTCTGTACATCTGTTCCTTCATCCATCACCCAGGGACTGTCATAGTCTCCAGTTCTTAGGGTCACTGTGACAATGACTAAAAAGTATGTGGCAGAGTGAGAAGCACCTGCCACATGCAAGTTAGGTAAAATTATTTGCTTTCTCGGCACAGATTAGGGTCACTTCTGATCACTCTATCTACCACCAAGCTATAACAAAGCCCGTAAGTAGCAGAGGGCATTGGGATGGTTCTTCCACCAGCGCCAGCGCCATGTGTCTGCAGTCTGAGTGAGCACACGCTTCCTCCCCACACACTCTGAGCGTGCCCAATCCTGTTCTGCCAGCCCAGGGATGAAAAGAAAATGAAGACTGCTTCGTTCATTTGTGGTGGCTCCTTCTTTCCTCTTTGAGGTTCACACATCCCACTTTATTTTTAATGTATTTTTGTACAGGATCTCACTATGCAGCTCGGACTTGTAGTGATCCTCCTATCAGCCGGGAGGGAACCCCAGTCCCTGCGCTTGCCAAAGCAGGCGCTTAGTCTGCTGAGCTATGTCATTGGCCCTGAGTTTACTTTTTTGCCCTTGGCTGAGCTTGGGCCCATGGCAAAGCCATGGATACCCCAGTGCCCTCGTCCGACCAGGGCTGTGGCCTCAGCTGTGCTGCGTGGGTAGGACCGGCTGGGTGGTGTGGAACAGGGACAGAAGGGAGAGCCCCTGCAGGGCAGAAAATGGTGCTCAGCACTCGGTCAGCAAAACCTGTGCCCAAAAGTTCTGGGATCCTCAGTATCTGGAATCTGGTCTCTAAGTCAGTTTGTCTGCTCATACCCTGGAGCGGAAGGCAAGGGCACTTGGAAGAGAACACATTTCTCTGCTGTCATCTTGGGCAACTCCTATGGTGACAGGGAGACTTGCTCCTGCACTCATTTGAGAGAAAATTTTTCTTCCCTCAGAGGGGCAGGGTTAGAAGATTGGTAACATGAGGCCAAGTGGAACTTCATGGAAACCTACCTGGGTCGCCCACACCATGACCGGAGCAGAGAGCAAACAGGGAATGGAGGAAGGCAGGGTCATCCCTTCTCCCACACACTTGGCCCAGGTGAGTTTTGTCTGTCTTTACCAATCTCAGATTCAGAGTCTGGGTCTCTAGGAAGCCCACCTGTCCCCCAGAATGGCTCAGATCAGCTGGTAACACCCACCCATCAGGAACCGCACATTTTCTTCCTGGCCCTCACTGAAGCCATAGTAAGCACGGTTACGTGTGCACCTGGGTCTCCTTCCGCCCCGTCCATGAGCTGCCCTGTGGGCTCTGTGGGCCAAGTGTGAGCCTAGGGCCCAGCCCTGTGCCTATGTGCAGTGGGCACTTGAGCTCATAGAGTGTTGGATGGTAGGAGAAGGGAGCAGGGAACGGACAAACTGAGGAGCACAGGGCAGACGCCTCTGCTTCCCTGGCCTCTGGTCCCTCTCATTGGATACAGCTGGTTCGGATACAGGAAGGCTGTCCTTGCACTTCCTGTGCCCGAGGAGGGCAAGCTGGCATTTCCCAAAGGTCCACATTGTCATTGTTCCAGCTGCATAATGAATAACAGCCATTCCTCGCAGAGGATGAAGTCACTTCCCCCAAATCGATATAGAACCCACAGGAAATGAAACTAGCATTTATTGTCCACCTACTACGTAGGGGGAAACTTGGGTGTTTTATTTGATCCTCACAACTACTCTGCAAATATAATTCCTCTGCTCTCATAACTCAAGGGAGACAGGCATCCAACACCTCGCTACCTTTCAGGAAGAAAAGACGGGAAGACACGCAAGCAGGCTAAACTTGGTAACACGGATATGTTGCCCTTAAACCGAGGTGTCTCCAGCACCCGGACCTGGGGCGGAGGAGGGTGTCACAGTGAGCTGCCTTTGTCGTCCGTGTCCTGGGAGTGCCCGTAAGTGCTACCCTCTCAAAGGTTGAGGAATGGATGAGTAGAAACTGAGAAAGAAAACAGGGAGGAGAGAATGAGTGGGGGGTGGGACCCAGGCTACTTCCATTTGCTCCTCAAGCCTTTATTGAGCATCTATCTGTAAAGGGTGAGCAAATCTCTGGGGACAGCTGCAATGTAAACGATGTCTTACAGTGAGACACACTGCCACTAACCCCCCTCAGAACACCCCCGCCTGCTTTGAACACCCTAGGCCCACACTTCCTGTGACTTTCTGAAGAAGTTCTGGGTGTCCATTGTTATGAGTTTCTTTGGATGTGCGAAAAACCACAAATGCCGCTGCTGCCACGTGCTGTCCCGCAGAAAGGCTCACACGGACACGTGCGTGCTCGTCCCCTCCTCCATCCGGCCGGCACCCGACTTCAGGGTCTGCTCTGTGACCACGAAACGTCAACGTTTTGAGCTGAACAGGACCTCCAGGCAGCCATGACAGTGCAATGAAGCACTGAAGAGGACCTCGAGGCTGCTTCCGCCAGTGGCAAGGGGGATGGGATACGTGAGTGCAAAGCAAGCGGCCGCATCTTTTTTTTTTTTTTTTTTTTTTTTTTTTTTTTTTTTTTTTTTTTTTTTTGTCTTTTTGAGACAGGGTCTCACTATGCAGCTCAGGCTGGACTTGAGCTCACTTTGTAGCCCAAGTTGATCTCAAACTCACAACCATCCTCCTTCTTCAGCCTCCCGAGTGCTGGGATTATAGGCATGTACCGCCGCACACCCAGCTTTTTTTTTTTTTTTTTTTTTTTAAGAGAGAAAAAATAAACATAACAGTGAAACTGTGTTTCAAAACAGGTTATTAGGGCAGTTACAATAGTTGATACATTATGTATTGCTGTCTTCCTCCTAGTTATTGTAGGTAGGAGATATAGATATGATTTTTTTTTTTCTTTTTTGGTACTGGCGATTTAACTCAGGATCTTGTATTTGCCAGGCAGGTGCTTATGCCACTGACCTATCTCCCCAGCCCAGGCATGATCTCTCATCTATACAATATTAGCACAAAACTTTCTTTTTAATGAACTAAGACAAACAAGCTGTATAACAATCTTAACTATCTGTGTATACATATATTTTTTCCTCTCTTCATTTCCTCTTTCCTCACCACAGTTTATCTTTTCTTTTGAACAGTTTCTGACAGCATCTTGAGGGAGATTCATAGCACGGTGTCTTTTACTGTAAGAATTTAAAAAAAAACAACATTAAACTTCCACTGTGTGTCAAACAGAGGGAATGGGGACAAAATAGTATAAAATACAGGCCCTTACTGGGCATAGAGGCATGCACCTGTAATCCCAGCATTCTGCAGACCCAGGAAGGCGTATCGCTGCAAGTTCGAGTCCAGCCTAGGCGACATAGCAAGACCCTGTCACATACAAACAAATCACAGATCTTCCTCTCCTGGGGCCAATACTATGAATGAACTAGTGAGTACGTGAATAAATACAGTTCAACAAGCTCACCGTTGTGAGGGGTTATTAGATCATGTATTCTATTTTATGTTTGAGGTTCTCTGTAATAAAACATTAAAAATTTTAGGCTACAGCTCCACCCCAGGGCTATGTGTCCTAACAGTGTCCAGCCCAGATTGAAAAACCAACCGAGGAGGGCTTCACAGAGGAGGTGACCTCTGAACCAAATTCTGAGAGGAGTCAGTCAAGCAAAGCAGTGCGGGACAGTCTTGCTGCAAATGGTGCCGGGATAGACAGGCGCTGGGCAGTGTGGCCTCCTTAGAGGAGCATAAATGCAAGTCAGGAAGGCTCGGCTGTCTAGTCCCCTGGGAGGCTGTCCTTGACTGTGTTCCACCCTACTCTGGGACTTAAGCTTTTGGTATTTCAGGTTCCGTTTTCCTCCTTGGAGGATTCAGAGGACAGCTCCAAGCGGGTAGCTGGGAAAGGGCGCCACCTGGAGGTGAGAGTGTGCATTGTGCTCTCGGCTCAAAACAGCTTCGCGTCTTAACCATCCAGTAGAAAAGTATGAAGTCGAAATATAAGAAATAAAGCCATGCTGTTAAGTTGAGCTGTGGGGAACTCAGATCAATAATTTCTGACATTGCCAGTTAAACAGAAGACCCAATGTTATTATAGGCTACTGGACTCTTTTAGAATATTTTGCTGAGTTTACACACCTATAATATTCAATAACGGAACTTAGAAAAAATGGGGTATACCGATGAATGTCCATTTTGTATCTGTGTATTCAAAGAGGTTGGGATAGATATATAGTTGCATTCTCTTAATGAATAGAATGATTTGTTCTAATGGTGTTTGTAAATAGGATCACAAGTCCGCATCTTGTACAGCAATTAACCACTAAGAAGAATATATGCAGTGTATTATTTGTTGAAACTGTACTTCCGATTTGATTTGAAACTGTCTCATTGCTATCTGTTTATCAATAAAACTTTGGAAAAAAAAACAGCTTCACAAAGAAAATCCTGCTTTCTTTTTATCCAATCTAAGGGCTGAACATCAGGGAAATCCTCTGAATCCAGGGACAAATAATAAAAAAATAATAATAATAAGAGGCAGAGTTTAGAAACACAACAGAGAGGCCAAAATCCCAGTTAAAGACACTCTATTAAGCACACAGGAAACCAGCAAAAAGAAAAAGCTCTGCTTGGTTCATTTTTTCTACATTTAGTGACAATGAAAATGATCTTCCATCACTGTGCCAGAGACGTGGCCACTCCGTGCTATGCGCCAGATATGCTGAACCTCACTGGCTGCTCAGGAGTGGCTGTATGGGGAAGTTACCTTATAGCCGCCAAGCGCAGTTCTGAGGAGCTGAACCCCACTCTGGACCAAGCAACCAGCACCTGGACCAGCTGGGCTGTCTGCAGACACAGAGACGCCTACTTTCCATGCCTAGGTTGGACACCTGGCGGTTATGGCCACTCCGCAGGCTGCAAGTGGAGCTTCTCTTAGCCTCCCCTCCTCCGTTTCCCGACTTAGCAAACGATACTGCTCCTCCAGCCCGTTCCGAAGCACAACTCTGGGAGTTTGGACCACTGTTGGTAACCCCTCACCCGTGTTCCTCTCTCACAAATACCTTTACCTGGTTTCCCGTATGCTGTGCTCTCTGCCACTGCTTTCTCTAAGCCAGACTCCTCTCTTACCTGCTAGAAGCCCTCCCAGCAGTCCTTGGCCTTCCCTGAGCTTAAGAAGTCAATTTATTGTTTTTAAGAAGTCAATTTAAAATTAATATTAAAAAGTTAAATACCTTGAAATTAAAAAAGAAGTCAATTTATAATTGCTTCCTCCTCAATAGGAATTGAGGAGGAAGCA
>NW_004524583.1:12392062-12402643 GCF_000260255.1 Octodon degus
TATATATATATATATTTGTATTTTAGGGAAGGGTCTACAGGGTGTCCAGAGTCTCACTACTAGATCGGACTCATAATGATTCTCCTGTTTACAGCCTCGCAAATGCTGGGATTACAGGCATGCGTCACCACGCCCAGTCTCAAGCTCAGTCTCAGCTCACCCTGGGGGTGGGGCGAACCCCTGACCCCTGTGCCTGCTTGCGGGTGCTTTAATCCGCTGAGCTATTTAGCCAGCCCTGGTCATGCTAATATTTGAATGACTGAAGATATGCAGAAATCCTTATTCCTACTGTATCAAAGTTCAATGACCAGGTTTGGTGGTGCATGCCTATAGTCCTAGCACTGGGGAGGCTGAAAACAGGAGGTTCACTAGCTGTGTAGTGAGACCCTGTACCAAATACATAAAAAATAAAAGTATTGTATCAAGATTCTGACTGAGCTGTGTCTCCTCAAAATGTGCAAGCGGGAGTCCTCACCCCCAGATGTCAGAATGGGGCCGAAGCTAGAGCTTCCGCAGCAGTCTTGAAGGGCAAACGGGGTGTTCAGGGTATGGGCTGCATTCCACTAGGAATGGTGTCCTCATGGGGAGATCAGCACACCACAAACAGGGACAACCTTGTGGGGACTCAGTGAAAAGTGACACCTGCAAGCCTGGGGAGGGAAATCAAACATGCTGACATCATCTTGGACTCTCAGCCTCAGAAGAGTAAGAAAACGCACTTCTGCCGAGCCACCCCACCTGCGGCATCCTGCTACAGCATCCTAGAAAGGAGCACAATCAGGCTGGAAAGCCAGGCTCAGCAATGTCGGGCACTGAACTCTCTACAGATAACTCATAATGCGTGAATCCATTCTACCTTGGTTGGGGTCACTCTTTCTTTCTTTCTTTCTTTCTTTCTTTTTTTCTTTCTTTCTTTCTTTAATGTATTTAGTACAGGGTCTACAGGGTCCCACTACACAGATCGGACTCGGAGTGATCCTCCTGTTTTCAGCCTCTCAAGTGCTGGGATTACAGGCAGGTGCCACCATGCCCAGTCTCAATCACCATCTCAGCACACCCCTGGGCTGGCACGGCATGCTGGGGATCGAACCCCAGTCCTGTGCCTGCCTAAGCAGTCACTTTAGTCTGCTGAGCTATCTGGCTGGCCCTTGGAGTCACTCTTTCAGGACACATTATTTAACATATTAAACCTGAGCCTTGTGACTAAAACAGGCATATTTCAGCATTCTCAGACACACCCCTCACACACACACACACACACTGATTTCTTTTTTGTGGTACTGGAGATTGGACCCAGGGCCTCATAGTACTTGTAGACAACCACTATACCACCACCCACATCCCCAGGCTTTTTAAAAAAAACTTATAGAAAGGATCCCACTAAGTTTCCCAGACTGGTATATATCTAATTTGTAATATTCCTGCTTTGGTATTCAGAGCAGTTGGGTTGCAGGGGTATGCTGCTGTGAAGCTTGGTGCCTTTTTTTTTTTTATTTTTTTTTATTTATTTTTTTTTAATTATTTATTTATTTATTTATGTGTGTGTGGCCAGCTCAGCCCACCAGGGGGCGGGGCTGTCTGGCATGTGGTGCTGGGGGATTGAACCGCGGTCCCTGTGTTTTGCTTAGCTTAGCTTGTTCTAAGTAGGTGCTTTAGACCACTGAGCCATCTCACCAGCCCCGCCTTTTTTTTTTTTTAAACAAGGTCTTGCTGTGTACTTCAGGCTAGGTATAAACTCACTTTGTCACCCAGGCTGGCCTCAAACTTCCAGTGATCCTCCTGCCTCAGCCTCCCAAGTGCTGGGATAACAGGTGTGCGCCACCATTCCTGGCTTCAATGTATTTTTTTTTCAATTTATTTTTTTAATCTTTTATTTTATTTCGTGTAGGTCTTGCTATGCAGTTTAGATTCGTAGTGATCCTTCTGTCTCAGCCTCCCCAGTACTGGGATTACAGGCATGTGCCACCACGCCGGGTGTTGGCTGGCAGGTCTGGGTTCCAGGGCTGGCATAGCATGTGATACCAGGAATCGAATCCAGGTCCTTGCATTTGCCAGGCATTTTTTGTTAGCACATCTGGCTGGGTGAAGTGCTCACTTGGGCAGCACCTATACTAAAATCTGGCTGGGGGAAGAGGAGTCTGATGGCAAATAACTGATCCCCAAGAGAAATGCGCAAAGGACCACGATCTCCAGAAACAGAACATGACTCATCTCTGACTCCAAATATAAACCTTGAAACGGCAAGCTGAGGCACAAAGAGCAGTGGCGACGGTGGAAGTCAGGGCCACTCACTGGGATACAAAGGAAGTGGGGGCGGGGGAGGGGGAGGGTGCTGCAGAGCGCCTCTCTGGAAAGGGACAGGTGGACTGCGGAGGTAGCTGAACAAGGAAGACAAGCTCCCTCCGAGTGACCCGCAACACCTTCTCCCGCTGCAGTCTCACAAGAAGACACCCTGCAGCAGTGGGACAAGCCGGGGAGACAGCTCATCGGCATAAGCACCTGCCTGGCAAGCACAAGGTCCTGAGTTTGATCAGCGCTAGGGACAAGAGGCAGAGCAGCCCTCTGGGTGTGAGAGGGAAACTTCACCAGGGTAACCGCAAGGTTCCTTCTAGGTTCGCTGCCGACTCTGTGGTTCAGTGTAGTTTTGGTCACCCCTGGCTCGTGGGAAGCTCTCAGACACATGCATCACCGAGCTTACTTAACGCGGGACACTCATTGGAATGGCTGAATAGTTCACAATATCATGATAAAGACAGCTTCAGGGGCCAGGGAGATGGCTCAGTGGAATAAGCGCTTCCCTGGCAAACGCAAGGGTCTGAGTTCAAACCCGGGTTCCGCAAAAAAAAAAAAGACAGCTTCAGTGTCCTCACGCTGGGCGAGACGGTGTTACTTGGGCCTATCTCTTCTCAGCAATGCATTCAGCAAGAGGATCGCTGTGTTCTGAGCCCTAAATAGTCAGGAGCAGATGCCTCTTACAGTGCCGACGCCCTACCACTGACACACCAGGATGTGGTTTGGGGATGATTCTTTTATTGACGTGACTTTTCCTCTTCTTTTTTTCTGCCTGCATTTTCTACTTCTCTACTTTGGTGAACGTATATGATTTAGTTAAAGTATGAAATAAAACTTTTTTATTAATATTTCCTTTTCCTCAGGAACTGTATCCTGTAATTCTCCTTAAAGCATTCATCTCAAGAATTGGGAAAGGTCACGTGTGGTGGCACATGACTGTGGTCCCAGCACTTAGGAGGCTGAGCCCTGGACAGCCTCGAGCTTCAGAATCTTCAGTTACCCATGATCCCCCATGACCAGCACCATGGGAGCCTCGCTGAGCTGAGCCCCGCTTCCCCCACCATTGACGCCGAGCCCATGTGAACCTCTGGAACTTCAACATTGGCCAAACGAAGGAGCAAAAGGCAAGCTCCATCCTCCAACCCACTCAGAACAAGTCCAAGGAGAAAAGGACATAGAAGAACTTGGAAGTCACACAGCTGAAATTGCTGAAAGGATAGCAACTAAAGTAAAGGATAGCAATTATAAGTAAAGTATAGTCAATTCCATCAGACTATAGAAGAAAGCAGATCACAAAAAAGAAATGACAGAGACAGCAAAATAGCTCAGCAGACTAGAGCACCTGCCTAGGCAAGCTTAGGCAAAGCGAGCACAGGGACCATGGTTCATTCCCCAGCACCACATGCCAAGTCAGCCCCGGCGCCCAGGGTGGGCTGATCAGGCCAGAGTCTGGCGAGGTGGCGCATGCCTGTAATCCCAGCACTGGGGAGGCTGAAAGCAGGAGGATCACTATGAGTCCAAGCTGCACAGTGAGACCCTGTACCAAATACATAAATGGAAAAAAACATCAACAGTTGCAGATAATGCAAAGAAAAGAAAAGTTTAGGAGAGGTGACACTTTGGGCTACATGTTGCTCTAGGTCCTACCAGGAGACAGAACCCACACAGTAATTAGAGGAAGATTTATTTACAGACTGTTAAACTGTGAAAGGAGGATAAACATACAGAAATGTAGAGTTCTAAAGGTTCCTGAAGGCCAAAGGACAGTGCCACAGGGAGGACAGTTTGGAAGGGGTGCTCCTTCCTCAAGCCCTGAGTCCGGCTCTCCTTGGAGAAGGTGAGGTTGCAGCCCCTTGGGGTAACACGAAGTCTGCCCAGGCAGAGATGCCCCAGGTGGTGGGCAAGAAGACGGCCATCTACACAGCTGCAGGGGAACTGAAGCCGGGGGGCTGGGAGTCAGAGTAGGGCAGGGACCAGAACTTGCGTACATAGCACCCGCTTCAGAAAGGCATGGGGAGGTGGTTACCAGAAGGCCAGGACCATGAGGAAGAGATGCCCCAAATCCCTTTTCCCAGAGCAGTCTCGGCGATGAATTCGGACTGTGAAACAGAAAGCCAGTTGCTGGTACAAGCTACCGGGGTCATCAGTGTCCATGATGCCAAGCAGGCACTGCCGCGGGGCATCAGAACAGAGGTTGGCGGGCTCTTCCTACAAATAACCCAACTGTGAGCACTTTAAGCTTTGTGAGTCATATAGTTTCTGCCAAAGCCACTCCAGAGGACCACTGCTGTACAAAAGTGGAGAGGACAATATGTAAACTACCTAGCACATCTGTGTTTCAATAAAACTTGATTTACAAAAACAGGCACTGGGTTTGCCCCCACACAACAGCTTACCAACTCCTGAGGCAGAATGTTTTAGACAGCATCTTACTGTGTTGCCCAGACTGACCTTAAACTCAAAGGATTCTCTCACCTCAGCTTTTGCGTGACTGAGTCAACAGGTGCATGTCACCGTGCCCAGCCATTATGTAAAATTTTAGAGTGAAAAAAAAAAAAACCTTCATTCTGTAAATAGAAGTGTAGTCATAAGACGAGGGATGTGTTCGAGCACAGAGCTGAGCAGATGGTGAAGCTGAGCCAAAGGAATTAAAGCGAAGCATTAACATCTATTTTATATGCTTTTGGGGGGTCTAAATTAATAAGCTATAGCAGTAAAGGGCCTAAGAGTGTGCCTAATAATTACCATCACCTCTAAGGGCATATACATGGCAGAATAATAGTCCATATCATACCTTCCATATATAAAGACTAGAAGCTGAGGCTCAGAGGCTTAAGAAACTTGTCTCAAATCCCACAGCCTTGTGGGCTTAGAATAATCAGTCCATCTAGCCAGATGTAGTGGGGCACGCCTGTAATCCCAGCACTAGGGAGGCTGAGGCAAGAAGATCATTACAAGTTCAAGACCAGCAAAGGCTGCAAAGTGAGCTCAAGGCTAGTCCGAACTGCATAGCAACACCCTGTATCAAAAAGAAAAAAAAAATTTAGTCCCTCTGACTCTTAAGCCCAGGGTCCTCATCACAACCCTACCACTCTCCAGGGAGACGGCAGCTCCCGAGCCAGGCTGCTTTACTTACTGTGTATCATAATGAATGGGAATCTGCCTGCATCTTTTCCTGAAGGAAGCCACAGTTTTATGTGTATGCAGTCCATCTCCTTACAGCCCAGGGGGGTTAGAGGGAGGCAAGAGACACCCAGCTGTCCAGCGGGTCCCTGGCACATCAGCTCCGAAGTGGCAGCGAGGTCAGTGCCCTATTTCAGGCATCCTTTCCACACCCTCGCCTTCCATGACCTTCCCAGAGGAAAAAGCATTGCTTGGTCAAGGACAGAACATTTGCTGGGTGATAGCTTTCAGCCCAAGTACAAACTAATGAATTATCAGGGTCCTGATTCAACATGGCTGAATCCCCAAAACAACAGCTTATCTTCCCCATGACCACTTCCTCTTTCTTCCTCACCCCAGTCCTGGATACAGAATGGATGCTAGGGGAGGTCCCAGTCAACTCCTTGAACCTGCCCTTCAAACTCCGCCCCTATAGAAAGGCTATAGTCTCAGCCTTCCTGTTTCAGGTCAAAGGATCCTCCCATCCCCCTTGGGTTCTCCCCACGTCCTCCTTAATAAAGGTCTTTCCTGTCCTTTTCTTTTACTTCTGCTTCTCTACCACGCCACTGAAAGCCTAACACTGGCCTTCTCCAACGTTACAGATGTTCACACTGCTTCTGATCTCCTTAGGATAGGTTCATCAAAAAAGTTAATGGCAGCAATTTTATCACTGCCTATGGACAATCTGTTGGCTCTGGAGCAACTCTGCCTGTTTTGCATGTAAGTGCTTCCAGTTCTGGTAATAAATCACGCATCACTGTCCCTATTTAACGAATGTAGCCTACTCAGCCATAGAGGAGGATAAGCATGAGCAACTTGCAGGAAAATGGACGCACCTTGAGAGCATAATGCTAAGTGAAAGAAATCAAGACTGAAAGTTAAATCTCACATAGTGTCTCTTGTATGAAAAATAAAGCAAAAATAACTCACGGAGCAAAATAAAAGATAGATGATAGGAAAAGAGGCAGACCTTCCGCAGATGGGGAGGGGAGATAGGAATGACAGAGGGGAAGGGAAGTAGAGGAAGGAAAGTGGATTAGGATGTGAGATATATATATATATATATATATATATATCCCTTTCCCATGATGAATGTATTCAGTATGTGTCATATATACTAACATTTTAAAAATAAAATTTTAAAGCATGAACACTGAAAGACAAAGATAACATGTCTGTTTTTTCACAGACATGACTGATCTTTGAGGAAGTTTAAAGGAATCTATGAAGAGCGGGATCTCTCAGTGTTCGGCTAAGATCAATTGAACCATCTATGTAAAGCGGGGGAAAACAGGCTTGGGGTTCACTCACCATCCCATCTAAATCCGCATCTCTCCAGATGCTCAGCTTGCTGTGGAAATGCAATGCATGAGATGCATTTCAGGAGCAAAGAGCTCTAGGTCCAAATCCCAGCCCTATCTCTTACTAGCCCTATGACTGACTGTTCATTTTCCCTATGGAGAGGGACTTTTCACATCATTTTACATCTTGTTGTTTGAGACAGAGTCTCACTATGTAGTTTAGGCTGGCCTTGAACTCACTACATAGACCCTCCTGCTTCAGCTTTTGGGATTACTAGACTGTCCCACCACCCCAGGCTCTATGTGGATTATAAAGGCTGTAACTCTAGACTGTGGCAAAGATGCCTGACCAACAAGCATCTTTGTACAACCAATGTGGAGTGTCTTCTTCCAGGTCAGAGGGAAGGTCTGTTTGCTGTCCAGGAGAATTAAGATAATGCCTCCCTTTGGAGCAAAGGTTGAACAGGTTTGCATTCAAAAATTAAGGCTTACCAAGCCTGGCGTCACTTAGCTAAGACACAAACCCACTGGATGTACCACATCTACCTGGGCTC
The DNA here is from genome assembly GCF_000260255.1 of Octodon degus. Lineage (NCBI taxonomy): Eukaryota > Metazoa > Chordata > Mammalia > Rodentia > Octodontidae > Octodon > Octodon degus. The sequence goes on from NW_004524583.1 coordinate 12,399,372, forward strand.
ACCTCTCCACAGCCCATAAGACTTGTGGGTCAAGGAGAGCCAACAAAAACATGAGCCTCATGCTGCCCCTGTGCTAAGAATCACAAAGTCCTTTGTTTCTGACCCAGGAGTCTCACATCTTCAGCCATCATGCATGAGACAGTGGAAGATAACTCATTAGTGCCTAAGTAGGTAAAATTCCAAAATCTTAGTAGTTCTTAACATAATCTGGTGGGACAAAAGGATCAGTCACTCACTTTCTCAGTTCTCAATGGCATCTGCTCCCTGTAGAACACAAAGCATAACAATATATAACACTGTGTGCATAACAATGTGTAACACAAAGACTGATAACTGCTAGCTTTGCTGGGTGTTTGACTCCAGGAGAAATCCATCAGGACCCCTGAGCCTTTAGCAGGGAGGGCGCATTCTCCCAGTGTGCCCTGCTGGCAGCATACCCAGGACCACACTTTCCTGCCTCTTTGGTCTTCTCCCTGGCCTCCTTTTCTCTCAGCCAGCCTATCAGTGCCCGGCCAGCCTCTTGTGTGGTTCTGCCTTTTCTCCCCTGGTGATTTCTCCTACTGTTGGCTTTAGGAACTTTGTATGGACTTACATCACCCTAAGGTACAGCCCTAGTCCAGCCACCTGCTAAGCAATTCCATGCCATGCTCAAGTGGCACAAAAAAGAACCTTTGTGGGGTCCTTCGCTGACCCCACCCACCAGCTAACCCTCCCTCCTGGTCTCCTGTTGAGCATGCAGTCAGCTCCAGGCACTCATGCTTGGCTACTTGCGTCTTTTTCCCCACAGCCAAGCTACTTTTGAGGGATGCTTCTTTCACATGACCCTCCCATTGCAGCCTCTCTGGTCCAGACCTTCCCCGCCCCCAGTAACCCCAGTATCTAGCTCTTCTTGGCTCCACCCATCCTGCTGTTGCTAGAGTTATGTTCCTAAAATATAAACCAAATCGTGCCACTTCTTTGCTTCGAACCCTTCATTTTCTCCTCACAGCCTACCTGACAGTGTCAAGGTTCCTGAACACCACCACTCACCCCGCTTTCTAAATGTTATTTCCCACCCCACTCCTGTGGCCACTAGCACTCAAGATGGGAAAGAGTTGGAGAGGCTGTATCTTAAAATAATACCCACTAAATGCCACTAATTGGTTTTAATTTGATTACTGGGAACGAAGTTATAAAATGTTGGACTAATTAAGTCACATATGTCCTGTTTGCCTAAAACCCATATAAGCATTTTTAGTTTTTCTTAGAAACTAACCTAACAATTTGGACCAGGTGCCCTATCGTTAGCCAGAGTTAGTTTGCTTCTTGGGATTCCCTTGCGAATGAGCTAAGCTCCACTCTACTCTGTTACGGTGCTCAAAGGCAGTTTCTTCGTGGTGGACTTATATCCACACCTCTGTCTATGTGTGCGGTAAACGGTATATATATAAATATCATAAACAAATGCTACATAGAGACCGCTGTACTTTAAATTTCTTCCTCGACCTCTAGGCAGACAAACCAACACCCTCTTGTGTCCACTAGGAGGCGCTGAGTCGGCGAAGGCTGGCGGTACCCTCACGGTGCTAGAGGTGGCGATGGATGCAGCCGAGGAGGAACCCGGCTTCCTGTTTTACAAATTAATGTGAGCTAGAGGACAGAGTCGCGTTATTTTAGGGAGACTTTGTCGCACTCCCCCTCCTGCACATAGATATCTTCGGTGCGCGCGCCTCGCTCGCGGACCCCATGGAGAGCCCCCGCCGGTGGTGGCAGCGGCGGCTCCTTTCGCGGCCGGAGCCCGCGGAAACCTGACCCAGCCGGCGCGGGTACTGAAGAGGCGCTGCAAGCTGCGAACAAAAGCCCTAGGCGCGGGGCTGGAGCAGGGACGAAGGGTAAGCGAAGCCCTCCGGGACCAGCGGCTGCGGGCGCTCGCTGCTGCTTCACTAGCCCTGCCCGCCAGATGCGGTGGGGGCCCTGGCTGGCACTCGGGTGGGTGCTCAGAGACCCAGATGCCTGAGCCCGGGAGGGTGGCTGGTCCTTCTAGCGCCGCATTACCACTGCGAGCTTACCAGGCGCCCTGGAGTGACCCCGGCGTCTCCTGCATCCCCCGCAAATACCCGGCGGGTTGGGGGTGGGAGCGGAGGAGGCAGGCAGAGCTCTTCGAAAACACTGATCGGGAGGCAGGAACAGGAATCCATCCTCCCCTGCAAGGAAGGGCCTTGGAGCGTTTCTCTCTGCACTATCACCACCGTAGGCAACATGCCCGGGTGTCCTTTGGCGGTGGGAAATCACCCATAAACTTGTCCCTAGGCATATGAGATCCCGCAGCAATCTAGTTTGGGATGAACCCCCTCCCCCCCCCTTTTTTTTTTTGTTCCTGCGAAGCTGCAGCCCAGCAGCCCGCCTCAGCTACAAACAAAATACGCTAATCCTCCCGGGCATCCGCTAGCGCCTCCCTCGATGGTTGCTGCTTGCCGTATCTGATTCTTTATTTTCACTTGCAGCAGCAAGGGACTCTATCTAGCGGGGCAGAAGCTAGGGGGTACCTCGCCACGGGCCCCGCTTTCCTGGCTGAGATTGAGGCTGTTCTGAACACCTGCACCCTCCCTCCTGTCCACCGCCCCACCCGCGTTTTCAGTGCAAAGGTTTTACGTTGCATAAAACCTAATCCGAAAGCGGATTAAATGGGGGTTGGAGGATGATGGACAAGGAGGCATGAACAGCTCTCCCTGCATTCCTGTGTGTCCCTCCTTGTCATCCGCAGGGACGCCAACAAAGAACAAGGCTCAGCCATGGTAGATCCAGTGCCTGAAGAGGAGAAGGGAGCCGAGGTCCCAGGCTCCGGAGAAGGTGCGGCGGCCACGGCATCCGCGGCCCCCGACGTCCAGGGCGCGCAGCAGCCCACGGCTGCCTCGGCCTCCGCCTCCGCGGCCGCGCCCCACAAGGCCGAAGCCCCATGCGCGGCGGAAGGCGGGCGGCGCGAGCAGTCCCCGCTGCTGCATCTCGACCTCTTCAACTTCGACTGCCCGGAGGCCGAGGGCAGCCGCTACGTGCTGACCAGCCCGCGCTCGCTCGAGGCCTGTGCGCGCTGCGCCGTGAAGCCGGTGGAGCTGCTGCCGCGCGCGCTGGCCGAGCTGGTGCGCGAGGCGCCGGGCCGCTCCATGCGGGTGGCCACCGGCCTGTTCGAGGCCTACGAGGCGCAGCGGCGCGCCAAGCTGCAGCAGTGTCGCGCCGAGCGCGAGCGCATCGTGCGCGAGGAGAAGCGCCGCCTCTTCACGCCGCTGGGCCCCGCG
>NW_004524583.1:12403448-12410992 GCF_000260255.1 Octodon degus
CTGCTGCGGCGGGAGCGAGCGGAGCGCGTGGCCCGCGAGGACCGGCAGCGCAAGCTGCAGCAGGAGCGGAACCTGAGGCAGCGGGAGGAGGGCCTACAGGAGGGGCGCGAGCGCGCCGAGCAGGAGCGCAGGGAGCGCGCCCAGCGCGCCGCCCGCGCCCGGCAGCGCCAGGAAGGCCAGCAGCAGCGCGAGAAGCGCGAGCTGAGCCGGGCCGAGCGGGCGCGCCACGAGGCGCTGCTGCGGGGCCGAGCGCAGCGGCAGCAGCAGGAGCGCGAGGGCCTGCGGAGCTCGCTGGAGGCCAGCCTGGGCCGCGCGCAGGAGAACTACGAGCAGCTGGTGGAGCAGCGCACCCGGGAGCTGCGGGAGCGGGCCCGGCGGGAGGAGCTGCAGGGTCGGCGGGCCAAGGAGGCCGTGGAGCGCAAAGAGCGGGAGCATCGGGCACGCCTGGAGGCGCTGGCACGGGCCGGCGAACAACGGCTGCAGCACGCGGCGCAGGCGGCCGAAGAGGCGGTGCAGCAGAAGGCCCGGCGCGTGGGCCAGACCCGGCTGGAGAAGGAGCGGGCACAGCGCGCCAACAAGGAGAAGGTGGAGCGGGACGAAGACTGCCGGCGGCGGGAGCTGCTCCAGGCAATCGGTCGCAAGCTGGAGCGCAGCGAGCAGTTGTCGCGGGAGCGGCGGAGCGCGCTGGAGAGCGCACGCTCCACAGCGCGTGCCTCCTTCCATGTCCGGGAGAAGGTGCGGGAAGAGACCAACACACGCTCCTTCGACCGCATGGTGCGCGAGGCCCAGCTCCACGCCAGCCTCGACCGAAAGTGACTTCGCCCTGTACCTCCAGACGTAACACAGACGTGGGGCACACAGCCAGTGAGGCTTCCCCCGGCCACTTGAACCAAACCGGGGGATCTCCCAGTCTGGGGTCAGCACTGTGGACTTTGACCACTGAGATAGTGAGAGGACAGACGAGTAGGCCTTTACACTCGGCCCCTTTGCTTTTAAAAATTCACTTCATTTGGAGATGACACAGCACAATCTTTGCTTATATCCGTCCTTGCCAAACCTCCCTACATGTCTTTTGGATTGGAGTGGAGAGTAGCTGGGGGAAAAGGGGTCCCCTTGGACAGAGCAGAGGTGATGTCTTCACCCCTGGCACCCCAGATAGTCTTGTGATACCGGTGTTTGAGAGGACTTCTGGATGCAGCAGCTGTCCCTTTGGTCACCTCTATCTTTCAAAGTATGACAGTTGCACAGAGTTTGGAGGCCTTCCAAAAAAGCACAGCTCTTCCAAAGCACCAGGCCTTGCACAAACAACCCCCAAACTATTCATTTTTGTATGTTTGAGTATTAATCAGTCATCTCAGCAAGTTTTCCTGTTCCCAAAGTTTTTCAGTTGAACCCTCCAGGTTTCCTAGTTAGACAATCACTATAGAAAATGATTGATTTGTCTCTTTTTTCCCCCTCTCCTCATTTTCCCAAGTGGCACAGGAAATGGGTTGGTTTGGTGACGCTGTTTAGATTTATTGGAAGTTTTCTGGGGCAGCAGCGTCCCAACCCATACAGCTTCCTCACAGGGTGTTTTCAGGGAAGTGGCCACCTCTCAGGCCAGGGACCACTCCTGGTGGACAGCAGCCATGCCTTAAGAAGCAGACCACCTTCTGTGCCTGCACAGGCAGTTCTTGCCTAAGTCCTCAGCTCGGGATGCAGTCTCGAGGTTGGGCCCTGGAGTTGGGACTGCATGATTCCCTCTGTGAAGGAATCTTCCCTAGCCTCTGAGGACTAGTAGTGCATCCTTGGCCACTTTACTGTAGGGACTGAAGAGCTAGGATTGCCTCTGCGTTGACAGTCGTGCTCAACATTGCTGAGAGATTAACTTCCCTTCCCAGGAGAGTCTCTGCCCTACATTCCTGGTAGCCTTTGACCTATGACAGAGTATTTCATTGGCCTCTTGGTGCCTCACTTTCCCCATCTGCCAGATGGGGCCATCAGAACTCCTCTTCCAGTACCTCAAAGTCTCCTGGATGCAAAGCACCACTGCAGTATTATTTATTGGTCTTCTTTGTGCCTTCCCTGGACCTGGAGCTGGGAGGCAGAAGACTGCTGCTAGCCTAGTTGTTTCTGAGAATATGGATTTCAGACATTGAATGGGGTAGTGTATTAAAATGAGCCACTGTGGGGAAGTACTTGCAATGCCAGGCCACCCTGTGGTTCAGACAGTTCACTTGTCACCTGGCAGTTTTATCTCTTAGATAAAAATGTAAAGGCATATGCTTCCTTTCATGACCCTGAAGTTGACCCCAGCTGCATCCACCCTACCTTCATCATGGAAGGTGGGAAATAAAACCTCACTTACTACATTAAATCAAGGTCAGGAAATTTAAAAATTACAAAAAAAAAAAAAAAAGGAATCAGGGTAGAAGAATAATTACATTAGAATGTTTCATGCATATTCTGCTGGGCGGAATTGTCCTTAACGTGGCTAATCATTCCAGACACACATACACACTTTACCAGCCCCTTTCCCACCCGTACCTAATCACATGCTCTCAGATGTAGGAAGAGCATGGTAGAAGGAAGCAGCATTTAGGTGTGTAGTTAAGAGAATGTGGAAGCGGGGAAGGAGCAGTGTGTCAGGGTTTATATCTTGAATGGATGAGTGAATGTTCCCCTTCACATTTCTTGTTGGTAACCAGGTTGTCAGTGAATTGTTATAATTGGTACTGTCTGTGAGTCAGGAGTATTTAACTAAAATGTTAATGTGATTCTGGTTCTTACATCGTGATTCCTGAGCTGCTAAAGGGCTCTGAAACCTTCATGGAAAGCTCCACCTTCAAAAATCACATATTCAAAGTATGTATTTATTTCAGAAGACAAGCTGGTTTTTTAAAAATATATATACAAGGCACTGGAAGATACATAGGTGATCTTATCTGGCCCTTTCCTAGTTTGTTTCTTGACTTACTGAGATGGCTTCTCTGTGCCTTGGTTGCCCTGCTGGTGGGTTCCTTCCCCTTCACACAAACACTGAGGATGAGTCAAAATCCAGGTGACATTTCCAGTTACTGTATCACTCCGGAACTGGAGGTGCAGCCCCTCTAACCGGGAAGAGTGATGTGGTTCTACTATGGCTGGAGAGATGGTGCACTGTCGTGACCTGGCGCAGGAGTGGTCTTGAAAAGCACATGGCAAACATGGTGTGCAAAGGTGAAGGCCTAAATGGCACCAAATTAGAGGTATGCACCAAGAATCACTGTGTAAAGGCAAAAACTTATTTTTAAAAAAATCCAGATAGCTAAGCATAGGCAAAGCAAAACCAGAAGCCAAACCTAGTAATAAAAATGATCCCTACAAATTGCAGGGCATCCAGTAGAATAGAGACCCACCTGGGCAACTCTAGGGAGATTCTCTCTGAAGGGAAAGTACTTCCAAAGGGTTTATTGGGCCCTGGACTTACATTATTTTCTTTGAAATGCTGTCTAGAGGAGAGGTGGGTTCTAATTCTGAAAAGCAGCCGAGAACACTGGAGGGGCCAGGCAGTAGGTGGAAACAGCTCCTGATACGAATCTACTGGGCAGTGCTATCCTTAAACAGCACTGGGGCCAGAGTTGGCCTTACCACACCTGTGGAAGTGTTCTTACCACCCAGCGACTGCAGCCTTGAGTCAGACACTGGCCTTCACATCTACCCTTGGAACACCCACTTGCTCAAAAAAGAATGTGAAATAGTATGAGGCAGCATGGGCAAGATTGGACGAAACAAGCAGGACAAAACCATTTCCCATGAAGTCATTGGTTGAAGCTCATCCAGCGTCCTGCTCTGTGGCATATGCCTACACCACAATGGAAATTTCCTTTGGATGCACACAGCCCAAGTACTCAATGAGGCCATAACCAGGATTTACCAAAGGCAGAGTCTGGCGTGGTAAACATAGATGAATGTCTTGGTCCAGTTTATGGTACTATAACAAAATACCTGAGTGGGGCCTGGTAATTTATAAATAAAAGCAATTTATTTAGCTCCCAGGTTTGGAGCTTCCAGAGAGAACCTCATGGTGGATGGCCATATGGCAGGGGTGTGCCTGTGAGAAAGTGAACACACGGCAAGACAGGAAGCAAGAGACAGGAGGGGCCATGCCTGCTTTGTTAGAAGATGTAACTACCCACTTTTTTTTTTTTTTTTTTGCAGTACTAGGAATCAAACTCAGGATCTTGTGGTTGCTAGGCAGGCACTTAAGCCACTGAGCTATATCCCTGGACTATAACCACCCACTCTTGAAGGAACTAAGTCCATTCTTTGAGACTAGCCCTAGTCCACTCATGAAGGTGGAGCCCTTATGACCTAATTGTGTTTCATTTGGCCCCACTTGTGGGGTGTTTTTTGGTTTTCATTTTTGGAGTAGTGGGGATTGAACCCAGGGCCTTTGAGCTGAGCTCATTCCCAGCCCTTTTTTTTTTTTTTTTTTTTTTTTTTTTTTGAGACAGTCTTGCTAAATCGCTAAGCTGACCTCAAACTTGTGATCCTCCTACCTCAGCCTCCAAAGTGCTGGGATTACAGATAAAACCCCACCCCACCAGCCAGGCCCCACCTCTTAGTTACCATCACCTGAACATGATCACATTGCAGACCAGGCTTCCAGCCCAGAACAGTGGGGAATAAACTATGTCTAAGGCATAGCAACAAGAATGTAATGTGTGTTCAAGCCCTTCTGCCACTCTCTCCTCTAAGCAGTCCACGGGGATACCGAGATGACACTGCACAGGGGTGTTGTTTTATGTGCCATGGAAGCCTCAGGAGCCCAGGGTTTATCCCCTCACACACAGTAAGCACATAAATGCTGCCTGAAGAGCAGGCCAGAGGGGTGGGGGTGGACAAATGAATGATCTGCATGGCATAGATCGGCTCGGCGGTGGCCTCCATTTATTCGACCGTTTCCATTGGCACCCGCTATGTGCCAAGCACTGCTTAGATCTGGTGAAACAGAAGCTCTCTGACCACTGACGCAGGATCACGTGTGCTGCAATGCCAGGGCAGATGTGTCTGCTTCCTTCGGGCTCACCTACTTCCCACCTGGGAATCTGTCCTCTGCAGACCCGATGGCCCCTGGAGCACTAACTCACCTTTTCAGTCCCCTGAGGATAAGCCATCTGCCAATCAATAGTCATCTCGTTGCTCATTTTCCTTCCGAAAAGCCTTGGTTAATCAGGTCAAGTTTAAAATGTCATGTGGTTGATCAGTTTGAAATTGCAGTAAAAGGCAAGTGGTGGAATATTAATCACTTTCAAGGGCATTATTGTCATGCCTTTTAGAAAGTCGAATAAATAATGATCAGCCTCAGGCTATGCAGGGTCCCAATTCACCAAACAGCATACTGGCTTCATCATGCAGCCATTATTGAGACTAAAATGTCAAGAAGTCAAGCCAGGGTGGTGGCACATACACCTGCAGTCCTGGCTACTTGGGAGGCTGAGGCAGGGGGTCAGCCCAAGCAATTTAACAAGACCCTGTCTCAAAATATATTTTTTAAATAGAACTGGATATATAATAACTCAATGATAGGGCATTCCTGTGATCAGTCCCCAGCACACAAGAGAAAGAAAGAAAGAAAAAAGGAAAAGAAAAAAGAGAAAACTAGGCTGGGGAAGATAGCTCAGCTGGAGTTAGCAGCAGGTGGCGGGATGTAGGATGAAGATGATTTGCTTCTCCAGAGCACTGATGACATGGGTGTTTGCGGGTGCTATCACCTCCCCACTGGTCACATACCATCATTTTTCATGAGCACAAAAACCTAGTCCAAATTTGTTTTAACTGGCTGAAGTGCTCAGGCATCTTCTCCACCAGCACAGTACTGGTAGCATCTCTCTGTTTCAGACCTTGCACAGTTTGTAGGACTGTCAGAAAGACATCCGTTATCTCCTGTGTCTGAGCATGTGACCAGGCCTGTACACCTCCCAGCAGCAGCAGCAGTGACACTGCAGAGGGAGGGAACCTGTCTGTAGTCCTCCCGTCCTTGCAGGAGCACTCTTGCTTGGGGAAGGCGCTGCCTGCTGGGGGATCTGCTGCCGACAACTACTTACAGCAGTCTGCAGCCTCCCACCCAGCTCTGCACAGGGCTCTGGCTAACGAGCATGGTGTCCACATTTCCCAAGTCATTACAGAGCCTCGTGGGTGACCAAGGATTTCCATGTTGCCACGCCACTGTCTTAGCTCAAGAAATTGATTGGGAAATGGAATTTTGAGGCCCATATGTTAACATTCTGGAACTTCTCAGTGTAACAGAGTGATTGAATCCCTGAAGTTCTGAAAACCCAGTCCATGCAGCTGCCACGTACTCAAAGCAGAGTTTGCCCAAGGAGCCAGTATCTTGGCTTATTCAAACTACTCTACACTTCCCCATGCCCCCCGTCACCTTTGAAATGGAGACTACAGGTGCTATGTGTGGGGAACTTGGTTGAATCAGTTAATGCCTAGAAAGCACTTGGCTGGGGGGCACTTGGTGGTCACTGGTACCTGAACTTGGAGTGGGGGCAGTAATGAAAGGAGTGGCATAGACTAAGTTTGGGCCAGGTGGTTCTGTGGACACAGCCTTGGGTAGAAGCCCTTCTGGGTTATCTGTGTCATCTGTATGACTGTACCCCAAATATTTCAAAAGAACGGGCTCTGGAAGAATGGGTGGGCTCTGGAAGAATGGGTCCCCCTGTGAAGTAGTTTGAGGCAGGGGAGGGGAGAGATTACCTTGTTTACCAAATTACCTTGTTTGGCAATAAAATTGACATCCGAGGCTACTTTCAGTAATTTTTTCCTGCAGTTTCCTAAGTGATGATAAAAATCATAGAATGTTTTAGAATTTCTACATCTTTCAGAGACCAAGGTGGGTGTGCTTCTGTCCCGGCAATGCCCAACCCTACCATAGCATCTTTAGTACAGCCAAGTGGGATGGGTTATGGGGAGCCACTGTGTCAGGGCTGGAGGGCTGCAGGCCATGGTGGCACCAGATGTGATAGCAGGAATTGGGGACAAAGAGCCATTCCTGCAATGGTCACTGAGAAGTGGCTCTAGAACCAACAGTGATGAGTAGATGTTGGAGCCAGAAGAAAGGTAGATGTGTCTTGGCATCTTCAACAGATGGCTTTCTCTGAGAAGCCTAGGCAGATGTCCTCAGTCTCCCTTCCTGTTCCCCTGGCCCTGCAGACATCTGCATGGCAGTTAACTTCAGGGCAGGTCCTATGGACACCATGGTCCCCATGCTGGATGTACTTTGACACAGAGATGCCGAGCAGTAGGCCATCCCAAGCCCGCTCCCCTCACATGGGAAGTGGGGATGAGGACACGGCGAGCTGCAGCTTTGCTCCCCTGTGTCCCCTTCTACCTGCGCTTCGATACCTTAGAGGGAAGATTCAGCAGAACTCAGAGGCCTCCTGAGCCCTCAGCAAAAACAGCAGAATATGTCCAGTTAGGAGCATCAGCTTGTTTAAAAAGAAAAGTCAGGGCAAACAAAATGCATACTCAAACAATTTGCCAAGGCCAGCGTTGCAAGGGGGATGATAGCTGGC
>NW_004524583.1:12412110-12413910 GCF_000260255.1 Octodon degus
GGCGTGGTGGCACGGGCCTGTTAATCCAGTACTTGGGAGGCTGAAAACAGTAGGATCACTATGAGTCCAATCTGTGTAACAAGACCCTGTAGACCCTGTGCTAAACACATAAAAAAAGAATATACAACTAATAGGAAAAATCTATAGTTTCTTGTGCTTATTATCAAGCCAATTAACAAAGCTTTGGAATTTATAGGAAGATGCTTTTAAGATGCTCCTGCTCTGTGTAAGAATAAACTCAATCTCTATCTCAAGTAGCAGGAAAAAAAATGTGAAAATCTTCCCAAGAGAAAGGCGGTATGTGGTGTAACTTTGGGGACATAGTTGGTGGAGGTGCATCATTTAGAAGTGGATGCCCCGACAAGTACACACAGTACCAGAATTTGGAATAATTTAGAGGGCAACAGAGTATATTCAGAGGGCAAGAGAAAACCTACTGCTTTATTTTCTTTAGCCTTCTGTCATCTGATCGTGATGCAAGGTGCCAAGTGGCCCTGAAGCTTTCAGTCACCTTGAACAATATCAAGTTGTCATATTCAAGTGTTTGACCCACCAAGCAGCAGTCAGTAGGTGGCAGTTGCCTCAAATGGGCTTTCTGAAGACCTTGCAGAACTAGCAGTTGGGGGTGGGTTGCCCAGATGGCTGGGACAGTCAGGTCCCAAGGGGATCCGGCACAGACAGGTCAAGAGCAGCCTGCTGGTGTGCCTGGGCCAAGGACAGTGTCTCCGCCTGCAAGAAGCATAAATTTGTATCCACACATCTGGGTGGCTGAGAGTCCACTCAGGCTCCTCCTACAGACCGGGCTGCACAGGGCTGCTTTCCTTAGAATCCGCAGGCTCTTCTGCAGAGGCTGTGGCCTTCTGTCCCACACAAACTCCCAGACGAAGTGATTGGCCTATGGCTGCCTGCCCAGAATGCCAAGTAGCACCGAGCAGTGAGGCTTCCCATGCCTGTACTGCAGCCGGCTTCCCTGGCACCAGCCCTGCCCTCGGAGGGCCTTTTCTTTTCCTCCACTGTGTCTTTTCTATAAACTCCCTTGTTTCCAGGTGGCAGAAAGATGACCGCCATCCAGCAGTACATTTCTAAAACCCTCTCCATGACAACACTGAGTGGTGAGCAGGCTGCCAGCTCAACCCGCCAGAGAGAGGCCCTGGGGACAAACAGTGCAGAGAGGCGAGGGACAGCTGGGGATGCCAAATTCTGCCTCAGCAGGAAGGCAGACCAAGGCTGACACATGCCAAGCCCAGAGAAGCTGTTTGGAGGCCGAGCGGACTAGGGAAGCAGAGAGCAGATACCAGCAGAATCCTTCAGGGTGAGCGAGACTTCCTTTCTTGGAAGATCCTCCGCAATTGGAAAAAAAAAAAAAAAAAAGATAAATAATAAGAAACCAGCAAAGGGAAGATGGGGTTTTAAATGGGCTGCCAGTGCCTTGTGATTGGCCAGGTTCCTTATAATAAGTCTAAATAAAGCACTACTAGGTGGCAGGTCTCAGATGTCCCTCCCCAAGCCCCACAACCACCAGCTGGTCTCAGTGGCCAGAGCACTTATACGAGCCAGAGCCCCATTTTCTCCCCTCTTTGATATTTAATGACATTAATCCAGGCAGGCACAGCAGAGATGGCTGTTTAGGACCCAGCCTCTACAGAGTAGTGTCACCGGTGAGGTGGGAGGGCACCCAGGAAAACTGGAAGCAGATAATAAAGCCAGAGGAGCAAGGTGGGGTCAGTCTGTGGGCTGGAGAAAGAAGTGAAGACAGGATTTTTTAAAAGGAGGAGGAGGCGCCAACTCTCCTTCCCAGCT
>NW_004524583.1:12416889-12430019 GCF_000260255.1 Octodon degus
CATTTTTTCATATATTTATTCGCTTCTTTAATTTCTTCCTCTGAGAAGCATGTGTTCATCTTGGATGCCCATTTCTGGATTGGGTCTTTAAATTTTGGGGCACTAGTGTTTTTTAGTTCTTTATAGATTCTAGAGACACCCCACCTGTTTAAACAGAGTTCTGTTCAGTGGTTCACTGGTTCAGTGGTTCTATGGTCTGGTTCTGAGCCCTAATCTGGGATCTGAAAGTTTCTATTTGTGTCAAGGACATTGAAATTGGACCATTTGTCACCCATCAGGGCATTACACAAACTCAAAAGCAGGAGGCCCAGAGCTACCTCTTCCCATCCCATTCTTCAAAGGTTTTCCTTTTGAGATAGGGTCTTGCTATGTTGTTTAGGCTGGCCTTGGGCTCACTATATAGCCAGCTTGCCTCAAATTCATAGCAATCTTCCTGCCTCGGCCTCCCAGGTGCTGGGATTATAGAAGTGCGCCACCACACCGGGCTTCTCTTGGGGTTTTCAAATAGGACCAGGAGCACCTCCATCTCTCTTTCTCTCAGTTTCTGAAGGGTTCACCACCAAGTCCTGCTCTGATGCCCACACTAGCTTTCCACCGAGGGCAGGTGAGGGACGCCATCTGCCCAGGGTTACTTGCCCCCACACACAGACTAGAAAGCCACGGGCATGCACGCTGCCTCTGCAGCAGTGCCTGGCTGCAGTGTGTGTCTGTCCTAGCTCACTATTTTTATCTCCTAAATTGCAGGATTGACTACATGCCTTGCGGGGCTGGGGCCAAAATAAAAATGCGTGGGTGGCCTCTTGTTCAAAAATGGTGAAGAATTTCAGGATAACAATGGCAGAGCAGGGAGCCAAGGATGGGGCAGGCAGGATCGGCCTGGTGAGCTCTGTGAAGCTGCTCCAGCAAGCCATCACCCTCAGCAGAAGAGGCTGTAGCCCATCACCAGGAGGAGTAATTTGGGGAAGTGTTTGTTTTTGTTTTTTTGCAGTACCAGGGATCAAACTCAGGACCTTGTGCTTGCCAGGCAGGTGCTTAAGCCACTGAGCTGTATCTTTGGCCCAATTTGGGGAGTTTTTAACTGACAGTGATTAGTACTTTTATAGTTGCAAAACCAGATTCACAATGGACCAAAGGAAGAAATTGCGACACCCTATTTTATTGTGTCTAGATTATGTCTAAAATTATTCTACATATAATAACATTTTTTATATCTAATAAACTTTCTTTGTCTAAATCCTGTTCAGATCCCTCTCTATACCTGAGTCAGGATTAGGGAGGGCCTCTGGGACCATCAGACATAGTGGTGAGACGCAGTCTTGCCCAGCATGGCAGAGTGTAGTTGCTGTCGTTTCCATGAGACTCAGCCAGATACCCCTGGCCTTCAGGTCACCTTGGGAAGATTGCATAATTTCTCTGAGCCTTGTTTTTCTCATCTGTAAAGTGGGGCCAATAGTGGCACCTACCATACAGGTGTTTTGAAGACTAAGTGAGAAAAAGCACACAGAGCACAGCATACACTATGTGCTCAATAAATATCTTTTATGGTCAATCTTTGGTTTTAAAACCAGATAGGAGTTGTTGTTTCTGTGGTGTTTTGTGTTTAGTTTTGTTTTTTGAAATAGGGGTCTGTCTGTGTCCATTTTCTGAGCTAAGTAATCTTCTTATCTCAGCTTCCCAAGTAGTACAGTAGCTTGTGACCATGCTAAGTTCAAAGAATATAGTTCTAGGGCCCAGGGAGATAGCTCAGTAGAATAAGTGCTTGCCTGGCAAGCGTAGGGTCCTGAGTTCAATCCCTGGTATATATATATATATATATATATATATATATATATATATATATATATAGAGAGAGAGAGAGAGAGAGAGAGAGAGAGAGAGAGAAAGTTTTAAAAGTGGAGATCAGTTGGAACAGAAGCAACCAGTAGCTGAATTATCTCTCTTTGCCTTACTTCATTTTAAAAAACCATGCTAAAAGACTGCAGAGATGCTGGTGGGCTGTCCATGTGCAGCCCAGACCAGAGATCCTAACAGTTCCTTAAAGGACAATCATTGGACCTCAATTAAAGTCTTGAATTGCTCCCCGATATCCCCCTCCCCAAATAAAGGCAGTTCTGGTCCTAATTAACAGGCAAAAGTAAGTCAAAGTATACACTGTCTTACTTTTCTTTTTTTTTTTTTTAACTTTTATTTTCTAAAAGGTATGCAGTACAGGGTCTCACTACACAGATCGGACTTGTAGTGATCTTCCTGTTTTCAGCCTCCCAAGTGCTGGGATTGCAGGTGCTCGCCACCACGCCCAGTCTCAATCGCTGTCTCAGTGAGCCCTGGGGGCATGCTGGGGATCGAACCCCAGTCCCTGCATCTACCTAAGCAGGTGCTTTAACCCACTGAGCTATCTGACCAGCCTTAGACTGTCTTACTTTTTTTTCCCCATTTTTTTTCTCTTAACATCCAGTTCATTCTTTTGCATATTTAACTAAAACATTGAATATTTTAAGGTCTACTATGACAAAAATTCACAACTTCAAGTGCTTCACCACCTGAACAGGTAAGAGCAATATAAGCTTAAACAGTGACCTTGAATGAACGTGAGCTGATGTGGGCTCATGAGATGATGTGAGCAGAGACGATGAGCTCATTTGATGGCCTTTGCAGTAGGCTGGTTGTGTGTAGTGGTCAACTTTCCATTCCTGTGACAAGACACCTGAGAAAGTCAACTTAGCAGGAGACAGTGTTTATTTTGATTAATGGTTTCAGAGGTTTTAGTTCATGGATACTTGGCCCTGTTGCTTTGGGTCTGTGATGAGGTGAAACATCATGGTGAGGAGTGGAGGTGGTGGAGCAGAGCTCTAAGCTGTGGAAACTAGGAGAGACAGACAGAAGGATGGACAGACAGATGGGGCCAGAGCCCCAATATCTCCCTCATGGGCTTGCCCCCTTCTTCCATCAGGCACCACCTCCTAAAGGTTCCACCTCCTTCCAATGGCATCGCAACCTGGCAACCAATCTTTATGGCCCTCTGGGAGACATTCTAGGTTTACACTACAACAATATGTTCCCTGGCATCCATGCGTGGAAGAATTAGTCCCCAGTGTGTCAGTATTGAGAGGAGACGAGACCTGTAAGAGTTGCTCAGGTCATTAAGCGGGATTAATGTCTTGCTCTCAGGAGTGAATTCTTGCTCTGCTGGGACTGTATTAGATACCTAGCTGGTTAAAAAGCAAGCCCATGGCTTTTGTCCATATCTGCCTGGCCTTCTGCATTCTACTACAGGTTGAAGCAGCCTGAGACCCTCACGGGCTGCCACCATGGTCTTGAACTTCCAGCCTCCAGAACTAGGAGCTAGATAAACCTCTCTCCTTATTAATTACTCTACTTCAGATGTGCTGTTACAGCAACAGAAAGCAGACTAAGATAAGCCACAGTGAGGGGGCTGTTACCTCATGATGATCTCATCTTACACTATGCTTCATGCCAGGGACAAACTCTGAGAACAGCCATCGAGGACAGGACTGCAGAGAACAGGGTCATGCTAAGCAGCTGACTGGTGTGGCCACAAAGGACAGTTAAACATTCTCTGTTACAGCAGAGGACAGGCCTCAGACATCAGTCCTGCCACGCACTTTTCTTCTCCAAGGCTCCACTCTCACTTTTTGTAGGGAAAAGGACATAGCACTTCCTTCCTAGGACACCCCTGAAGGCCTAGCTGTACCCCCAGCTGAGGGGCCTCTCCCTTCCCCAAGCCCCAGGAGGCAGCCAGTGAGATGACAGCTGTATGTCTGGAGGTCACTGGGTAGTGCAGGGGACACTGCGTGGGTGATTCTGTCCCAGAGCAGATGCCAGGGAGATAGATCAATGACATAAGCACCTGCCTGGCAAGTGAAAGGTGATGAGTTCTAGCTCCAGTATTGCAAAATAAATAAATAAATAACCAGAGCAGAAGCTGCTGGACCGTGAGGCAGCCCAGCTTTCTT
Organism: Octodon degus; assembly: GCF_000260255.1. Classification (NCBI taxonomy): domain Eukaryota; kingdom Metazoa; phylum Chordata; class Mammalia; order Rodentia; family Octodontidae; genus Octodon; species Octodon degus. The sequence continues at coordinate 12,420,864 of NW_004524583.1, forward strand.
CTGTGCAGAAAGAAGCCTGAAGCAGCGTCGGACTGGAGAGAAGAAAGCACTCATACAGAGCAGCAGTGCCCCACTGCTGCCAAGGCCAACATGCCGCAGACGCATCTTCAAGGAAAGGCTGGCCAGAGGCCAGAGCCCTGGCTTCCAGGCTCAGCTGCCAAAACTTGGTCCTGGAAGGTGCCCGGCTCCACTGCACAGTGACCACAGCATCCACCACACTGCCTATCCACTGCTGCCGCAGCTATGCAAAGTGAAAATAAATTCCAGAAGGGCATGCATACCCCTTCCAACCAACTTAAATGTTTGGATTTCGCCCCCACTCACCCTCCTTTACCAAAAAGTTGTTTCAGCCTAGGTTTTCAAGGCAAAATCAATTTAATGTGAAAACTCCTACTATATTTCACAGATCAAGTTACTACACAGCTGGGCCTCCCTGGGGGGCAGACCCAGGAAGGAAAGGATGGGCTCTTGGTCTGCAGTTCTTGCTTGAGGTTAACATGCAGAAGTGTTGAACATCCTGCTAAACAGGAGTTAAGGCAGCTGAGAAGTAAGTGTGGCTCTGCCACTGATCGATTCAACATCTTCTAAGTGCCTACTGCAGCCTCGATCCCAAGGACACGAGGGAGGCTGGGATGCAGTCCCTGCCTCACAGTGCTCCCAGCCCTGGAAGGTTTGCAGAGGAGCCATCAAGTCTTCCTAGGATGTGGAGTTGCTGCTGCCTTAGCTACTTCTCTGTCCCTGAGGCAGCACCCATGCTGAAAGGAGCACAGGCTTATTCTGGCTTACAGTCTTAGAGGGTTTGGAAGTGGTGCAGTGGAAGGGCCCAGTGGAGGTGGCTGCCCAAACCACAGCAGTCAGGAAGCAGAGACAAAGGGCAGCCGGGAGGAAGGCAGACTGTCCCAGGCCACACCTCCAGTGACTTTCTCTAGCCAGGCTCCTATCAGCATGCTCAGCTGCTGAACTCCAGGGTATGAATCCACTGATGTAGACACCACCCCAAGATTTGTTCCCCTCCCACAGCCCCATCTTGGGAACACACAAGAATTGGGGCATTCTGGATCAAAGCCATAACAAACGCATACGCTGGTGAATGTGTGGTGAGTGTCACAGGATGCAATGGTCACAGGAGGCTCATAGACAGCTGCCCAGGAAAGTGACGTCCAAGGCAAGGCCTAAAGGATGCACAAGAGCCTTGTTTTCTTGTGTCCTAGTCCGCAGGTGTGCAGGAGGTGCCAGCCACATCGGTAGTCCAGGGCCTAGCTTTCTTTCATCTGACTCTGCCACCTCCTACCATGTTTCCAGAGCTAAGTCACCTGTACTGATCTCACTGTCCAGGAAAAAAACCACTGTGCAAGGCCCAAATGTCTTTCTCTGGAAGTTGTAACATTACTTTTGCTTACATCCTACTGGCTAGAACCTGTTGGATGGCAACTCCTGGCTAGAAGAGAGAGTGGGAAGGCAGTGTGTAGCTCAGTAGCCATGGGTCAAGCCAAACCTAAAAAGAAAAATGCCAACTGGACTCTGGACATCTTTGATACAGGTGGGGAAGAGGGTCTATGGATGACCATGGTCAAGAGCAAGGGCTACAAGCCAGAACAATAGCCTTTGGGAGGGACTGCTGAGAGCCTTATGGACGCAGTTTCACTTAATCTTTAATACGCTACGAACAAAGGCTATTACCATTTTCATTTTCTAGAAGACAGTGAAGCTCAGAAAGGTTAGGTGATTTGGCCACAGTCACACAGCAGTAATGGTGAAGCTAAGATACTAACCCACGTCCACCTGGGCCCAGAATTGCTGGTGTCTAAAGCTACCTAGAAGGGAAGAGAGGCTATGGGAAAGTGGCACCAACAGTGGGCACTAAAGGGAGTGAATGAAGGAAATAGGATAGGTGGGGACTGGCAACATATCACAGGTGAGTCCAATGTCTGCTAAAGCCCACCATTCTTCAGCCTAAGAGAAGCAAAGTTAGAATTCTGCTTTGGAACCAAATCATTTCTAGCAGTTGAATCCTAGAATTGTGAAAAGTCTTTCAAGATGCTCAGATATAGGGAGGATCTTGACCCTCACTTGGCTCAACGGGATGGCTTTGAACCATCATCCTTGGACATCTGCTCCAACCCACCCAGAGCAGGAGTCCTCCCATGGCATCCCTGCCGGTGCGCAGGAGCCCTCCCCCAACATCCCTGTAGGCTAGCTACCACCAATGCACTCTCAGCGCTGGGTGCCTCCCACCTCTCCAGCCAGTGTCTGTCAGGTAATTCAAGGTACCTGGGAGCTCTTTGGAATGTTCTGGCACAGAGGAGATGGAATCCCCACAGATGCAGAGCTGGGGTGAGGCTCAGGTATTTGCTCATGCACTGAATCTGTCGATGCCCAGATGGCAGAGGTCAGCAGGCCAGCCTTCCGTCCAGTCAACAGCAAGGTAGTGCAGATTCCATGCAGTGTTTCTCTTTGCAGGGCCACAGGAGATGGTGGCCCTGGCTGCATCTCTCACCTCCATGAGTGGCAGGACATTCACCAGAGCCTCACAGCTACCACCGGGAAGAAAACTCACTGTGAAGCTTGCAGTGGATTTTACCTATGAATAATTCAGCACAGCTCCTGACTCAGGGGAAGTATTTGATTTCTGGGACTTCTTAATGTAAGGAACAGTAGGTAGCACCCTGCCGCAGGGCTGCATCTGTGTAGATTGGAATAGGAAGAAGGGAGGAGGGAGGGCGAAGGGAAGGAAAGGAGGCAGGGAAGGAGGGTGTGGGGAGGAGGAAGGAAAGACATGGAACAAATGTCCTCCATTTGTCAGTCTCTGAAGCTGTTAAGGACTGCATGGCAGGTTCTGGGGAAAGAGCTTGGTCAGGCTGGGGGCGCTGCTCTGAGTGACTGGCCACCCTGCCTCCCAGGATTGCAGCTGTTGAGTGCAAGCCTCTCCACCTGGGAATGCTGAACTGAAGCAGGGACCAAAAGCAGTGTGCAGAACTCCTCCAGGAGGCCCAAACCACTGAACCAGCCTTCCTGTTAGGGCTTGTATCTAAAGTCCCCCTAAAGCCTCATGCATTCATAGGTCAGGCTTTTGGGAGGGGGTTGGATCTTTGATGTGTGGGACCAGGATTAAGGGTGTGTGGCACTCAATTAGTACATTAATTGATTGGATGTAGTTTTGGGTGTGGATAGTGAGAAAGACCACCTTGGGTGTGGGTGACACCAATCCTGGATGTGATACAAGTCCAGAAGGTGCACTGCTCTCTGCCAGCCCTGCCATGGACTGTATCTCCTCCGCAGTGCCTCTCTGCCCTGGAGGCAGCCGACCAGGGACTGAAGCCTCTACCAACTGTGAGCTAAAATAAACCTTTCCTCCTCTAACTTGTGGATGTCAGGTATTTTATCTCAGCAATAAGTAACAAAACACCCCCACTTGGCTACAGCATTATTTCAGGAGTGAAAGAGACTAAAGGAGATTGATTGATGAGGGGTTGGGTGGGAAGTTCCAGGCCCAGATGTGCCACTCATAGCAGTAGGACCTTGGGCAGATCACCCTTGTGAGGACAGGATAACAGGACTGGACCAGAGAGTCAACCCTGTCCCATCCCATCACAGAGCAGGCAAAGGCAAACTGTTCATTCATGAGGTTCCTTTCCTGGTGAGCCAGGCTACCCCAGATGAAGGACACCTTCATACACATTGGAGGCTCGTGTAGGTGGGCTGTTTCTTTTCTGCTGAATTCCACACCTACTTAACAGTTTCACCACAAGGAGAGGTGAATGTAAGAAAGTGTGTGGCAAAGGAAAAGCAAGCACTTCTGCCGAAGACAGGCAGACCAGGCCCGAGGCTCCTACTTCACAACCACGCAGTCCGCAGAGTCCTGGGACAGGCGCTCTTGAAAGAGCCAAGGAGGTAGCCCCTATGCCAGCCCACATGGACCTGGTGTCACTCTAACCAGTCACCTGGACCACTTCCTCCTAGCATCCTCTTCTCTGAGCAAGGGGAGAGGTGGTGGCCGGGATAGGAATGAGTAGGATTTCAGGGTTCTCATGGAACCAGAACTCTCTGGCCTCTGTTTCCTCATTTTTAAAGTGGGAATTGTAGGAGGAGTAGCTCTGCTACACAAGGAGTAGGGGCCGTGGAGATTATAGAGGTAAAAGAGCGCCATCAGTAGTAGCAAGGAGCCTCCCAGTAGCCTCATGTTCTGGCCCCCCAGAATGCCAGGGGTACACAGTATGTGAGACTTTCCTGTTGCTAAGACAATACCCAATCCATGCAACCTAAAGGAGAGGCTTATTATAGCCTGTAGTTTTTAGAGGATTCATGTGGGGGTCCAGCCCTCACAGAAGGGATGAGGGTAGAGGGAGGGTGGGGTGAAAAGAAAGCTGGGATCAGGAGGTGTGGACTGCTGGCCCAGTAATGAGTTTATTTTGCTTCAAGTTTATATACAGAAAGTCTTGATCCTGTGTCTGATATTTGTCCTAGTTAACTCTAAGCTTACTTATTTCACTAGGTCAGAACAGTTTCCCAGGACCAAGCTGACAAACAGAAGAAACACTGAGTCCGTGGATGGGCCCACTGCTCAAACTGCGGGATGAGGAGGCCTGGCCCGTTACCACATTTTATTCCTTCTCAGACTATTTCTTTAGCAAGGTCAAACCAATTTCAGGGTCTGGCTTCCAACAGGTTCAGACCCTAGTGGCTGGCTCCAAGGCAAAAAGGGTGAGGTGGGAGGGTGTGGCAGAGGACAGTTATTCATCCTGTGCAGCCAGAGAGGGAAGAGCCACAGAGGACGATCCCCCTGTGGTACAGTCTAGATGTCCTCAGGCACTCGCAGACGGGGATTTGGGGAGGTGACTGATCCCAGGTGTGATGCTGGATCAGCAATGGGTTAGAGCTGGGTGTGGTGTGGGGAGTCAAAGGCTGGTGGGAAGAGGTGGTCCCTCCTGGAAGGACACATACAAGTATCCCTTGAGTTACGACTGGCCTCATATGAACAACTTGGGTTATGACAGAATTTTAGGTTTAACTTATGACCAAAGTCTTGAGTTACGACCCAAATGCCAGCAGCTTGTGCAGTTGTAAACTCCCAATGCCAGCAAAGTGTATGGAAGCATATGGAAGTGTCAGTTTGAGCCCAGATGGGTATGCTTGTGGATGCAATTTTGTCAGTGCTTTATTTATTTTTGGTATTTGGAATTGAACTCAAGACCTAACACTTGCTAGGTGGACGCTGTGTCCACTGAGTTAAGCCCTTGACCCTCAATCAATGCTTTATATAGTCACTAGGATTACTGCCATCAAAATGGCCCCAAAAGCTAGATAAGGAGCTAAGGAAGGAAGGTAAGGAGAAGAAACCAATCATAATGGAAAAGTATTAAAAAGAGGTATATACAACATTAGACCAGTTTTTAGTTCTGAAAGGCTGAGACCTAGTGATCCAGAAACAGGTCCTAGTGGGCTACAGACCCCCAAGGAGAGTAAGGATGTCAGGGAGCCAGATTCCAGGTGTTCTTATGGAAGGAGGGCTCTCCTCCCAAACAAGAACCCCCGTCCATCCCATCCTCCCTTCCTGCAAGCTGAAGATGTTCACTTGCTGGGTAAGTACAGCATGAGATTGTTGGTTCTGGTAAACTAGGCCCATTTTGTAGCCTTTTGGTGAATAAACCAGGAAAATTATTGGGGTTTCTGATAAAGTATTATATTATACAATCCTTTTCTATTAGGAAAAGTTTAGTTAAGGGGTACTTTGGGAGATTTGGAATACATCATAGGTATTTCCATTATTTGTTATGGGAAAAATAGTTTTGACTTCCTACCAACTTGAGTTACAACCAGCCATGGCAAACAAATTGAGTTTGTAAGTCAAGGATCATATAGATATATATCCTCCTTCCTCCCTCCATGGCTTGCTGCTTCCTGCCTGCCATGCCATGGACTGTGTCAGTCAGTGCTTACTAGAGAAAACAGATTTAAAACAAGATACACAAATATCTAAGAACTTCCTAAACTGGCTTGCAACGGCCACCCACAGAACCTGGTGTGGAAGCACACAAAGGGTCTGCCTGCACACTGGGGACCCAAAAGGTCCAGTGGAAGGTCTGGAGTGCAGAGTGTGTCTCAGGAGGCTGCAGGGTCTGTGATGGAAGGTGGAAGGGTCGATGCAGGAGGCTGAAGAGTCTGTTCTAGAAGCCAAAGTGAAAGTGAAGCTAGGAGCTCCTCTTCAGAAATCAAAATAAACCATTCTGGTGGCAATCATTGGAGAGTGAGTCTTCCACAGCCAGAACTATGCTGAGCCAGTTTGGTGGGGCATTGCTTACTCAAGCTGACAGTCATTCCTCACAGACTTTCTCCTCTGTGGTGGGGCCCTGCGTTGGAGACTGCCAAGGGTGGGCTAAAGCTGCTACAAACTGTGGGCCTGTGGCTCAGTGATGAGAAAGTAAGATACCTCCAAAAGCACACCCCAAGCCAGGTGTGGTGGCGCATGCCTGTAATCCCAGCACTCGGGACACTGAAGCAGGAAGATCTTTGCCAGCTCAAGACCAGCCTGGACTACAAAGTGAGCTCAAGGCTAGCATGGACTGCATAGTGAGATCCTGTCTCAAAAAGACCAAAAAGAGAAAGCACACCCCAGTGGCACCCCTCCTGTAACCAGGCCCCACTGCTTCCTAAAAGCACATTTAGCTGTGGACTCACAGATGGCTCAGTCCACAGAGTAGTACAGCACCCCCATAACCTAATACCCTCAAAAGCCTCACCTCTGAACACCTGAGGGGAGCCATTCTAGATGCAAACCATAACACAGTTGCTGCTGCAAGCTACCCAAATGCCACTGAGAGCAAAGTACACTCCCAGACACCCCAAGGTGATAGATTTAAGAGTCCCCCAGCCTCTGCCAACCAGGCGCCTGACATCCTCTGCACTCGGATGCAGTCAACACGACTCTCAGCACAGTCCTTGATTCTGCAGTTCCAGAACCTACTGATCTACCCCAGGAAAATGGTTCACGCCAGCCTGCACTCCAATCTAGCATGCCAATGAAGTCTTTATCCTGGAAGAGTGCCCTTTCATTTCACAGAGCATAACCTCTTTTCGAATGGTATAAATCCACTCAGGCAAGATTCCCTGGTATAAAAGAATGAAACCAGAGGATGCCAGGCAAGTCTGCAGACACTTTCAGTCTTGTTAAATCAATAAGCTGTCCAGGTTGGGCTTGAACTTGTGATTCTGGTGCTTGAGGCTCCAGAGTGCTGGGATTACAGGAGTGCATCACCTTGCCAGTAGGTAGACCACAGCGACAGAGGCAGCGTTTGGGGTGGGTGCCAGGTCTGGCCAGGTTCCCCAGGTTGCTCCCCTGCCTTGCAGCTAGGTCCTGGGGGTGGGGGGAGGTGCATACTTTCTTGGGATTTCCCTGGAGCCCTGGACAGGTCCAGTAGGGCCTTGGCCCAATAGGTTTTTTTGTTTTGTTTTGCGTAACTGGGGATCGAACTCAGGTCCTTGAGCTTGCCAGGCAAGTGCTTATTCCACTGAGCTATCTCCCCGGCCCCCAAATAGATCTTGATGAGGTGCCATCTCTCAGAATTGCCAAGCACAGCTAGAAAACAGTGACCACTTTAGCTGTGTGGTTAGGATGGCTTACAGGATCCTGCATCGCCCTGCACCCCTCACGGGCAAACCCATGGGCTGTACCTGGTGGGCTTGAATAGGTCACCCCAAAACAGATTTGGGAGCAGGAGGGAGGGGGTGGGTGTCAGCTACCCCAGAGTCTGAAACTTTGTCCAATAGTCTACTATAATTTAAAATCATAATCATTATTTACGTTGTGTCGTGTTTTGCTATTCAAATCACGTGATAAAGCTTGATAATCTTTGTGGGTAAGATGGGTGCGGAAAATGTTGAAGGCTGAGGCTGTAGCTCAGTGGTAGAGCGCTAGCGGAACATGTGTGAGGCCCTGGCTTCCATCTTCAGCCCCACAAAATTAAATTAAGTTAAAAAGTTGAGAATCTACTGAGCTTTGTCTTTCTTTGGCCATTAGCACAAAAGCGAAAGTGACTCCACCACAGCATGTCTCGTAAGAAGCACTCCAGCCTCGTGTTTTCCTTGAGAACGCCCTATCAGGCTGTTGCCATGACAACCATTGTGACCCAGCCTTAAGGAAGCAGCAGCTGGAGCCCGAAAAGACTTGGGTCCTGCTGCTGCTTGACAATAGCCATCGTATGATGCAATCAGCTGCCTCCGTAGGTTGTAAATTGCATGTGTGTGCGCGCGCATGCGCACGCACCCCCTAGTGGATTACCTGGGCAATTACAGAAGCCTTCTCTCAGCCACAGCAGTGATTTAACCAAATGGTGGGCATACCTGATGGTAAATGCCAGGGACCTGAAATAAGCGGCTCTCTGCTCCCGCTAGGTGCCACACTGGGGTGGTCCGTGGCCTTGTCCTCACCCAAATGTCTGCAGTGGGAGAGAGCGGGGTCATCGCATGCAAAGCAAAGGCAGAGAACCAGCATTCTAGGGCCTCAAGCCCCCAGCTTGAAGCCCCAGCTAACTTGGATTCGGGGCACTCTCGGCCTTGGAAGCCACTGTGCTGTGTCACCGCTGCCTGAGGTGTCCTATTCCCCGGGTGGAATCTTCTCGGTCCACCTGTGGTTGCAGGTATTAGGGGCCTTAAAGTTAGGAGTTCCGCAGTGGAGAGAACTCACCTAAGTTTCAACCCAATTCCCACCGGAAATCCTACGGAACAAGAGGAAATAAGTGGTCAGAATCTGAATTTAGGACCAGGTTAAAGGATTCGGGGACGATGGGAAGTTTGTGTTGGGAAGAGGTGAGACAAAGGAACCCACCTCCAGAGCTGGACTGGAGAAAAGCTGGGCTTGGCACCCTCTGGCATATGGCTCCTCCTGGTGCTCCCAGCTGTAGCCAGGCTGCTGCCAAAGAAAAATGCACTCAGCCGGCCCCTGGGAAAAGGGACAGCCCTTGTCACAGCCTCCTTCCTTCCTCAAGGGTCCTCCACGATCTGGGCTCTGGTTCCACAGCTCTGACTTGATCCTGAATGCCTCTGTGTGCGCATGTCTGTGTGTGGGCGTGTCTGTGTGTGCGCAAGTCCGTGTGTGCGCATGCGTGTCTCTGTGTGTACGCACGTCTCTGGGTGCGCTTCTGTGTCTCTGTGTGTGTGTGT
>NW_004524583.1:12431309-12435265 GCF_000260255.1 Octodon degus
ATAAATAAATAAATAAATAAATAAATAAATAAATAAAATGAAAATAAAGATGTAGCCATTGACATACGATGCTACATCCTAGAATTTTTCCTCCATACAATTCAAAAGTGCTTTCATAGATTGAGTCATAGATTTTTATCATAAATTATTCATGCATAATAAAATAGATAATAGAAGTGAAGTAAATTGGTGAAGTATCTCTAGAACTTCTTATTCAAAATCCAACTCTTGGGCTCCATGAACAGTGATCATCTGCTAGGACCAAGCTATCATCCCCTGTGATGTCATGAGGGTTGGTAATGAAGCATCTCTCAAAAGGATCCACAAGACAACTAAAGATCACTTGAGCGGGGCTCTTGCCAACTGGACAGCTGTGTGGCATCAGCGTACTTCCAACTCCCACATCATCGCGCTGCCAAACCTGTCTGACTTTCTACCTCCTCCGCATCCGTGGGCTAAGAGCATGCTCTGGGATTGTTCGGGGATTTGTTGCTTCAAGCTATTGACAAGGCTTGCTTCTACCCAGCACTGGGGATTGAGCTCACACCACTCATTCCTATCTAAGTCCCCAGCCTTTCAGCCCCTTTTTGAGGCAGGGTCTCCTTAAATTGCCGAGCTAGCCCAGAACTTGCCATTCCCCTGCCTCTACTCCTCAGTAGCTGGGGTTGTGGGCATTGCCGCCCGTCTCCAGCAATTCCGAAAGTGCTGATGCTGGGACTTCTGATGCTCGCCGGGGCAATGATGACCTCATCAAAACTACTACATAGCCAAGGACATTTGCAAGGTGGTGTTGATGTAAGATACATATGAATTTCAGAGATTTTGAGTTGCAATGAAAAAAATATGTCGGATTTTTTTTTTTAATATGGTTGTAAGTTCTCCATAGATATTTGTCGAACAAATAAATGGATGAATTCATCAATCCATTTGACTTTAGGCAAGTCCTTCAGATTTGGGCAATTATGCAAGAGCTAAAATGATTATGGATTAGGCTGCTGTTTGCAAATATCAGAAAATCCAATTGAAAGGGCCTTGAAAGCTAGAGTAGGAGGATGCATAGCTCAGCAGCTGAGGTAGAGGATCACAAGTTCAAGCCCAGGGCTGTTGAGATGGCTTAGTAGAATAAGTGCTTGCCTGGCAAGCACAAGGGCCTAAGTTCAAGCCCAACCTGGTCCATTTAGCAATTTGGTAAGATTCTGTCTCAAAATAAAAATAAATGAAAATTAAAAGGGGCCAGCGATGGAGTTGTGTGAAGAGCCTGAGTTCAGTACCCAGTATTGAAAATAAACAAACAAGCAAAAAAGGTGTAAAGACTAAGGAGAGATAAATTAGCTCACATGCAAGAAGTCCTGAAAAAGGTAGGTCCAGTGTTAGCTAGTTCAGGGCTCCATAGCTTAGTGAAGGCCAGGACTCCCTGCCATCTGAGCAGCACCCTGGATGTGCTGGCAGTCCCTCAGCCCCCAGGCCTTGTGGTCCCAAGTCAGCTGCCTTAGTTCATGTCCTATCTCAAAGTGGAAAGTCTAGGGATAAAGGTGTATCAACCCCATGATCTTTCTTTTTGTTTTTGTATTAGGAGTTGAACCCAGAGCCTTTACAGGGGCTATATCCACAGATCACTTAATTTTTTAATTTTGAGACCAGATTGCCCAGATGGCCTTGAACTTGCAATCCTCCTGTCTCAAACCTTCAGGGTACAGTAGTGTGGATTACCAGCTGGCTCTATGACTCTTTTTTAAAAATGAAGGGGGGGGGACCTACCTCAGATGACTTCTCATCTCGCTGGTCGCATGTCAACCCCTAAAGCAGTCTCTAGCTGCGAAGTATCGTTGCCACAACTGGGTTAGGTCAGTGGGGATTTATTCCCTGAGCTTGGCTCTCTGGGAGTAGATGCCTGGAAAGAAGCCAGAGTTCTGTGCCCAGGGAAGAAGTGGATGGATGCTGAGGGGCGTGCAGGGCTCTCCGAAGTGGATGGATGCTGAGGGGCGTGCAGGGCTCTCCGAAGCCTGAGCAGAGTGGTTTTCAGTCCTGCTACGCACACACACGTACTGCAGTGTTAGAGAAACGTCTCAAATCTCCGCATTCTCTCTGTCGACTGTGTCATTGAGGACTGAGATATGGAAGGCCACACCTAACTGGTTTCTTGACCACATAACTGGTTAGATGATTTTTGTTCACTCAACTGCTTTATCTTTTGCTACCAAGACCTCACTAGGATGAGGAAGCATCGTCATTGTCCCAGCCTCCACTGTCTCTTGTCTCTGTCTCTGTGCTGTTTCTCTGTCTCTCTCTGTCTCTGTCTCTGTTTCTCTCTGTCTGTCTGTCTCTCTGTCTTTCTCTCTGTCTCTCTGTCTCTGTCTCTCTCTGTCTCTCTGTCTCTCTCTCTCTCTCTCTCTCTCTCTCTCTCTCTCTCTCTCTCTGTGCCAGGAATTGAACCCAGAGCATTCACCCTGAGCTATATCCCCACTTGGAGACAGACTCTCATAAGTGGTCCAGGCTGAGCTCAGGCTTGCAGTCCTCCTGCTTCATCCTCCCAGAGTGCTTGGATTGCAGCTGTGTGCCACCACCATGCCCTTGGAAACTGGACATGGCTCCCAGCCTCCTCTGCAGCCGGAGGTGGCCCTGTGACCCAACTCTGCCAATAAAATGTAAGAAAAAGTCTCCCAGGAGTTTGGGGGAAAGCTTCCCTCAAAGTGACTCAAAAGTCAGGGGCTGGGGAGATGGCTCAGTAGAGTGCAAGGGAAGTGCAAGTTCAATCCCCGGTTCAGCTCCCCTCACTGCGCAAAAAAAAAAGACTCAAAGGTGCTGTGGTGGCTTAGCTGATGGGCAGCTTGTAGTCAGGTTTGCAAAGGAAACAGTTTAGTACAGGACACAGAATTTATAGGATTGTTTTATAGTAGTCATCCAGAATCAAGTACAAAGTAGTCCAGGAAATCTGTCCACACACTAAAGACCAAGAGAATCCAGCTGAGGGCCAGGATCCCGTGGCAGTGTCCTGCACGAGTGCAGCTGAAGACCCACAGCTCATAACAGTGCCCTCCAGAAGTCTGCCTGGAGGCCTAGGGCCCACGACAACGTTTCATGCAGGCCTGTTTCATGGATCTGTGCTGGGAAGGCCCAAAGGTCAGTGAGGGAAGCTAGGAAGTCTGTGCCAGTGGGACGAAGGGTCTGTGCCTGCAGGCTGGGGGCTCTGAACTGGAGCTAGAAAGCAACACTAAAGGGAAGAACCAGAGCTCTCCCAAAAGTACCACAGCCATCCTCAGTGACACTGAGGTCCAGAGCTCCTCCAGCAATGAGGAAAGCTGAGTTCCCATTAGGAAAGCCAACATGACAAGCTTTTCCAGGAGACTGAGCAGGACACCATCTTCGCCTCCTGATTCAGGAAGCAATGCTCAAAGTAAGGACCAGAGCGCCCCCAAAATGAACTTCAGCCATCCTCAGTGACACTGAGGTCCCAAGCTCCTTTGATGATGAGAGCAGCCAACTTCACCAGGAAAGCCAGCATGACAAGGTCCCCCAGGAGCACCAACAGCCCTCAGTTCTTCCTCTGCTGTTCTCCTTTTTGTGTTGTTGGCCACAATCCTCAGGTGGGCCTTCCACATGCAGCACCATGCTGGTGCAGTTTAGCTGCGTTACAAGTTGACCAGCAGTGGTCAGCCCACCACCAGGCCAAGCTCCTGTTGGGGCGTGTGTGGTCATCATTGGTTCTACCTTGTATATGGGCCACAGTGGGTCATAATGAGAGTGGGAGGAGTGCCAGTACTTCTTTGCTGGACACTTGTATTCGCACCAACACTGTGATCTTTACCTGGGAGTTTCTCTGCAGGAAACGGGCAAGGCCATATGTCCCATCAGAGTTCACTTGCTACAACTCAGAGTGTAATCTCTCTGCCTGTTTCATGAAAGGTAAACTACATGGCTGGGTATGGTGGTACACGCCTGTGATCCTAGCACTCGGG
>NW_004524583.1:12445111-12459708 GCF_000260255.1 Octodon degus
ACGGGCCCAAAAACTGTCAGACTTATAAAGACAGAAAGTAGAGTAGTGGTCGCCGGGGCCAGGGGATGGGACATTATTGTTTAATGGGTACAGAGTTTGAGTTTTGCCAGATGAGAAGATTTTAGAGAGTGGTTGCTCAACAATGAAAATATATTTTACATTACTGGACCACATACTTAGAAATAGTCAAAGTAACTAATCTTGTTTCATGCATTTTACGGAGTAAAAAAACCAATAGAGGAGAGGAAAGCTTCGCACAGGAGATTCACAAGTATTGGCTGGGTGGAGATGGAGCAAATCAGGCTGAACAAGGCCAGACACCAGAGTGAACACACGAATGGATGCCAAGTGGATGCCAGTGGACACCTTCCTGGTACCAGGAAAGGCTTCCCTGGGAACAGGGTGGGTCCCAGCAAGCTTTTCCTGGGAATGACCTATCAGTTTCCTTCCCTGCTCTTACCTAAAAGTGACCATTTCCTAGCTTCGTAGTTCTGAGGGTCGCATGGCTCCCTTTCCAACCCAGTCGGAGGGTCCTCCCTTATACCTGTCTGTCCTTGACCCCTGGGTGCTACAGCAGCTGATTTTCTCTTGAATCCAGCACCATAAGTTTCCAGATCATAGAGCTCCAGAACCACAAGGGTTCTGAGAAGCCTCCTGTAACTGGAGACTTTTTTCCTACCTAATAAAAATATATGAACAGGAAGCCTTGAGAACCCACAGAGCCAGCAAGCAGCGAGGCCTGAAGGTTCCCATGCAGGTCTTCCCACCACGGTTCCCATCCGGGTTCCTCCCTCCAGTCTCATCAGGAAGGCGCCACTCGGCCAGGGGATGGTTCTTCTCTCAAGACGCTTGTAACCTATACCAGGTCAACAAGATGGTTTGGTCTGCTCATAGGGAGACCCCCAGGTCAGACGCTGGACGGGTGTGAGAAGTCGGTAGTTTTTGCCCGAGTCAATTGCCAAAGGGTTGGGGTCTGGGCCGCTTCATCCTAAATGACTGAAGAAGCATGGGTTCCAGGGGCTGCTGGACTTGCCTGAGGTCCAGCTGCTTTGTCCATTAGGTTTGTGTGTGTCTCATTTTTTATTTTATTTATTTTTGAGACAGGGTCTCACTATACAGTTCAGGCTGGACTTGAGCTCACTTTGTAGCCCATGATGGCCTCAAACTCATGGAGATCCTCCTGTCTCAGCCTCCAGAGTGCTGGAATTACAGGTGTGTGCTGCCCCACCTGGCTTGTTCACTGGGTTTCATAACTGCCTGCTGTTTAGATCACATCTGATATCCTGGGTTGTGTTTCTGTCGCACTATCCTCAAGCATGTTCCTGGCCTGTCATGGGTCACTGTGCCTCTGAATACAGGCTGCTCAGGTCGTGGTGACCTGGGTGGAACAGATGGACAGGAGACACGAATTACAAAGGTTCCAGAAGTGGATGGGGGCCATTGGTCCACCTGGGCTGAACCGTGTGCTTCACGGATCTCCTGCATTCACACCGCTGGGGGGCGCACTAGCAACAGCAGGGAAACGGGGAGGTGTAGGTTATGCTGGGAAGCAGCGTTCACCTGGGCAGCCCTGGATCATCCCTGGGGCAGTGAGGAAAAGCGCCAAATAGCAGAAGGTTCAGTTATTGCCATTTCCACTACTTTTTGTCTCTTCCTTATAGGATTACAAAGCAAAAGCGTAAAGGGCTCATGAGCTCAGGTAAAGCTTTTTTTTTTTTTTTTTCTTTTTTGTGGAACCAGGGATTGAACACAGGCCCTTGCGCTTGCCAGGGAAGCACTTATTTGACTGAGCCATCTCCCTGGCCCATAAAGCTGTCTTTCTGATGAGGTTATCAGCCGTACTCTTTCCCTCTCTCAGGCTGGTCCCCCATTCCCACCCCCACACAGTTGGCTCTGTCGTTTGGCCTGTCCCCATCAGAAGAGAATCCTGGGCCGGGAAATATGGGCAACGTGCAGGAGACCCCGCGCGTTTTGTAATCGTCAATCCTACATTCGGCCGCAGGGGGGCAGCATTTCTCCAGCAATGACCACACATAGACCTATGGCTATTGCACGAAATGGATTTAATTGGCCAAACAGTAAGCGTTTTGGTTTTAAAATTTAAAAAATCAGATCAAGGTATTTCCAGAAAGTAAGTCCCACCCTTTGTAGTCTCATATAGATGCTCTTCTTTTTCTGTGTACAGCACTAGGTATTGCAGTGAGCTCATCAGAAACATGGATTCACTGTTGTTTAACCATAATTCAGACTTGCTCGAGGCATGAAGTACAGGGGAAGACGAGGAAAAGAACTAGGGATTGGTGAATGTGCATGGAAAATCACTGCTGGGGTTTGACCACCCCTCCTAAATTCATGTTAAAATTAATTGCCATTTAGTATGAAGAGGTGGGACCTTTAAGCCTGGCTTGATGGCACATGTCTGTAATCCCAGCTACTAAAGCGGCTGAGGGGGTTGGAGTCAAGCTCCAGGCCCCCCCAGGGCAATTTAGTGGGAACCTGCCTTAAAACTTTAAACAGGAGGTGGCAATGTAGCTCAGTGGTAAGAGTACTTACCTAGCATGAGAGAGGCCATGGACTCAGTCCTCAGTACCACAGGGAAGATGGAAGAAAGGGAGGGAGGGAGGGAGAGCAAGAGAAGGAGGGAGGGAGACAAGAAGGAAGTTGAAATGATTACGAGCTAAGTGTGGTTGGCACACACCTGTAATCCCAATGCTCTGGGAGGCTGAGGCAGAAGATTGCAAGTTTGAGCCCAGCCTGGGCAAACAATGACTTAGTGAGACCCTATCTCAATAAATAAATAAATAAATAAAAATAAAGGGCTATGGATGTAGCTGAGGGTGAAGGCTCTAAGTTTAATCTCTCAGCCCTCAAAAAAGAGATTAGGCCCCAAGGGCTCTGCCCTCGTGAATGGATTAGTGTCATCCTTGCAAGAATGAGCTGCAGTGGGCATGGAAAGGGTGTGCTGCCCCTCCCTGGGTCTTCCTGCCATTGCAGGATGGCACAGTGAGAAGGCCCTTGCTGATCCCAGCACCTTGAGGGTGGACTTCTCATTCTCCAAAACCATGAGTCAATAAATAAACTCCTGATCTTTATAAATCAACCCAGTTTCAGGTATGGAATAGCATGACAGGGTGAACCAAGACAAGTAACTTCCTTCTGGCTCATAGCTTGCCCAAGCAAAGAGAAATGCATTTGAAAATTTCTGAAAGATCTTTCTTCAGAGCAGGCCATCGTTAATTCTTTAAAACCAGCCAGGCATGGTGGTACATAATCCCAGTTACCTGGGAAGCTGAGGCAGGAGGATTGTAAGTCGGAGACCAACCTGGTCAACTTAATAAAACCCTGCCTCAAAATGAAAATAAGAAAGGTTGAGGATATAGCTCAGTGGTCAGCCCTGGTTCACTATCCTGCACAGCAAAAACAAAATCATAATCTTGCTTTTATAAATCTTCTGCCTCATTTCAAAGTTCATTCCACATACATATTAGATAAACATGTTCCAGGTTATGCAGGATTATACATACTTAAAGGTTTTACATTTCCATTCAAATACACTGATTCCAAAGTGCCCCCAGGAGCACCCCACTAACTGGCCAGCCCTGAGAAGGCACTGCAGGACCCATTTCTCCAGGTCTCCAGAGCAAGGCAGTGCAGCAGCAGACAGGGCCTGTCCCCACCCCAGGGAGCTGCCCTCCGTGTCCAAAACCTGCAGCGGCTTCCCAGGGACCTGCATCTTCTGATGGACTTGCCCACAACCATCAGAAAATGTTTTCTGCAGAGTAGAGAATCTGTCCCTTCAACACACCAGTGTCCCAGAACACCCCAGACCTGTGGAGTTTTTCTGGAGAGATGGAGACAGCCAGCTTCAGAGGGTGGGCCCGGAGACCCTCAAACCTCAGGAAGGGCAGCGGTCTCCATAAAAACTGCGGAGGGTTGCGTAGCTTCCACCAACCCAGGCCCCACCCATAGCTGACCCAGGCCCCACCCATAGCTGACCCAGGCCCCACCCATGGCTGACCCAGGCCCCACCTATGGCTGACCCAGGCCCCACCTATGGCTGACCCAGGCCCCACTCATAGCTGACCCAGGCCCCAGCCATAGCTGACCCAGGCCCCACCCATGGCTGCCGGCTCAGCTCAGCCCTGGCTCCCCACGTGCTGCAATCAGGGTTGCGAGCCTCTGCAGTTGAAGACAGCAGACTGCAGGGCCACCACAGCGAGAGACAGCTGTCGCTGCCAGAGCCACCTTTCCCACGCCTGAGCTCCGGCCCACATGTCCACTGGGTCGGCTGAGGTGCTGCTGCTGGCCCGCCCCCCAGTCAGGGTGCGGCTGGGATTCAGTGGGCTCACAGTCCTCTTGAAGGTCGCTGAGGATGCTCATGGATGAGCACATCTGAGGAGGTGTCTGGCCCCACAGCCAGGGCCACCCCCACAGCCTGGCAATGCGGCCAGCATGTGGGGTACGTTTCGCCGGGCATGGGGTAAGCAGGGGCTGCGACCAAGGACGACCCGTAGCCGGGGTGGGCGCAGGGCAGGAAAGCCTAGGAAGTTGGGCAGGTGCACCTGGCCCTTTATCACTAGCAGCCCAGGTTCAGGGCGGCGGGGACCGGGGGCTCCAACGAGGCTGTGGTCTTCAGCTGCAGGCAGTGTCGGGGCGCAGGTCTGTATCCCACGCCCACGCACAGCCTGGCCCTTCCTGCCTTACCACAAGCCGGCAGCATCCAGGCTGGGCCCGCAGCAAAGGGTAGGGTGGCAACTGGAGCGTCCCTCAGTGCAGCAGAACTCGAGCACTTAGGCCTTGCTCTGCCCCCCCCCCCGTGGGCAGGGAGGTGCTGTCACTTTCCACCCCGCGGGAGTACGGAGGTGGCCCCAGGCTGCGTGGCCATGATGTGGTAGATGGACTCTCGGAAGCGCTGGTCCCTGCTGAGCCGCTTGGCCACTTCCTTCAGCTCCTCGATGTTGTTGGCCTCCAGCTGAGAGTTCAGGAAGGACTGGGACGGCTTCACTGGTGGGAGAGAGCCCAGGCACGGTCAGCAGCCCTGGGTGGTCCCGACCTGGCCCCACCGTCCCCGACCTCGCCTCCTGCATGGCCACACTCACTGTCATTCCAGGATGTGCTAGACCGGCGCCGGTGGAAGCGGCAGCTCTTGATGCGGCGGGTGGCCGCCTTGTGGATGTACACTGAGTTCTTCATGATGACCGGCATCTTAGCCTCCAGCTCTGCGTTGCGGATGCATTCTTCGAAGAACCCTGGGGGCGGCCACAGCTGTGCAAGCGATCTTCCCGAACAATCCTGACCGCGCAGGGGTGGATGCAGCTATGTGGGCCCCATCCCCTATGGGCCAGCACGCTCTCTCGCTTTGAGAAAGGTAAGGAACTCCAGGCTCCCCCACCCCCAACAGCTGTAAGGAAGCAGAGCTAGCGGCCCTGGCTGGCCGGCACTGGGAGGAATGCCAGCAGACTGCCTCGTGCACTCCAGGCCGGCTGAGCCCTGGGCCGGGAAGCAGGCCCCGAGCAACGGCTTACTTTTCAGGTGGCTCACATCCGCGCGCATCCTCTCCTCTTTCTCCTTATTCCGCACCTTAGAGTTGAGCCCTTGCTCCAGGCTCTGCAAAGCCCCCTCTGCCTCCCGCAGACGCCGCTCCAGGTCCATTCGGACCTTCACCTCCGCCTGAGCAAGGACCAAGAGGGCTCCTGAGCGCAGGTGCCCTCGCCCTGGGGTCTTCCAGTTACCCTGGCTCCAAGAGCTTGGTGGCTCTTTCCACAACCTGCCTAATTCTGCCCGACTCTGAAGGCCCAGTGTGGACCCATGGTGGGGCAGACACTTCCTTTCTGGTGGCTCTAGGCCCCATACCGGCCAGCTGGTCTTACTGGAAGAGACACCTTGGGCAGCTACCCGGTAAGTTAGGTGCGGAGGTGGGCAGGAGACCCTGGGAGGGGAAGGGCCCGCGCACCTTGAGCTCCCGCTCCGCCTGCTGCTTCTCCACTGTCAGCTCCTGCAGAGAGTTCTGCAGTGCCTGCGACTGGCTGGAGTAGAACTCCCGCTCCTCCTCCAGGGCCCGAGAGCGCTCCTCGTTCTCCTTCATCCTGCCGGACAGGAGAAGAGGCTACCAGCGGCTCACTCGCCTAAAGGGGATGCCCCTCCCCAAGACCTGCCTGGATACACCTGGAGCTTACAGAACTTTCTGGGTCTGGCCAATCTGGTGACCAGAGGAATGATGGGGGCAGTGATGGGAGCCCTGGCCCTAGAGGCAGAAGATTAGTGTCCTGGGTCTGTGGCCTGTCATTTCTGTGACCCTGAAGCCTGTCACTGCACTGAGGCTGCTTCCTCCAGTGTAAATGAAGCTAAAGGAAGGCCCAGCCAGCCCAAGGCACCATTCCGAGGACCTAATGACCCGGCTCACAACTGTGAGAGGACTGCAATTTGGGGAGAAAGGTTATCCAATTTGCCTGCTGGGGAAACTGAGTCTTAGGTTAAAGGAAGCAAGTGACCCACTGGTTAGAGGCCTTTGGAACCTGAGTGCAGCCATCCAGCCTGAGGAGTCAGCTGCCCCAGGCTGCTTAGAGACCTGGGGCTCTCAGGCCCCTCACCGCTTCTCCGCCATAAGCTTCTCAGTCAGGAGCTGCTGAATCCGCTCCTCAATCTGCCTGAGGTTGCTGTGGAGATCCCCAATGGCCAAGGCCTGCTCACTCCGATTGGCCAGTGCCTGTGCCTTGTTCTCGTCCTCCTCCAGCATTTCTAGGGTTTTCTTCTTCTCTATGGAGAGTTCCTGGTGTGGAGGGAGGAAGGAAGAGGATGGCTGGGTTAGCTCCTCCAACATGGCAGCCCCCACTCACCTTTCCATTCCAGTGATCTACCCTCTGACACACCCGAGAGGGCTCATACTTCCAAAATAAAAAGGCCAAAAAGGAAAAGTTAGCCCTCAGTGGAGGAAGTCAGAGGGAGTCCAGTGTAGCTTCCAGGAAAGATGACACCTAGCAGAACCAGTCCCAAGGCCCAAGGGCACCAGGACCTCCTGGGGCTCTTCTTCCTTCAGGGGGCAGAAAAAGATGTATTGGGCTCATGGGAAAAATGCTCATCCCACAGGATGAGCTCAGGAAGCAGATTTAGATGTTCTCTGCCTTGGTCGGCTACACTATACAGACTCGCCATGGGAACTACCTCCCAAGGCACGAAGCAGCAGGGGAGATAAACACACAAAGGTCCCACAGACAAGCTCCAGTCAGGCAAGGAGACAGAAATGTCTGCAGCCCCAGGCAGTTCATGGGTTCAGGAAACACAGACAGGTCACACACCATGCCCCAGGCTCCAGGGGCTAGACTGAGACACCACTAAGCCACTGTCTAGCCTGGGCATGCGGAGGTGCACGCCTGGAGTTATTCCAGAACTCTGGGAGCCTGAGGCAACATTGCAAATTCAAGCCTAGCCTAGGCAACTGCCTAGGTGAGACCCTGACACAAAAAATGAAAATGGCTGGGCATGGGGCTCAATCCCGTCCTGGGGTGGGGGCACGAGGTCTAGTGAAGGCCAGTTTGAAAAACACAACCTTTAGGGTTCTTCCCACAACAGATGTACAAAATGCCATGGAGGCCCAGAGCGCAGAATAGCTGCCTTGAAGGATCAGGGAGGCTTGATCAAGGAACTGTTGGAGCTGAGCCTGAGAAGGATGGAAGGGAGGCCTCCGGCAGGGGAGAGCTGAAAGGATTGTGCAGGAGCCAGGCATGGTGGCGCTTGCCTATAACTATAAACCCAGCACTTGGGAGGCTGAAGCAGGAGGATTGTTGCGAGTTCAATACCAGCCTGAGCTACAAAGTGAGTTCAAGACCAGCCTGACCTGCATAGCAAGACCCTGTCTCAAAAAGACACACACACACACACACACACACACACACACAGAATATGCAAGAGGAACAGCATGGACAATTGTAGGAGGATGAGTTTGTATTCTTGGGGAAAATGAGCTCAGTGATTGGAGCAGGAGTTGGGATGCCTTTGGGTGTGGAGCAATAATGGAAGAGCAGGGCAGCAGGGGCGGAGAAGTGGGGCCGAGCTGGCATCGTGCGCCATGCTAAGGAGCCTGTGTGCTGTCCTTGGCACATGCCACCTCCCGTCCCCTCCCAGTTCCTGTGGCATCAGACAAAGGGGACCCAGTAGCTGATTCCCTCCATCTGGTATAAAAATGCAAGCAAGGAAGAACGGTTTGCTGATGCCATGGTCGTCGCCAGCAAGCTGGAATTTGCCTTTGGGTCTGGCAATCGCCAGTTCCTGCTTTAGGCCTCCTGCAGCCAGCAGATTCCCAGCCATCCGCAGAGCAGACTTCAGGTGAGCACTGCTTTCTGCCCACTCCCCTGCAGGTAAGCCCTGCGGGAAACGCTGCTAGAAAAGCCAGCGTCACAGAGCAGAGCTCGACAGGGCAGCCTACAGGGCTGGTGCCAGGCCACTGGTGGCCCCTCACCTCCAGAGTCTGCTGCAAAGATTCCGTGAGCTGCCTCAGTTCCTTCTTCTCCTGTTCCACACCCTTGAGGCATCTCGCAGTGAGTTCTAGTTCCCTGCGGGCACAGAGGGCTAAGTCTGACAGCGCCCACCCCCGCTGGCCAGCATACAGCAACTCTTCTCCTGCACTTCCTGATGCGCTCAGGAGGTGCTGTGTGGCCAGTCTCTCTGCAGCCCCGGGCTCCCAAAGTGGCTGTAGGGGTTAAGGCTAAGAGGAGACCCCAGCCTAATGAGGATGGTGCAGGCTGCTCCAGGTGCACATGGATCTGTCAGGCAGGGTAAACCTAAACCCACCTCTCAGGCAGTTTGTGGCTCAAGAAAAAACAAAGGGAACAGCCACACCCATGTCCCCTGGACAGTACCTGCCATAACCTATGATCACTGCAACAGGAGACCAGTCCGGGGTAACACTCCTTCTGCCTCCTCCTTCTCTACTTGGCTTTTTTTTTTTTTAAAATTTTTTTTTTTTAATTTATTTATTTATCCATCTATCCATTTATGTGTGTGTGGCCAGCTCAGCCCACCAGGGGGCGGGGCTGGCTGGCATGTGGTGCTGGGGGATGGAACCGCGGTCCCTGTGCTTCAGGCAAGCTTGTTCCAAGTAGGTGCTTTAGACCACTGAGCCATCTCACCAGCCCCTCTACTTGGCTTTTTGAGATAAGGTCATGCTATGTAGCCCAGACTACTTTTGAACTCTGCGTTCTTCCTGCTTTGGCCTCCCAAGTGCTGGATTACAGGCATGTGCCACGATGCCCCACTTCCTCCTGCCTTCTGAGCAAGCCTTGGCCACCGTTCCCGTGGTTCCCTACTCCTGCTTGGATATCTTTCCCTTTTCCCACCCAATCTTCCAACATCTACTTCACATTTCAATGCCAGCTTTATTTATTTATTTATGTACTAGGACCCGAACTCGGGACCTTGCATTTGCCGGGCAGGCCAGCTCTATTTCTTTTCTATTCATACCCACAGGGATCACACATATATCTTAATCCCTAAAATGCAAGAAATCTGCACTGTCTTCCAGCCCTGGCTATACATTGCTGTGTTAATGTTTATTTTTTTAATTTATTATTTTTTTCACTTATGTATTTGGTACAGGGTCTCACTATGCAGCTCGGATTCATACTTATCCTCCTGTTCTCAGCTTCCCCAGTGCAGGGATTACAGGTGTGCGCCACCATGCCTAGTCTCAGTCTCGGTGGCCTGCTCAGCATGCCTGGGGGTAGGGCAGGTGCAGCAGCATGCAGTGCCAGGGATTGAACCCTGGTCCCTGCGCTTGCCTAGGCAGGTACTTAGTCCAATTTTGTTAATGTTTCTGAGTTCAAGTCTGGTTTTCCCAATCAGAACAAAATATGGAGATTTTTTTTCCACAATTCTGGAAACTGAGTAGGTCCTTAGCTTTTGACTTGGAAAGATTTTTCTCACCCTCTCCAAAACACATCTAGTTGTTTTGTCTTGTAAGGTTGTTGGAATAAAAAAATTTTCTGGGAGCCACATGTGGCATACACCTATAATCCCAGCACTCCACTCTCCATTCGGGAGGCTGAAGCAAGAGGATCACTGTGAGTTGGAGACCAGCTTGGCTACAAAGTGAACTCAAGGCCAGCCTGAACTGCATAGTGAGACCCTGTCTCAAAAAGAAAATAAATAAATAAATAATAAATTTAAATTTCTTGGGTATCATTGATGCTTAGTGGTAGCAAAGATAATGAAGACAACAACACCCACCACTAGCACCACGGGGAACAGCAGTCTCCAAATTCCTGGACAGGCTACATCTAAATCGTAACCCAAGTATTTTTTTAAAACATGAATTTTGAGGGTCTTCCATTCAAAACATCATTGAGCAGATGATTCTAATGTAAAATTAGTTGTGTAAATAATACATAGGGCTCAAGGTCCCACACATCACTGGCCAAAATATGAAAGGACCATGCAGGGCAGACAGGAGGATTCTAGGGTCTTTGCCAACAGCACCTCCAGGCCTGGCTGGCTAGCTCCTGACAGCCTGGGTAGGGCGTTTTCATTAAGGGAGGAGGGCGAGGCTGTCTGGAGGAAGCCCTTGCTAGAGATTACTGTCAGTGGGCACAAAGCCCACCTCAGCCCCCACCCCACCCAAGCCCCAGGTCCACAGCTTCCTCTGCACACACCCCAGGCCTGAAGATTTGAGAAGAGAAACCCAAACCACACAGACATGGTGGCTCCCAGGCCGAGGCCTCTCCACCTGGGCCATGGTGCCCCAAGCCGAGTGCCCCTTCCCAGAACCCTCCAGGGCCACCCCACTGCCACCTCTTGATCTGCTCCTGCTCCACTCTCAGCTCCTGTACCACCTCCTCGAACTGCTGCTTCTCCGCCTCCAGCACCTGGTTCAGGCGCTCAAGCTCCTGAGGAGAACCAGAGGAAGAGCAGAGTCACAGGGAGCTCAGGGGCTCCCTCCAACATGGGGGACCCCACAGGATTTAGCTCATCCTGGGCCACAGGCTGGGACAGCCCCTTATGTGACAGTTTTCAACAAATGCAAAATCTGTATTGAACCTGGCCTGTTCAAATAGAGTTCACCCTAAGATGGGGCCTAGAAATGACCAGACAGTGTGTTCTGTGGATGTGATCATAAAAACGCATGCTCTGCTGGGCGGCTGCAGGCCCTGGCACCCTAAGGAGAGGACAGGGTGACCCACAGTCCTGCAGGAACAGGTGGGCGTGTGTGCTTCCACCAAAGAGCCCCAGAGTGAGGTCAGTTAGAAGTGGCAAAGAAAAGCCACTCCAACCCACAAAGCCCAACAAGCGCTCTTTTCTCTCAAGGCCTGTAAGGCAGGTGACTGAGGCGGCCCTCTACTTATTCCCAGGGCTGCAGGAAAACCAGCCCGAGTGTTTCCCGAGCACTCCAGGAATCCTATTTTCCTGCAGCTCAAAGGCAAAGGCTACTGGGAGGAACATTTCCTGTGAGGTTTGACTTGAAGCAATTTTGTGCCGACTGCCTTGTTCCCCCACAGTTCACACCCTGAAGGGTGTGATTTCCACATCTGCCTTCTCATCTTCTAACTCCAAATTACATTCTCGTCTCACCTGGTGGCTCTGTTCCCAGGTATAATGGGAGCCCTGGGAAGGGCAGGGCTGCCGATGCCGAGGTTGCCACGAGCTTTGGGGAGACACAGACAAGCAGTGGAATGCGGAGGGAAGAGGCTGATTTCAAATGCCCTGACCTCCCTTCCTAAACTTTTCCCAGAGTTGTTGTTTCTTCCCCATCTAATCACTATCAGCGCTTCAGGTGAGGAGCACTCGTCACAGACGCACCTCGTTTGCCAAAGGTGGCATCACAGGGCCTGCATGGGGACTTTGCCTCTCTACAGCGGGGGCCTAGGATGGGCTAAGGCCAGCGGAATGGGCAGAAATGAGTGGCTTCCAGACAGATGCCTGAAAGGGACAGCGCTTAATGGCTACCTTCTCTTCCTCGAGACCAGAGGCCCAGCTGGGGGCACCCAAGTAGAAGACTACAAAATGCACCTTGCTGTTAAAAGCCATTGAGAGCATGCAGCTGTAGCCCATGGCTATTTATGACAGGCCACACAGAAACATAATATGAATAGCATTGGCATTGTGTTCTTACAGACTTCCCCTTTCAAAGAAAAAGTCTGGAGCTTCCAAAATGTTAGGCACCCCTGCCTCACTTTAGTATATTCTCAGGAGCTGACACAGGGTCCTGCTGCTGCCGCTGCTGCTCTCTGGCCTCAGGTTCAACAGATCTGACTGACGCCCCTGATGGCTTCTACCTGCTGTGGACCATCTGTGTGGGGAATGATACACTGCAAAGCTTCAAAATGACCCCCTAGGACCCAGCTGGAGGACGCCAGCCCATACCCTCACATCCTCCCTGCAAAACCTTTCTTTCACACTCCAATTTGCCAACATTTCCGTTTTGTTTTAAGACAAGGTCTCACTATGCAGTTGAGGCTGGCATTGGCCTTGAACTCACTTTGTATCTTGGGCTGGCCTCCAACTCACAGCGGTCCTCCTGCCTTAACCTCTGGAGTGCTGGGACTACAGGTGTGTGCCACCACTCCCTGGTTCCTTTACTTTGTTGGTTGAAAATGGGTGGGAGTAAATGATTAAAACCCCATTCCTTCCCTCCCCGGCATTTGGGCTCCTCATGATGCCAGCAGGTGCCGGCTCTGCCCCCAAGGACTAAAAGGGGAAACTAATATCTGAAAACAACATGGTAAAGCAGTCATTTAGCTTTTCTTCTCTCCTCCCTCCCTTCTGGCAACATGATGCCTTTTCTACCTGAAAGTCGTAACTAGCTGTGGCCGAACAGTGCTTATTGCTGGGTGGAAGGGTGAGACGAATGGACACCTGTGAACCAGAGCCCTTCAGCGTTGACACAAATCATCTCTCTATCTATCATTTATACCTATCAATTTTTCTGCAGCAGTGGGGAATAAACCCAGGGCCCTGCACTGAGCTATATTTCCATCCCTTTTTTATTTTGAAATAGGGTCTTGATAAATTGCCCAGGTAGGTTCAGATTTGCAATCTTCCTGTCTCAGCCTCCTGAGCAGCTGGGATTACAGGCATGCACCACGGCACCCAGATTCAAAGCTACTTTAAAGGAAACAGAGTCTTCATCAGATGCTTGACTCCCTTGGTTTTCCTGCTGTGAGATGGCCCAACCTGAGTGACCCTCCTGACAGGAGATACGACCATTTCTTAAGACATCCCATTTCACCCTCAACTTGATTAAAAAAATTCTGTTCCTTACAAGCTGACCCCACTGAGTTTGGGGCTGTTAGTCTCTGAAAGCCACAAATATGAAAACATTGCTGAGTGATGGGGGATCTAGGCGTCTTTGCGAGGCTCCAATGAGAGCGCAGCTCACTTATGCAGGCAGGCTCCCTTCCCAAGCCCTCACACATCTCCGTCCTCTGCCCAAACTTACTTTCTTTCTTTTTAAATGTATTTGGTTGTTACAGGGTCTCAACACATAGCGCGGACTCACAGTGAGCCTCCTGTTCTCTGCCTCCCCAGTGCTGGGATTACAGGCGTGCACCACCACACCCAGGCTCTGTGGCCGGCTTGGCACGCCCTGAGGGCAGGACTGCTGCGTGTGGTGCCAGGGATTGAACCCGAAGTCCCTGCATTTACCTAAACTTGCCTACGCAGGTGCTTTAGTCTGCTGAGCTATCTCGCCGGCCCCCAGGCCCAAACTTTCTTTTCCTTCACAGCTGCCTCCCCTCTGGCCTTCCTCTCTTCCTCAGCCACACCTTGCTCTGGAGCACCTCTCCAAACCAGGGGGCAGCCCTTAGCCAAACTGGAAACCACAAACCCAAGGACAGCAGTTGACATCTGCTCACTCCAGGCTGCTCAGACACCTAGGGAGGAGGGCAATCCATTTCACCCACTGCTTGCACTTGAGCCAAATCTGTCCCCTCCCAAACTCCGTCAATGGGTCTGACACCCCCCAGCCCGCCCATGGCACCAAAGAACAAAACTTCTCCCCCTTCATGTTTCTAAAAGAGCTGCTCTGTTCCCAAGTTTCATGTCCTCCAAGGCAAATAATTCTGGTTTGCCACGCTCCACAGGACATGATTCTAGTCCTGAGTAAAATTAATTACACTCTTAAAAAGAATGCAGTGGCATGGGCTCATGATTACGGAGACAATGCAGTAAAGACTCTCTGCAAGTAATTTACAGGCTCAGTGATATTCCAGTAAAAACTGTGTGATGAGATCTTTTTTCTTATAAGTCTATTCATTTTTGCCACACATGAGTGCTTAGTATTCTGAGCACCCTCAGATGATGCACTAAGGATCTGAGGATGTACTCATGGGCCTTAGAGGGGAGCACAGCTAATCCAGAGCAAGAATAAAATGTCAGGGGACTGAGGTCAACAATTTCTGATATTTCCAGTGAAGCGGAAGACCCAATACTATTATGGACTACTGGACTCTTTTAGAATATTGTGCTGAGTTTACACACCTATAATATTCAAATAACGGAACTTAACAAAAAAGGGGGATACAGATGAATGTCCATTTTGTATCTGTGTGTTCAAAATGGTTAGGATAGATATATAGTTACATTCTCTTAATGAATAGAGGGATTTGTTC
>NW_004524583.1:12460323-12488174 GCF_000260255.1 Octodon degus
TACAGCACACAGACCCAGCTCTACATAGAGCTGTCCTGGTTGGGAATAGGTAGCATGTGGAGGTAGAAGGGTTGGGGGAGACTGGTGATGTCTGAGCTGACAGACAGAAGGGGACAAACAGAAGAACAAAGGAAGATTCCAGACAGTAAGAACAGTGTGTGCAAAGGCCCTGCGGAAACATGGTGCCTTGACAGGACCAAGACAGGCTTACATGGCAGAGCTCAGAGTAAAAGGGAACTGGATGGGAACGAGGCTGGAAAGGCTGGTAGGAGCTCGACCACGTACAGCCCTGGGCTACACTGAGGACTGGGGTCTTTCTTCCTGAGCCAGAAGCAATGAAGGTTTCAAGTGAGGAGAAGGAAGAGACGGTGGGAAACGTGATCTGATTACCTTTGTAAACAGTGACAATGGCTGCAGTGTGGAGGAAAGGGTGAAGGGAGCCAAGAGTGGTTCTAGGAGACCAGGGGGAGGTCACAGAATCAGTGCAGGCAAAACCAAGCAGCAGGGTGAGCTGGGCAAAGCAGGGCAGCAGGAGCCAGAGAGGTGCCCCAGCAGTCGAGATCTGGGGGTCCACACCAGCAGGATGTGGGATGAGGTGGACGAGGGGAGAGTGACAGCAGAGTCCTCATTTTCTGACCTGCATAAACCACGAGTAGGGTACATTCCCGAGATAGGGACCACCAGAAAACCATCAGCTTTGCCGGGGGAGGTCAGGAATTTGGTCCTGGACATGTGTTTAACCAAGGATGTCAATGTTAGCATAGAAATAGAAAATGAGGGTCACGGAGATAGCTCAGCTGACTAAGTGCCTGCTTAGGCAAGTGCAGGGGTAGGGGTTCGATCCTTGGTACCACATGCTATGCTGGCCCCAGGACCCAGGTGTACTGTTCAGGCCACCAAAACCGGGCATGGTGGTGCATGCCTATAATCCCAGTGCTGGGGAGGCTAAGACAGGAAGATCACTACGAGTCTGAGCTGTGTAGTGAGACTCTGTACCAAATAAATAAACAAATATGTAAATACATAAATACATAAATAAAAAGATTTTTAAAAAAGAAGATGCATTTTAGCAAATAAAATAAAAACAATACAGTCTATATTAGTACCCCCTGAGGTATTAAATACTTAGATTTAAATTTTAAAAAAATGTACAAGATTTATATGTAGAAGCTATACAACTAATGAAATAGCAAAATAAATAAATAAATGGAGAGAGAGATGGTCAGATAGCTCAGTGGATTAAAGCGCCTGCTTAGGCAGACGCAGGGGCCGGGGGTTCGATCCTTGGGCCTACAGTGCTGGTCTCACCCCCAGGGCAAGCTGAGACAGCGATTGAGACTGGGTGTGCTGGCACTTGCCTGTAATCCCAGAACTCGGGAGGCTGTAAATAGGAGAATCACTGTAAATCTGATCTGTGTAGTGAGACCTTGTAGACTCTATACTAAATACATAAAAAAGTAAAATAAAAAAATGGAGAGCTACTCACAGGGAGGAAGACTCGGTAGCGTCCAGATGGCATTCCTTCCAAGTGTAATCTTTATTTAATTAATTTATTTATTTAATGTAGTTAGTACAGGGTCTACAGGGTCTCACTACACAGATCAGACTCATAGTGATCTTCCTGTTTTCAGCCTCCCAAGCACTGGAATTACAGGCGTGCACCACCGCACCCAGTCTCAGTGGTTGCCTCAGCACGCCCTGGGGGCAGGACCAGCACCACAGGCAGGCCAGGGATCCAACCCAGCTGCGTCTGGCTAAGCAGGTGCTTTAATCCGTTGAGCTATCTGGCCAGTCCCCAAGTGTGATCTTTATATTCAATCCAGTAACAGTGAAAAATCCCAGTACATTATTTTATGGCTACTGACAAACTGATCCTAAATTATATGTGAGGGGAAGAAAGGAAGGAAGGAGACAAAAATGAACCCCGACATAAACCTTACACCTTTCTCAAAAAATAATCTCAAAAAGGGCCATAAACCCAACTATACAACACAAAACTGTGAAACTTCTAGAACATAACAGAAGATCTGGGTGACCTGGACGATGGCATTTTAGACTCAACACCAAAGGCTGGAAGTATAAAATAACTAATAAGCTGGATCTCACTAAAAGTTTTAAACTTCTGCTCTTCAAAAGACGATGCCAAGAAGCAGAACTGCTGAGTCACAGGGGAAAGGCACCTGAGTTTTGTAGGAAGCTGCCAAAGTGCCCTCCAAAGTGGCCGTCGGTGGCAAGGAGACAAGCCACAGGGTGGAAGCAAACACTTGCAGATGTTGCTGACAAGAAGCCAGAAACCTAAGAACTCTTAAAAATCAATAAGGGGCCGGGAAGATGGCTCAGTAGAATAAGCGCTTCCCTGGCAAGCCTTGAGTTCAATCCCCGGTTCCACCAAAAATAAATAAATAAATAAATAAATAAATAAATAAGAAAAGGAACAATTCAGATTTTTAAATGGCCCAAAGACCACAAGAGACACCCAGCTAAAGGTCTACAAATGGCACGTAAGCATATAAAAAACCTTCAACAGCATATATCCTTAGGTGAAGCAACATGGCACCATCACCCATCTACTCAAGTAGCCAAAATCCAAAATATTAACAACACCAAAATGCTAGCAGAAACAGAGCAACAGGGACTCCCATTCACTGCTGATGGGAATGCAAACTGGCTGAGCTCCTTTAGAAGTCTGCAGGCTTCTTACAAAACCAACATTATTTTCCCATATCATCCAGGAATCGTTCTCCTTGTTACTGACTGAAATGAACTGAAATAAACACGCACACAAACAACTATCTACTGATGTTTACAGCTGTTTGCTTTATAATTACCAGAGCTGGGCCAGCCAGATAGCTCAGCAGACGAAAGCACTTGCTTAGGCAGAGCACAGGAGCAGGGGTTTGATCCCCAGCCCACCACGCCAGCCCCGCCCCTGGGGCACGCTGAGACCACGACTGAGACTGGGTGTGCTGGTCCGTGCCTCTAATCCCAGTGCTTGGGAGGCTGAAAACAGGAGAATCACTAGAGTTCGATCTCTGTAGTGAGACCCTGTAGACCCTGTACTAACTACATTAAATACATAAATATAATTGCCAGAACTTAGAAGTGGCCAAGATGTCCTTCAGTAGGGAGAATGGATAAAGAGAATGTGGTGGTACGCCCCAACAGCAGAGCATGACCTGATGCTGAAGATGAGCTCCCAAGTGCAAAATGACATGAAGGGAATGTAAATGAGTATTACTAAGTAAAAGAAACTAGTATAAGGGCCGGCGACATAGCTCAGTGGACTAAGCACTTGCTTAGGCAAGCACAGGGGCCAGGGTTTGATTCCTGGCACCGCATGCTACACTGAACCCGCCCCCCCGGTGCTTGAGTCCGGTCATGGTAGCGCACACCTACACACCTGTAATCCCAGCACTAGGGAGGCAGAAAACAGGATCACTACAAGTTCAAGCTGTAGTGAGACCTTGCACAAAAACAAAAACAAACAAACAAACAAAAACCCAAACCACCTAGTATGAAAAAAGCTACACAGCACATGATTCCAACTACAGTATAGGACATTCTGGAGCAGGGAAAACCTCAGAGGCAGAACAAAGCTGCAAGGTTGCCAGGGTTGGGGGAACAAGAGGTGACTGTTGCAGCAGGGAGGATTTTAGGGCAGTGAAACCATGCGGCACACTACAGTGGGGGGCCCATCAGAGAGCTGCAGAAATGCATAGAATACAGACCCAGAGGGAGCCAGAGCGCAAGCGCTGCCCTCGGGTGAAAGTGAAAGGAGGGCAGGCTCACAGACCGTAGCAACTGTGCTGTGGGACAGAGGCAGTCAAGCAGGTGGGGGCAGTGGAGCGTACGTGGGAACGCCACTCTGCCCTCAACTCTGCTGAAAGCGAAAACGAGAGCAGGGTGTGTGTGTCTCCTTCCTCCTGGTTCACTTCCTGTGTACTTTTCACTTCCCCTGTAAGATTTTTGTTTTGTTTTGTTTGTTTGAGACAGGATCTCACCATGTAACCCAGGCTGGCCTCACAGTCATGACGGTCGTTCTGCCTCAGCCTCTTGAGTGCCAGGATTACAGGTGTGCAACACCATGTCAGGCTGTAAGGCTCTTGAGAGAAGCTGATGTTCAGGAACAGCCAGACAGGCTGATCAGAAGGGAAGGTTCATCTTATGACCCTAAAGGGGCGGAATATTCTGCTCCGGTAGCCCAAGACGGTTCAAATGCAGTAACCCCACTAGCGTCCACGTTTTGGCTAAGACCTGACATCATGAAAGCCTTTCTGCGCTGCATTGGTTATACTACTGATCCTCAGACCTGACATGAACTGCAGGTACACAAAGGTAGAAAAAAGGCAAACCTCAACTCAATGAAGGAAACACCTTCAATAACCGTGGAAGCGGTGAGTGGCCCAGAATCAGGACCAGGGGTCGGCAAAGGGCTTCACACGTGAAATGTGTGAGGTTCTTTCTAACTCATACCATATTCCCAGCGGGAGTGTGACATGGCTACACCCTGCCACCCGGGCTTGTCTGATTTCCCACACCCCAGCCCTCACGTGAGCATGGGCTCTCACCCCCTGGCCAGACAGGTAAAGGAAGGCAAGCTCCCTCCTCCAGTGTGTGGGGGACAGGGGAGGGGGACAAGCCCCCCCCACACACACCCAGGGAGACTCGCACACCAGCAAAAGCACGGTCCTTTAGCCCAGAGCAGCTGGGTCCAGAGTGGCACTCTCCGTACCTCTGCTCAGCACCCCCACCCCACCAGGGCTTGAGGCAGGCTCACAAGGGCAGGGCACATGGACCCTCCGTACTTTCCATCTAGGCTGTAGGTGGGAGCACTCACAGCTTGGGTGAGACCTCACAGCTGCAGACACTGAAGCTCAGAGAACTCAATGGACAGGCCCGAGGTCACACAGTCAGCTACAAAGCTGAAGCTCTACTCCAAGCCTCCCGGTGTCAGGCCCCGACAGACCCCACAAAATATCAGGAGAATCTTTACCACTGGACCATGGTACTGGATGCCTCTCTGTGCCTGCAAGCACACCTGGCAGTCTCTGCCTGGGGTGGACATGGTGAAGGGACAGAGGACAAGCAGACCCATGCTACCAATGAACAAGAAAGGAAACTTTGGTGGAGTGACTCAGAGGCCGGGGCCAGGAAAAGCTGCTCATCTAGAGCACGTGGTGGACAGGGCCTGTGCACCTGGGCCCAGTTCTGTCTCTCCTGCCTGCACAGCACCCAGCACTGCAGATGCCAGCTGGGCCCGAGATTTACTTCCATTTTGTACCCCAAAAAGCGAGTTCATAGCTGATGGTCTCCTCCAACGGGCGCTGGCAGTAAGCAAGGTCTGTGTGTAGCAGGTCTCTGCTGGCCTAATTTCCTGGCTAAAGACCTAGATAGTGTGTCTAAATTTTCCTCCAGCGGACTGTGCCCCAGATTTAGCCTCTCTGATGGCTAAGTCTCTCCCTGGTAGTGGCTGTGTCCATCACCTCATCCCATCCCAGCTTCTCAAATCACCTGTCTTTAATACGCTATAGTCACACTCAATACCCAGGACTGTGTGGCAGAATCGCCTTTACTCTAAACGGGGGCCCAGGTGGGAGCCTGCTGACAGGGAGGCCCAGCCCCCAGGGCGCAGACAATCCTCAAATCCAGGCTTCCAGGTACATAGGCTCAATCCTTCTCTATTCTTTGTAATCAACAAATGACTTGAAATCCAATTGGAATAAATGGGCCGGAATAACCGACACAATTTTGGAAGAAAAATAAAAGTGGATTGTCCTACTGGGTTAAAACTACTGATTCATTCCCTACCCCAGGCAGGTGCTGGCAGCCTTAGGAAGGTTTGGGGTGTGAGGGGCACACAGTGTTTCCTGACTGCAGAGCCCCATGAGGGGTGGTCAGGAAGGTGTAGAACCCCAAGAGCAGGCACTGAAACTGCCCTGACTGTGAGCCCTGGCTCTGTGGCTTGCCAGCAAGGGGATGAGGCAAAGTGACAAGGCAGAGAAGCGGACGCCATCAGGACCCTGTGCTGTGGGGTCCTCTGGACAAGCCGCTCTACAGCTTCGAGTCTCACAGGTCAGGTGCAGGAGGGGCCAAAGGTAATAACCACATGTGCTAATAAACACAGACACTCATTATGCATGTCTGTGCGCTGAGCACTTGATCTGGAATATCTCCCTTTGTCCTCCCAATGTCCCCCAGAAGACAGGTTCTGTCGTTGCTCTCCTTTTCCAGGTGAGAATACTGATGTTCAGACAGGATAACTGACTTGTCTGAGTTCACACAGCTAGAAGAGACGCAGATCAGACTCAAAGACAGGCTGGCAGCTCCAGATTTCACACTGCAAACTCCTACCCTACCCCTCCCTTCAGGCGAGGCCCACACTGCCCTGAGATCTGACATGACCTGAACTTTAGTGGCACCAATGAGGCAAGAGTCCGCTTGGTCCCACAGGCTGCGTCAAGCCAGTCATGAGCCTGCTTAGGAACCGTGATGTCAGCAGAGAACAAAGGAACCCCAAGATCACCAAACACCACCACCCTAATGGGGCCAACCCCCAGCTCTGGTTCACAGAGGTCATTCCGGTCTCCTGTGAGTATCAGTGACAAGCAGCTTGCGAAGCACTTGGATGGCTTTTTCCTTAGATGGTGTCCCTGCCCTTTTTATTTCCCTTCTGAGTTGGCACAGAGAAAAACACTTCCTACCACTCCTGCCAGGGCCAAGCACTGCCATCTCTCGGCCTCTTGCCCCACCCCATCTGACTCTCAGAGCACCTGTGGGTGCCCAGAGCCCTGTGTCACCCTCTGACATGGAGCTGGAAACATGCTGTGGGCCGTGGTGGGCAGGGTGGAGGCGGGGCAGGCCCCAACATCTTCCTGCTCACCTACCTCTCTCTGCTCCCGCTGTAGGCACAGTTCTTCGGTCTCTTCCATCAGTTTGTCTGCCAAAGCAAGGACACACACACAAAAGGTTCCTTCAGGTCTGAGGTGGCCTTTGTTACTCCAGCAAGAGCTCAGTAGCCCTGCTGGAGAGGGAAGCTACCTCCATGGCCCAGGCTGCCTCCCTCCTTTCTGGTTGTCACCCCTGCTTTGTGTGTTTGTGGGGCCATGACAGAACCTCATCTGTGAGCCTTGGCAGCCCCAAGGACCGCCACAGCCAGCCTAGTCCTCAGCCCTGGACCCACGAGCACTGGCGTCGGGCAGGGAGGGCAGGGGTCTGGGGTGAGGGAGTGGGTGTGTGGAGTGGCAGAGGGAAGCTGCATGGGGTTGTTCCAGTGTAGACAGAGGAAAGGCCCCAGGCAGCGAGCAAGGCCCATCTCTCTTCCCAGTACAGGACCCAGGGCCCCTGCTGGATGACAAGGTCAGCTCCAGTCTCCGAATTCTCACTTCAAACCCAACACAAGTACCACAGCTTTTTCCCTCAACTGCCACTCTGCCTCTAAAAGCTGAAGACTATTTTTATCTCCATGTTAAGGAGGAAGAACGGAGTTTAGAGTGGCTGTGCTGCCTAAAGACATGCGCAGCTGATCGAATGACAAGGCTGAGTTCAGAGCGCAGGCCCCTAGCCACCAGGGCCACCTGCCTCCAGCTGCACTGGCCTAAAGGACAGTCAAGGCCCCAGGAAGCCTGCCAGGCCTCTTCAGAGGAGCCCGGCGAGCCCCCTGAGACACCCCTCCCAGGCCCCCCATGGGCTACTTCAGGAGCCCTCAGACCCCCTCCAGCCAACCTAAGTACTCCTGCTTTTCCTTGGCCAACTGCAGCCCCTGGGCCTCCAGGCTTTTGATCATAGCTTCTCCCAGCTGGGCATTCTTCCAGGTCCTGGGGAGGGAGGGCAGGTGGGATAGGGGAGAGAGGAGGACGAAACAGAGGCATGAATTCAGTGGGGTGGTCCACCCTCTCTCCAGAGTCTCAGCATGTGCTGTCACTGGTGGAGGCACCCGGGGCTCTGGGCACAAAACCAGCATCGATCAGTTACAGAGCCTGGAGGATGCCCGGGCTGCAAAGTGGGCCACTGGGGCTGGCCCAGGAGCGCTTTCAGAACAGGAAAGAGACTGTATTCTGGGTGGCATCTGCACCACTGCACAGCACCCTGAGCATAGGCACAGGCACAGGGTGTGACACGGTGCTGTTTTGGGGGCCTAGGAGAGGCATTTACGCGCAAACACACCGTGTCGCCTGAGGATTGCTGTGATCTAGAATATGCTTACAAAGCGCTGGCTCTGGTCCTCCCTGGGGGTGAAGAGGCTTCAAGGAGGTGCCAAACATACCCAGTGGCACTGAATTTGCTCCCAAGAGTTGAACATTCTGATGTCCACCTCTGCTGCCTGTGACTACAGTGGCTTCCCTGGCTCCATCAAGGAACGGCAGAAATGCCCTGACATCTGATCTGTTTCCCCCTACTCATCCTGGCCCGCTCCCTCAGTGCCCCCCAGAATCCCAAGCATTCCGGGCACCCCACTGGCTCCATCTTCAGGGCCACATGCAGCCCTCCCTCCCACCTGCCCTACCTCCAGCCAAGCACTTACACCTTCCCAGACTCCTGCAGCATTTCCAGCCACTGCGTCTGCTCGAACTCAGACTCCGCAGCTAGCAGGACATTGCCCTGCCAGGAAGAGGAGCCATGGGCAAGCCTGAGAGGCGGCCATGCCGAGGGAGAGCAGACCACCCTGTTCTCCTGTCACCTGGGCACTGACATCCCCCACCAAGGTACTATAGGGTTGTCCTGAGGAGGGAGGCAGGAAGCTGGGAGCCCCACTAAGCCCTGGCTGAGGGGCCTTGACTCACATGGAAATCCTGGTGCGAGATCTTCATGGCATAGGGCATGCTGGGCTCCTCCTTCGCCTCCACCAGGCAGCCCCCCAAAGGGATGACACCCTGAGGAGGAACCAGAGCAGGCAGCCCCCGCCCTGTCAGCTCTGATCACTCAGGGACCCTCGACAAAGCCAAGGGCCCCAACTGGACTAGACCCTGAGGCCACTAGAGGCCAGAACAGACTCCAGGAGAACAGAGGCCATGGTGCAGCCCTGGAGTGGATGGGAGTCTTGTACCCCATGAGGGTCTATGCTCAATACTCCCAGCTGGCCTGCAGCAGAGCGACTCACCCTTCCTTCCCCTAACCCCTGGTGTCCCCATGGGCCTGGCCCGCCATGCCATGGGAAAGCACTATCTCACCTTGGGGTGTATATTGAAGTATTTGTTGGTTTCAAAGCTCTTCTTTTCACTCTCTGAGTAGTAAAGCAGGAAGCTCTCTTTGATGATGAAGAACCTAGAGAATGGTGGGAGGGATGGCAACCAGGAGAGGAAGGTGAGGTCTCCTGACAACAAGCATGCCTGTGGGGGCCCTGGGGACACCCGCTCGCAGTCCACGTCTGCACAAAGGCCTCAGAAGGCCTCTCCTGCAGGCAGCCTGGCCCTTGCACCAGTGTGGCCCCGGCTGGTTACCCTCTGAACTGTCACTCTGGGCACAACACCCAAACAGGATGGCGGGAAGGGATGACAAAGGTACATGATCCCAAGGTGGGTCTTCAGTGTCATCTTGAGAGCTGGCAGCCAGATGGAACTGGGTGCAGGCAGCTGAGGCCAAGGGCCCAGCCCAACCCCCACAGGGTAGTGATGCCTGCACAGCCTTCTGCCTCCTGGGACTCAGGGCTAACTTAGGGACCCTGGGCCCTTGACCCCTCCTGACTATTGGGGAGATGAGCTCTTGGCCTACCCTGGGGACACTTCTGGAAGGAAGGACTGAGGCTGACTATAAGACACCAAGTACCCACTAGGGGAATGAACAGCCAGTGTCTCCAGAGATTTGAGACTGGCCAGCTTCTTCCTCCAGGGCCACTGTGTGGTGCTGGGAAACAGGCAGGGTGTGCTGGAGAGAGTGAGCTGTTGTGCATCTGCATGCTCACGTGTGCAAGTGTGTGTGCATCAGGGAGATTCAGAGCAGTGGGGTATTGGAGCCTGCGGGGTGGACTCTGAAGAGCAGCAGTGGGAACCTCACCCACTCTGCGATCAGGGACATGGTACTCACGACCTGGTCCTGCCCAGGCCGGAGAACTTACACTACAGAAACCAAACACTAGAGAACTGCCTTGCCCCTTTCCCAAGAAGCTGCTCTCAAACAGCTCCCAGCTCTACTAGCTGGAAACATCTTGGCAGGGGCTTGAAAAATTGCTCACAGTAGGCTGGGGAGATAGCTCAGTAGAATAAGTGCTTGCCTGGCAAGTGCAAGGTCCTGAGTTCAATCCCCAGTACCACAGGAAAAAAAAAAAAAAAAAAAAGACAAAGAAACATTGCTCAGGGAACTCAAGTTCTCCTTAAGTCAGCGAACCACCAGTATATCCACTGAAGATATACCAGCCATGAGCTCCTTCCCAAAGCCTCATATGGGGGTGGGGGTGGGGGTGGGGGCGATGCAGACCTGGTTGAGCCTCCTCTGCCTGGAGGACCAGTCCAGCCAGCACTGACCTCTGTGCTCTGCTGTACTCAGCCAGTAGGCTGGGCATGTGGCATCCACTGCCACACCCTTCACGCTTCTCCTGTCCTGAGAGGGCCCCTGGTTCCAGGCCACTTTGGTTCTCCAGATGATGCATTTGGCCACTTTCCAGTCTGGGGGTTTGGCTCTTGGGGCCTTGTTTTTTGTCTATAGGGGAGGTGTGATAACACCTACCTCATGTGGTTATTGTGAGGCCGGAACAGGGCTGAATGGTGCATGGTTTGCCACATATTTCCACATGAAAGGTGAGACCAGTGGTGCAGAGCTGTCTCAACCCTCTTCCACTACTTGTAAAATATTAGTGTTCCCCATCACCACCAAACTCATATGCTGAGGCCCTAACCACAAAGTTGGAGATAATTATGGTTCTCGGGGTTAATAAAGGCAAGGCTGGGGCCGGGGAGAAGACTCAGTAGAGTAAGCACTTGCTTGGCAAGAGCAAGGGTCTGAGTTCAATCCCCAGTTCTGAAAAAAAAAAAAAAAAAAAAAGGCAAGGCCCTAATCCAACAGGACTGTGGCCTTACAACAAGATCTTCCTCCCTTCCTTTCCTTCCCTCTCCCTCTAGCCCTCCAAACCCCTTCTCCTCA
This sequence comes from Octodon degus, assembly GCF_000260255.1. NCBI lineage: Eukaryota > Metazoa > Chordata > Mammalia > Rodentia > Octodontidae > Octodon > Octodon degus. The sequence continues at coordinate 12,471,397 of NW_004524583.1, forward strand.
CTGTCATGTGAGACTGCACTGAGAAGTTGGCTGCCTATGAATCAGGAAGGTGCCCCTCACCAGAACCCTGCTGAGGGATGGGTCAGGTTTGGGGTTGACAAGTAACAGAAACTCAGCCGCACAGAGCTGCCCCCGTTCCCTTCAACAGCTTTTGAAATACTGGACTATGGCAGAGGGAGCCTAATAAAGAAACTGAGCTTGCCCTAACAAAAACGACGGCTTACGCTTGTGTGGTCCTTATCACAAGCCACCACTTACTCCAAGCAGTTCTCTGTATTAATGCACTTATCCCACTTCTCCTATGAGATGGGTGCTTCCGGCATTTATGCAGACAGAAAGGAGGCAGAAAGGTGGTGCAACTTGCCAAAAGCCACCCAGCTGCCTAGGAGAGGCTGACTCTTTCTCTGGGTAGGGAAATGGCCACGGGAGGACTTTGAGAGGAACTGAAGGAACCAGGCTTACACCCACCGAGGAAGACTGCCAAGTTTAGAACCGATTGTCAGAGCCATTGCCACACGTGGTGAGGGGGCAAGACAGGACCAGGGCTCTGGTGGGTGGAGGTGTGCTGAGCTCACAGAATGTGGCCCCAAATGTCAACCCTCTTTTAAAAAAAAAAAAAAAAAAAGTTAGGGTCTGTGTAGCCCAGGCTGGCCTTGAACTCATGGAGATCCTCCTGTCTCAACCCCCAGGTGCTGAGACCGTAGCCATGTGCCACCACACCCACCCAGCCCCTCCTTCTGAAGTGCAGTCCAGAATGCAGCAGGCAGAGGCGGACGTCCAGGGCAGCCTGTGCTCCCCACCAGCCAGACTGCCACAGTCCCAGTGCCACCATGGCTGCAGGGATGGTGAAGGGCACACTTGTCACCTGTGCCACACTGTAGCCTGGCTCCATCTGTGGTCAGCTCGATGAAGGTGGGGACAAAGGGAGTGGAGCAGGCAGACTTCAGAGGTTTTCCCCAAGCACACTCTGAAGGTGCTGGGGTGGGGTCTGACCAGCTTCCAAATCTGCCCCATGGAGGCCGCTGCTCTGTGCGGAGCCTCAGCTTCTTCTTAGCTGGTGGGGCCCAGCTCTGACCTCTCAGACACCCTGGGGCAACCTCCTGTGGGCCCCCCAGGGTTAGGCTGGCTGCGCAAGGCCTGGGAGTCATCCCTGATCCAGTCCCCCTCAGGCAGTGTGGCTCCGCTAAGAGCACTTTGCTTTTTAACCCATGGACCATGCTGATGGTGGAATCCTTTCATTCCTCATGTTGGGGTCAGGAGTGAGCCCAGACTTAGAATGTCCTGGCAGAGAGGTCGTGTTTCCTTTATTAAGGCAGCTATTACTCGGGACTCAGAGTCACAATCCACCGCAGCCTCCCCTGGCCTCTTTCCTACCTGCGGGACATAGAGCTCCCCCGACGGGAGTGCTTGGCAGCTACAGCCCAAGGACGCTTCCCCTTCCCTGTCTGAAGCCCCTGCTCCCAAGGCCAACACCAACCTGGAAGAAGCCCTGTGTTGGGTCCTAGCCTTTGGCCCCTTTCTTTTCTGCCTGTGCTTGTGTGAAAGCCCAGGGTATATGCTGCACAGGGTCTGTACCCGTCCTGGCAGCCTCCTGTCTGGTATCACAGAACAGTATTTTCACCTTTAAATTAAAGACTATTTAGAGAAGGTGGCAAGACAGTCGATTTGCTAAGTGTGTCGCTGGCATTGCCTCATTTAAATTTCTCACAACAAATCTAAGAGATAGAGGTGTCATTTTTTTCTACTTCAATGGTGGGGAAACTGAGGCCCAGAGAGATTAAGCAAGTGGCACACTTGGAACTCAGCTGTCTCTGCTGATGCAGCCCCAAGTCTCAGCTGCTCACGCTCTGCGCTGCGCAGGCCTCCTCATCACTCACAAGCGGTAGCTGTTGGTCTCTCTTGCTTCGATCTCCGCAAGGGGACCCCAAGCCCCTGGTCAGTACAGGCCAGAGTGCATTAAAGAGCTGCCTGATATAGGCAGGTACCATGCTGCTCCAAGGGCTGGACAGTTCAGGGCCTTCCTGGAGCTCAGGGTTGAATGCAAGAGAGAAAATGTAGAAATCAATACTTATAAAAATAGCTGATGTTTACCAAGTCCATCTTTGGATCAGGCACTCTGCTAGAACCAGCATTGTGTGCGCTAATTCATTCACCACTTACAGGAGGCAGGCAGGGAAACCAGAGCCCAGAGAAGTTAGACAACAAGCTCCAGATCACACGGTACTGGGTGCTGGGCACTGGGATAGAGGACAAAATGTAAAGGCAGCAAGGGATACTGCAGGCTGCACTGCACATGGCCACGTCAGAAAGCATCAGAACATACCACAACATAGGAAGTACACAGGAAGCGCAGCCAGAGTACAGACCGAGAGCAATCCCAGCACTCGGGAGGCAGAGGCAGGAGGGTTGTTGAGAGTTTGAGACCAGCCTGGGCTACAAAGTGAGCTCAAGGCCAGCCTGAGCTGCACAGTGAGACCCTGTCTCAAAGAAGCCACACACACACACACACAGTGCAGAGTGGGGGCAGTGAATGGTTGAGGGGTCCACAGAGGGAAGTTCTCAGAGAGGAAGGAACAACCAAGCAGGACTTTGAAAAAGAAACAGGAGTAGCTTAGAAATTTGTAAGTAGAAGGCCAAAAGGTGTGTTCTAGACTAGAGAAAAGGGATTATGCAGAGAATACTGTGTTCAAGGTCACCAAAATAAGTTTGGTTAAAGTCGGGGTGGTGGTGCCTGCAATCCCAGCATCCAGAGAGCTCAGGGAGGAGGACTGCAAGTTGGAGTCCAGCCTGTGTTAGGTTCAGAATTTAAAAAGGGCAGTGTGTGTGTGTGTGTGTGTGTGTGTGCACGCGCGCGCGTGTGTGTGTGTGCGTGCGCAAGCGTGCACATGTGTAGTGTGTTTGTGTGCAGTTCAGTGCTATGGTGCCCTATGTTTGATCCCTAGTAAGTGCAAACAAAAGAAAAGTTGACTCTTACATGAAGATAAGAGCATGCAGATGGTCACTGTGTCACACAGAGGAGGAGGAGTTAGGGTGAGAAAGGGGAGCAGGCCGGGAGCTGGCGGGTTTCCTCCTGCAGATGGGGAGCTCTAGTCCTTGCAAGATCGAGCTGTAGTTTTCAACATGGGGAGGAGTCCATGGCCAGGCACAGGACCAAATGCGAGTTACTCAGAGGCAGAAAGTCATCAGGCTTGTTGGATGATCGGCCAGGAATGGGCAGCTAACTGCAATGGCACTAAGGACCCTCCTTGGGTACAAGGGTGGATATAGGAGCCATCTACCATGAGTGAGGGGACCCAGGGTGGTGTTAAGCTCAGTCCCCCCACACACAACCTTGTGATCCGAATGCAGTTAGGGCCCAGCCACAGCTACATGGAGCTGAGAAAAATGCTACATAGACCACAGGTACCTTCTGAAGTGGGCAGGTCCCAGGGAAGGAAGGCAGCGCCAGGGCACTGGCCCTGGGGAAACCCGAGTGCTTGCAGATGAAAACCCCCAATTTGGGAAGAGGAGCTGGGAGGGCTGTGCCTAGCACAGCAGGGAAAATGTGAAAGTGGGGGAAATCCTGGTGGGCAAGGGGAGAAAGGGTAAAGGGGGCGCAGAGAAGAGAGAACCAAGGAAGAAGCAAGCATCTGGGTCCCACAGAGGCTTTAATGAAGGTGGCTTGGAAACCAAGCTGATGATCAGCTTGAAGGTGCTCACACTTCTGTGCTCTAAGTGCTCTTTGACCCTCCTCATGGCCACCCCTTCCCTGCAGCATTGTATGCTGGACTTGCGACACCTGTGTGAGACATGTGTGTGTGAGACATGAGTGTGTGTGTGGCCATGGGGAAGTATGCTCAGACTAAGGCAGCAACTGAACCCAAACATGGGACAGCGACCCAATCCCTAAGGGAGGGAACCCAGGCTTGGAGGAGCCTGGGAGGAGCAGGGACCTGGGACAGGATGTGACTTCCAGTGGGATTTGGTGCTGGGGCCAGTCACTCATGAGGGCAAGATGAGTCCAGTGCCCCGTGAGCTGCTCTGAGTTCTGCCCAGCATAAGCTGCCAGCACAGGCCCAGCCGCACTTTGCCCTCCAAGGTGCCCCTCGTGGGGGTGGGAGCTGCAGCTGGGCAGGGCAGCTAACCAAAGCATCCTTGGGGAGGTAGCAGCAGGGAGATGGGGGGCAGCCCCTCCACTTGTCCAGCTGTATGCCTGGGGGATGCTCATCCCAGCCCAGGCTGTCTGCTGTTGGGCCTGAGACAGAAGGACAGCCACAATCCTACCCCTGACATACGTGAGTCCCTGAAGAGACCAGCAGGGTATCCAGGCAAAATTTTAGTAGAATTCTTCTTTTTTTTTTTTTTTTTTTTTGAGGCAGGATCTCACTAGTCTAAGTGGCCTTGAATTAGCTCTGTATCCTAGACCAGCTGTCCTCCCGCCTCTGATGTAAGCCACTGCTCCCAGCCAGAATTCTTTAAAGACATACTTAATATGCAAAACGGGTAGATGGGCTGCACTGGCTGAAGCAGGTGGAGCTTCAGCATCTGCTCTCCCGCCCTCCTGGCAGACTCCCATTTCTAGAATCACCTATGGGACACAGTTTAAAAACTACAACTTGAGGCCAGGAATGGTGACACATGTCCGTAATCCTAGCTCTCAGGAGGCTGAGGCAGGAGGATCACTGCAAGTTCAAGGCCAGCCTGGGCTACAAAGTGAGTTCAAGGCCAGCCTGAGCTAAATAGTGAAACCCTGTCTCAAAAAGACAAAACAAAAACAGTCAAACCCACCCCCATTTTGTGGACAAGACTCCCCCTGCCAGCAAAGAGATGAGCCTGCCCCAGCCTGGGCCAGAGTCCCCTGCCTCGAAGCCTAGATTCTCGCCACCACACTCACAGCTGCTCTCAGAAGAAACTTCTCTTCCTGTCCTGGACATAAGGAGGGCGAGTCTCCTGCCAGCTCAAGGTCTGGCTCCCACATGGTGAGACTTGTTTTCAAATAGGCCAGCAAGTATGGAGACAGACCTGTCTGCACAACTAACTCTTACTTTGGCAGACCTGATCCAGGCAAGCCATCCGGAGAGCCTAGCAAAGTCTGAATGGACAAGTGTTAGTTCATCTTACGGCTTGTGACCCAGAGGTCATGCCAGCCCCCTCAGCGAGGATAGATTTAACCTCACTGTCATCAGCTCAGGGAGGTAGCAGTTGATGGGAGACAGCAAGACACCTTCCTCTGCTTGCTCCCTGTTGTCCTGTCCATGGGCCTGGGGGAGGGGCAATGGCTCTGAGACAAGGAGAAAGTAAAACTAAAACAAGGGAGAAAAACATGAAACCTTTAGTACTAAGTAAAATCGGTCACTCTTTGTTTTCTAGGTCCAGAGATACCATCCCCAACCCCCTTTCTTGTGCTGTCACACCCAATCACAGGATCCTCCACTGACACTTGGCCATGTCCCCACCCACAACACCCTACTGACAGAAGTTTATAGAACACAGGTTGATTCTTTTTTTTTAAATTTACTACAGGGTGTGCAGGGTCTCACTACACAGATCGGACTTGTAGTGATCCTCCTGTTTTTAGCCTCCCAAGCACTAGGATTACAGGTACATGCCACTACGCCCAGTCTCAATTGGGCCTCAGTGTGCCCCAGGGGCAGGGCAGCACAGCACGACAGGGATTGAGCCCCAGTCCCTGCATCTGCCCTAAGCAGGTGTTTTAGTCTGCTGAGCTATCTGGCTGGCCCTAGATTGATTATTAAAGGCAGAGTGGTGCAGTCAGCTGTCACAGCACAGGTGCTACAGCTGTGCTCTTGGGACAGCTTACACAGCCGGCTGTAGGCAATGCCAGAGTGTGAGGTGAAGCAATGTCACAGGGTGGCGCTCAGCCTGGTGCTGCACAGCTGACCCGCTAGGCTCTTCTCCTCAGCCTTTTGCCAAGCCTGGTGGTTTAGTGTCACCTCTGGAAAGCAGGGCTCCAAGGCAAAGACAAACACAAAATCCTGAGCCCAAATCTATGTGGGGGAAAAAAAAATCAAGTCATTTTGGTGTGGTGACCACCATCTGTACAGAAAACCTCTCCACATCTGTGTAGTCACTGCTGAGACCTGTGGGCACTGTCTCCACGGAGCCTCCATAGAACCAGGTGGACACCAGGAGCCAGAGGCTGGCAAAGGGAGAGCTTAGTCCCTGGCCCCAGCAGCAAAGTGGGGACAAGGAGTGTAGCTGTTCTCGTCACAGGAAAGAATTGGCTGGGCCCCTGCGCCAAGACCTCTGTCCGTAGAAGGTATGGAGAGAGGAGCATGGCAAGAGTGGGACAAAGTCTGAAGCCTGGGACAGAGCCGGGTTACATAAGCAGCCCACCCTGGCGCAGGTCCTGGAACAGGTGGAGACTCCCCACTCTGTTCCCTGCTGTCTCAGTGGCCAGGTCTTGGCCCCGGTGTCCCCACTGCTCTGGGACAGAAGGGAAGACAGAGGCATCAATCTCACCCTCTAGACATCTCTCCCAGATTCTCTTCTCTGGCTAACTAATGCTTCTGATTCCCTTCCCTTTCTGTTGCCCAATGGGAAAATAAGCTGAGGATTTAGCTCAGGCCTGCTTCAGCCGCAGGGGCGGGAGGCCCACATCCTAAGATAGACCCTGACAGGAAGCAGCTTTATAGAACCCAGCCAGCTGCAGCTGATTTCAGCTGCCCACTCATTATTTATGCAGCACAGAGCTTTTCTAGGCCCTCCTCTCCTCCATGGCCCCACCAGGGCATCGACCGCCCTAATGGCAAGGCTCTGCAGTGGTGGGCCTGCGCCACAATGTCCCCGACCATTAATTAGCTGAGCACCAGAGAGTCTGCTCCACAAAAGAGAAACTGGGAAGCAAGATGGGGCTACTTCTCAGCCCCTAAAGCAACTGTGGGTGAAGCAGCCAGGTCCTCATTGCACCTGCTGACCACAGGACACACCCTGGGGTGTAATTAGGCAGAAACACCTGGCAAGAAAAGTCTCAGAGAGTGGGACGCAAAGGAGTGCCTGGGACCACAGTCAGACTGCAGGGAGGAGACGGCCCCTGGCAGCCAGGCAAAGCGGGCAGGGACACCAATTCTGCTAATGGAACCCAAAGCCACAAGCAGCCTTCCCACCCCCACTCAGATGCCTGGCAGACTGCTCTTGGCCTTCAGGGGCTGCAGCTCAGACAGCACAGCCCTGGGAGGCCCTCACATAATTCCATGCCCCCATTTAAAAGCTCCCATTTAAAGCCTTGGGCATCAACTTAACTTTGGAGGAAAGACAGCCTATATCCCATTAAACTCCAGAGAGAAATCTGTCAGACGTAGTAAAAACCCACGGAACCAGCTACGTAAAACGTGGAATGCCAGCCAGCGCTCCATTTGTTCTGTGGTCTTACAGAAATAGTAAATTATTCATCAGAAGTGAACATCAGCATTAAGCGCTGCTCTATGCAGGTGACCTGTGGTGCCGACCTCTGAGGCCCCTCTGCTCAGGCATGAGGAAGGGGCATCTGAATGTGCTTCTAGCATCCTAGAAAGGTCCCTCTTCTGGAAAGGGGATGGGACAGGGTCTGAATTTTCTAGGCCACACAAATACAGTCTCAGAAATAGGTCTGGGTGCAAAAGCCATCCAGAAGAGGCCCACAGTACCTGAAGCCTGTGAGTTCCCCTTCCCCAACCTGTCAGGCCCCCGGGGAAGTGGAAAGTGCCTACTGAAACCTGGAAAGTCACCTCTCAGACCGGCCCTGGAAGACAGAGGTGCCTGCCTCTAAGGGCTCCTTGAGACCCGGTGAACAGGATGGAATTAACGGTGGGTCCCAAGAGCGTATTTTGGACGGAGATGGGCAGGCTGAGACCCTTTTGACCCCCTGCAGCAGCGATCTTGTCGGCCCACATGCAAACTCGGTTCCTGCCACTCATCCCCTCCCATCTGCACCCACGGTTCCCCCAGCTCGCTTCACCCAGGCTGAGCCACATCTTTTTTTGTTTATGCTTCCCCCCCTCCGTTACTGGGCATTGAACTCAGGACCCTTCGCTTGCTAGGCAGGCGTTATTCTACTGAGCTATCTCCCCGGCCCCCCGAGCCACATTTTGCACGGAGTCAGCGTAGTGTGAAAAGGGTGAGGCCAAGGTCACAGAGGAAGACAGGCAGGACCAGGATGAGGTCCGGGATGTCCCCGCTGTGTTGCAGGGGTCGGGGGCACTCACCGCCGAGACCACTTGGCCGACGGCCTCCCGAAGGGCCGCTTCCACAGCACCCCATAGAGCTGCACTTTAGTGCTGATGTCCAGCGCGTCCGAGTCGGCCTGCTCCAGGGACGGCGACGGCGACACGGAGTTGGACTTGGACGAGAACATCCTGCCTCGGCGAGGCGTGTGGGGACCGGGTGGACGGCGGGAGGTGGCGGGGCGCGGGGTGCCTGGGCGGCCTGGCCCGGAGCGGCCGCAAAAACGCGGCCCGGAGGCGGCACCGAGGGCGCGGGCTGGGCTGGGGCGGCCGGAGCCGGCGGAACCCTGAGGGAGCGCGACTTTCCCTAGGCCTCGCCCACTCCTACGGCTGCTCCAGTTTTCGCTGCCCGGATTGGCCCGGATTGGCGGGAGGCGGGCGGCGAGAGCCAATCAGTACGGGTGCCGGCTGCGGGCCCGGCTGCGGCGGGAAGGGACCTGCAGGTTGCGGGCCGGGATTTGACCGCTGAGCCTCCCCGCCCCCACCGCGGCGCTTGCAGTCCCCCGAGGCCCCTCGGTGGATACCTGGGACCTGAGTGGCCAGGGCGGCCTCTGCTCCACGGACACCTGCTAGCCTCTGGGGTGGGGAGAGAAGGCGCAGGGGAGCGATGCGAGAGGACTGGGTAGGAAAGGGTCCTGCTTAGCCTTTCCGGCGCTCTGCAGTCTTGGGTTACTTGCACCTCAGGGCCCGCTGGTGGCAGGTGAGACTATCAGCGTCCGGGTGCCCGCCGCGACAGAGGCCCCGTCTGCGGGTGGCATCCTCCCTCCTCCTTTGGGTGAGCTTCACTCTGCACCGCCGCCGCCTCGGAGATCGGATTTCTTTCTGGGAACTTGGCCGGCCTTTGGCACTGGGAAGCAATCTGAACTGTCAGTGGAGTTGGAGTTCGTGATTTATCTGCGCGCCGGGCCCGCGCTCCCGGGCTGCCTGCGCCTTCTCTTCCGCTGCTTTGGGGTAGTATTTGGTGACAGCCTCACTTTCTGGCCTGCGAAGGACAAGTATCTGCCCAGCCCCTAGGGCCCGCCTCCCCCGCAGCGGGTGAAAGAACTCTGGGTAAGGCCAGGGACTGCACCACTCTGCAGAATAAATTTGGGCGCTCGAAGGCAGCTCACCTGGCCATCCTCAGTCTCCCCTTTTTTTGGCTGAGGAGCTACAGGACATCCCTGAATGGTCACGATTCAGCTGGGCCTTCGGGAAGGCCACTTTGACCCCTCGGCGTCTCGGGTTCCACCTATGTCAGAGAACAAAGTCCTCTGGATCAGAAGCTTGTGAACGGGTCCCTAAGAGTCAAATCAGTTTGCAGATAGACATTAACTGGCTCAAATTTTATTTATTTACTTTTATGTATTTTTTGGAGACAAGGGCTCCCTATATAGTCCTGGCTGGCTTGGAGGTCACTGTGGTCATCCTGTCTCAGACTACAGAGTACTAAGATCAAAAGCAGGCACCATCACTCCCAGCTTTAATTTTGTGTGTGTGTGTGTGTGTGTGTGTGTGTGTGAGAGAGAGAGAGAGAGAGAGAGAGAGAGAGAGAGAGAGAGAGAGATACTTAACATGCAGTAAAAATGCACGGACCTTAAGTACTTATTAGATGAATATATGTACCATGTAACTACTCTCAAAGCAAGACACAGAGCATTTCCACTACCCTAGAAAATTCCTTCATGTTCCTTTCTAGTCGATTTCCCCCACTACAAGCATTGTTGTCATTTTATGCATCATTTTTCCAGTATCTTAAAAGATTTGACCTGAATGGCTAAAGGGGCATTCCCTGCAGACCTCCACCACTCCTTCTTGTCTTACCTGCCTAGCTCACTCCAGCTGACAGAGTTTGTGATCCTCCAATTTGGCTGGAAGAATTCTGCCTCTGGGGGTCTTGCTCAAAGGCACATAATAAAAACTTTTGCGTTACTTTGGGAACTTGAAGTAGAAGGATCACAAGCTGAAGCCCAGCCTGAGCAACTTAGTGACTTATCTCAGAATAAAAAGTAAAGAATGCAGGGGAGGTAGCTCAGTGCAGAGGCACTGGGTTCAGTCCCCGGCACTCAACAAAACAAAACACCTTGCATTAAAAGCCTGCAGTGTGGAGTTCACTGACCGGAGACACAGGAGTGCACTCTGGGCTGTAGTTCACACCTGTGAGGAAGAGCACGGCACAGGCACATGCTTTTCCTGAGAAGGTGGTTGCCCAGGCACCTGGCTTGCTTGGGTGGCTGCTATGGGTGCCAGCTGTCTGCTGTGGTGACAGTCATGAAGGTGGCTCCTTGCGGCTCACAATAGCAGGGGCTTCCTCGCAGCAGGGTTTTGGATATCATTCTAGAAGCTTTGGCCTTCCCAGTAGGCTGTTAGTAAATCCATCCCTTTTCTGAGGAATCAGGTCAACAGCAGCTTTGACTGCCTGTGCTGAAGACTAGTGACAGCCTTGTGAGCCACAGGTTGGGGAGGGGTCGCATCCTGGAGTAGAAGGTAGGGTCCTTCCCTGGGGAAGGTTTGGTGAAAAGGGACAGAGCCTGGGTTTCTTCAGTGGCAGAGACAGACCAGTCTTTGCCCATTGCTTTGCATGAAGGCCATCAGGACAGGCCTTAATGAACAAGAGACCACCAGAGCAAACAGCCACAGTCTGATCAACTGCAGGGTACCAGAGAGGCTTCTCTTCTCAACTAACAGCCAGGTTGTGCCAGGAAGCCATGGGAAAAACTTTCTCTTCCACTGTGTTTTATGTCTTGCTGGCGGGAGTGTGAATACCTGGCTAAGAGTTCTCAGGAAGACAAAACAACCTGGAAGCCAACCTAGGAACCCCAATCAAGGGTCAGGGTTGCCCAATCTTATCAGAAGCCAAGTGAGACTAGGGAACCCAAGGCCCCTAAACTACCTCCTACTGTTTAGTTTTGAAGCTGATGTTCTCAGTGTGTCCTTTACAACTTACCTATTTTTGACCTAATTTTAAAAATGAGCCAGGGAATACATTTCTTTTTTAGTTTCCCAGAAGAGAAAAAGTGAGATTTAAAAAGTTGTTTACCTAAAATCACACAGTCATTTCCTGGAACACAACAGGCCCTCAAATGTGCATGGAACAAAGGGAAGTGACCGAACCAAACGCCTCAATGTGGTCTGAATCCCAAGCCCAGACCCTTCCGGAAGCAGCATGTGACTGTGTCAAGTCCAATGCAGGCTTTCTTCTTTTCCAGTCATTTTTCAGTTGGCAGCTCACCTACACCGCAGCGAGCCTGCAGAACTTCAGAGACAGTTTCACTAGTGCCATCAAACTTCCACCTTCCAGCTGGGCTCAGGGATGACTCCTCGTAGAGAATGTGGGCTTTCAGCGTGGCTCCTACTCATAGTCTGAGGGTTCACAAGACAGCTGTAAGCACAGGCATTTCACACGAGTGGCTCTTGGGAAGCTCAGCTGTGAATGCTGCCCTTCCTCAGGTCCGCACTGGAGACTGACTCCAGGCTCTTTGCACAGGGCTACATCCCCAGTCCTTTTTCATTTTTTTGAGACAAGCTCTCATTAATCACTAAGTTGTTTGGGCTGGGCTACAACCTGACATCCTCCTGCCTTGGTCTCTGGTCTCCCAGAATTTGGGGACTACACTTGTACCACTGAACCTGGCTTCTGCTCTTGTACTTCAGCACTGAGTCGGATGCAAGGCTCCCTAAACCCCTGAAGCCAGGGATGGACAGCAAAGCATTCTTTCACAGGGGATGGTCACATGGCCTCTCTGGGCTCACACCCTGCCTGGACTACAAAAGCTCTCAGTGACCTGGACCACAGGATCTCTCCCCACAGTGCCACTTTGTCTTCTCCTCGCCCCCTCCGTCCTGGGTCCCAACCCTCAGGCAGTTGAGCCATTCCTTTTCCACTTGTTTCCAGGTGATGCCCAGTGACAGACCTGGGAGTGAAGCTACTCCGGCTTCTCTTGTCTTCAGTCCATGTGCTGGCGGGGCCCACTGCTGCAGCACCATGATGCAGATGTGGAGGGAGATCTAGGCTGGATGTCTTCCCTGGCACCTCTTTTCCTCCTCCAACCCTGATGCCACTAGGGTGTGGCCTGCTGTCACAGCCAGGCCCCTTTTCCTGTTCCTGTGGACCTATACCCATCTTCCATCCTAGCACCTGTCTGCCTGCCTTGTTTGGGGGCTTCTTCTGTGTAGTTTTTTCTCTTCTAAACTGCGAACTTCTTGAGGACAGGAGCCAGGGAATGTGGTAGGCCCTCAACAAATGCTCCCTGAACTGATTCCTTTTCACGTGGCCCCTGGAAATCGTTTCATGTTTTAATTTGTCAATCTAATGGAGACTGATTTCTCCCACCCTTAGCTTCCCCTGTTATAAAACAACCTGTGGTTACTTGAGAATGAGTGGGAAGCCAATCTTTTAATTTGTAGTATTTTTATTGGCATTTTTATATAAACATACTAATAACATTAATTACAGGGAGTGTGCACCTGCATAGGATATATCTTTTTTCTTTTTTCCCCATTTCCCTCCACTCCCTCCAACCTTCTTTCCCTCCTTATTTAAAAAAAGCTTTGTTTTCATTTTTCCCTCCTCTTTTTTCTTATTCCTTCTTTCTTTCCCCCTGTTCCTCCCTTGTTCCCCTTCTCACTGGAATATTTTCTTCCCACTTCCCAGCATCTATTGTATACTGGTCCTTCTTTACACTTTTGGTTTCTCACACCAGAGAAACAATGCAGTATTTACACATATTTACGTTGGCTCTTGGAAGCTGTTGTTTCCTGTTTTAATTCATCAACCTAATGGAGACTGATTTCTCCTACCCTTTGCTTTCTCTGATTTATTGCACTTAAGAATATGGTTTAAAAAAAAAAAAAGAATATGTCTTTAAAGTGCATCAGTTTGGGCCAGGGATATAGTTCAGCGGCACAAGCACCTGCCTGGCAAGCACAAACTCATGAGTTTGATTTCAGGTGTCAAGAAATGTCTCACCTTTATCCTTCTTCATGAAAGGGTAGTACTCCACTGCACAAGAAAAAAGGGCATCTTGATTATCCATTCATGATGGGCATTTGGGCTGTTTCCAAGATTTAGCTGTTGTGAGCCATGCCATACTATAACCATGGGTGTGCATATGTTTTTAATTGTTTTGGAAAGAAACAAAGAAGGGGAATACGGGTCAAATGTAGCCTCTAGTTTAATTTTTTGAGGAATCACCACATTGATTTCCACAGTGGTTGAACCAGTCTACACCTGTACCAACAAGGGAGGTTTTGTTTATCCCCATATCTCCTCCAGCATTGGTTATTGATTGCTTCATGATTGCCATTCTTTCTGGAGTGAGATGGAATCTTAGCATCGTTTCAATTTGCATCTCTTGAATGACCAGCGATACCGAACATCTTTTCATATATTAATTTGCCATTTAGACTTCTTCCTCTGAGAAGTGTCTATTAATTTCAGATGCCCATTTTTGGAGTTTTATATTTTTTTGTGAGTTCTTTATATATTCTAGATATTAGTCCTTTGAGGAACAGCTGTTAAAATTCTTTTCCCACACTGTGGGTGGTAGTTTCTCTTGTGGTGCAAACATTTTTTAATAAGATGAGACCCCAGTTGTTGATTCTCTGCGCTAGTTTCTGTGTGATTGGGTTCTATTCATTAAGTCTTTGCCTACACCAATGTCAAGAATTCTGACTCTTCTATCTTCCAGTAGATTTAGGGTTTCTATTTTAATATTTAGATCTTCATCCCATTTTGATTTTAGTTTAGTGCATGGTGAAAGATATGGGTCTAGTTTTAATCTATGATATGTGAAAAGCAAATTTTTCCATCACAATTTCTTCCAGTCACGGTATTTGGTTCCTTTGTCAAAGATAAGGTGGCTGAATATGTCTGGAGTGAGCTCAGCATATTCTAATATGTTCCATTGATCTGTGGGCCCTTTTTTGCCAGTACCATGCTGTTTGTTTGTTTGTTTGTTTGTTTGTTTGTTTTTAATCACAGCAGCTTTGTAGTATAATTTTAAGTGAGGGATTAAGATGCCCCTTGCCTTGTAATTGTTGCCCAAAATTGCTTTTCCTATTACAGGTTTCTTCTGGTTCCAAGTAAATTTTAGGATTGTTTTCTCTAATTCTGTGAAATGTACTGTTGGTATTTTGATTGGGATAGCATTTAACCTATATTACAATTTTAGGAGTATCGCTATTTTCACTATATTAGTTCTTCCTACCAAAGAATAAGGGATACTTTTCCATTTTCTTTTTTTTTTTTTTAAATTATTTATTTTTACATTTATTTATTGCGTGTGTGTGCGCGCAGCCAGCTCAGCCCACCAGGGGGCGGGACTGGCTGGCATGTGGTGCTGGGGGATCTAACCGCGGTCCACTGTGCTTTGTTTAGCTTAGCTTGTTATAAGTAGGTGCTTTAGACCACTGAGCCATCTCTCCAGCCCCCCTTTTCCATTTTCTGATATCCTCTTGAACTTCATTTTCATAGTATGGTAGTTTTCAATTTTGAGGTCTTTTATTTCCTGTTAGGTTGACTCCTAGGTATTTCAGTTTTTTTGGATACTATTATGAAAGCTGTTGTTTCCTTAATTTCTCCATATGTTTATTTGTGTACAGGAAATGTATTAATTTTTTTAGTATTGACTTTGTATGCAGCTGTTACTGAATTTGGTTATTAAATATAGAGGGTTTTTGTGGAATTTTTGGTTTCTTCTATGTAGAGTATCAGGTCATCCACAAATAATCATAATTTAAATTCTTCCTTTCCTATTGTTATTCCTTTTCTTTCTCTTGTTTAATTCCTCTGGCTAATGGTTCCAGAACTATATTGAATATGAGTGATTATAGTAGACAACCTTGTTCCTGATTTTAAGAGTACCAACTTTTAGTTTTGGTCCATTTAGTATGATACTGGTTGTTGGTTTGTCATAGATAGCTTTTTTCAGATTGAGATAAAGAACATCTATTCCAAATTTCTGTGGCTTTTAAAAGTTATAAGTGGGTGTTAGATTTTGTCAAATGCTTTTTCTGTGTTTATTGAGATATTGTATGGCTTCTGTCCCTGGCTTTGTTAGTGGTGTATTACATTTATTTTTAAAAAATATTTATTTGATACAGAGTCTCGCTATGCCATTCTGACTCATAGTGATCCTTCTGTCTCAGTCTCCCCAGCACTGGGATTACAAGTATGTGCCACCATGCCTGGTTTTGGTGGCCAACATGGCATGCCTGGGGTTCCAGGGCTGGCACAGCATGTGGCACATGGGTATGAACCCGGGTCCTTGTGCTTGCCAGGCAGGCACTTAGACTGCTGAGCTATCTCCCCAGCCCCATGCATAACATTTATTGATTTGCATGTGTTGAATCATCCTTGCATCTCTAAGAAGAATGTTTGCCAATATCTTACTGAGGTTTGTTTTCTTTTCCATCCACATTCATTAGGAAGATTGGACTATTCTTATCTTCTTTTGGTTGGATCCTTCTCTGGTTTTGATATCAGGGTAATGCCTGATTCTAAGAATGATTTGGGGAGTACTGTTTCCCTTTCAATTTCATTAAAGAGTTTGAGAAGTAGTGGCATTAGATCTCTAAATATCTTGTAGAATTCAGCAGTGACTATCAGGGCCTAGACTTTTCTGTTTTCTGT
Source organism: Octodon degus (assembly GCF_000260255.1). NCBI lineage: Eukaryota > Metazoa > Chordata > Mammalia > Rodentia > Octodontidae > Octodon > Octodon degus. Next base: position 12,487,207 of record NW_004524583.1, read on the forward strand.
TTTGTAGATTCTTAATTTCATTGACTGATACTCGGTTGTTTAAAACCTTTAGGTCTTCATTCAGCTTTAGTAATTCACATGTCTCTATGAATCTGTCCATTTCTTTTGTGTTTTTCAGTTTATTAGAATACAGGTTCTCAGGCTGGGGAGATCACTCACTGACATAAGCTCCTGCCTGACAAGGTCCTGAATTTGATTCCTGGTGAAAAAAAAAAAATAGAGGTTCTCAAAGTAGATATTGATGATTTCGATTTCTACGTGATCTGTTGTGATTTCATCCTTTTCATCTTAACTGTATGGGTTTGAGTCTTTCCTTTTTTTTTTTTGATCAGGCTGGCTAAAGGTCTGTCAATTTTACTGCATCTTTCAAAGAACCAACTCTGATTCACTGATTCTTTATTTTTTTTTTCTTAGTCTCCATTGCATTGATTTCTTTTATGATCTTTATAATTTCCTCCTTCATACAAGCTTTGGGTTTGACTTGCTCTTCTTCTAGAACGTTGAGGTTCAGCATTAGGTTCTTTGAGCTCACCGTTTTGCTGAGAACAGAATTTATGGCTTTAAATTTCTTTCATAGGACTGCTTTCATTGTGTTACATAAGATCTTGTATATTGTATTGGCATTATTGTTTAATTGTAGGAACTGATTTCTTCCTTTTATTTCATCTGTGACCCATTGTTCAGGAAGATGTTTAATTTTCACATTTATGAAGTTTTTGTGGTTTCATCTGCCATTGATTTCTAATTTCATTGCAATGTGGTCTGATAATATGCATGGGATAATTTCAATTCTTTTGCATTTACTTATGCACGTTCAATGAGCTCGTATGTGGTCTATTTTGGAGAACATTCCATATGCCACTGAGGGATGTATATCCTGATGTTGTAAGCTAGAACACTCTGTAGATATCTACTAAGTCCATTTGTTCAAAACTTTGGTTCAGTTCTGATACTTCTTTGAGATATAT
>NW_004524583.1:12488524-12498952 GCF_000260255.1 Octodon degus
TGTGGCAAGGTCTTATTGTGTAGTTCAGGCTGGCCGTGAGTTCACTATGTAGGCTAGGCTGGCCTCAAACTTCCACTCACCCTTCTGCCTCAGTCTCCTGAGTGCTGAAATTACAGGTGTGCACCACCATGCCTGGCTAAATGTGTTTCTTGTATGCAGTATATTCTTCAATATTGCTTCTTGATTATTCTGCCAATGTGTCACAATTCACTGGGTTGTTTGTTCATTTTACATATTTGGAACAGAGTCTCACTACACAGCTTGGACTCATAGTGATCCTCCTGTTTTCAGCCTCCCCAGCACTGGGATTACAGGTATGTGCCACCACACCTGGACTCTCTCAACAGCTCAGCACGCCCAAGGGCAGGGCTGGTGCAACATGCAGTGCCAGAGATCAAACCCTGGTCCCTGCACTTGCCTAAGCAGGCACTTAGTCCACTGAGCTATCCCAAGGCCCCCAATTCATTGTTGAATTGAGACCTTTTACACTGATGTTGTCTTGTTACTTTTTTTCACTGGTGAGACAAAGTACTTAAAACCCTCAAGAAAAGGTTTATTTAGTTCAGTTTGTAGAACTTTCAGTCCATAATTGGGTGGCATCAAGGCAGGGTGACTTGGCAGAAGGGCATCATAAAGAACAGTTCACAGCACCCACAAGGTAGCAAAAGTAGTAAGGGAGGGACTGTAACAGCATCTTTCCTTTATATCTTTTCCAGGCTACTTCAGGAAGGTAGCATTCACATCCTTAATCCTAGTGCCACTGCGCCTAGCACTGTACTACAAACCAATGCCAGTGTCACACACTCTAGACCCAGCCACCTCTGAAAATCACCACCTATGACTACATGAGGCTGTGGGGGAACATCTAAGCACAAGCCATAACAACGGTTATAAGATGTGTATTGACTGATCATTTTATCTTCCTGCTGCTGGCTTTCTTCCCCCATTTAATTACTTGGCTTGCCAGGTGGATTCATTCTGTTGGGGTTCATGGAGTTGTAGCCCTCATATGTCCTTCACAACATTTTGGAATGCTAGTTTTGTGGTCATTAATTTCTTCAGGTATTCTTTGTCATGGAAGTATCTTATTTTTCTATCAGGGTTGAAAGATAATGTCAACCTGGGTTGGATGTTGTCTTTTAGGGCTTGAACTACTTCAAGTTCTACTTGATTTGAAGGTTTGTATTGAGAAGTCCACTGTCATTCTGATGTGTTTTCCTTTATAGGTGATGTGTTTCTTTTCTCCAACAACTTTTAATGTTCTGTTCTTATATTGTTCTGTAATCTTGACTATTATATCCCTTGGTGTAGCTTTTTTAGTTTTTATTTTTTAATTTATTTGTCTACAGGGTCAAATACAGGGTTTACAGGGTCTCACTATGTATATCGGACTCATAGTGATTCTGTTTTCAACCTCCCAAGTGCTGGGATTACAGTGTGTACCACCATGCCCAGTTTCAATGTGTAGCTTTTTATAAAATCATGACTAATTGGAGTTCTATATGCCTCATTTAACTGTATGTCAAATTCATTTTCCCTGCTCGGCAAGTTTTCTGCCATTACCTCTGTGAACAGGTTTTTTTGTTCATACTGTCTCCTGCTGCCTTATTGACACTGATCAATCTCATGTTCTTCCTATCATCTAGCATTTGCTGGATTGATTTCTCATGTTTGTTTGTTTTTTTTAACCAGGAACTGAACTCAGGACCTTGTACTTGCCAAGCAGGCGCTTGTGCCACTAAGCCAAATACCTGGCCCAGGTACTGTACTATTTTTTGACATTTTTTTCTTATGATCATTAACCACAATACTGTCTTCTAGCTGATATTCTCCCATATTGGCTCATTCTGCTGCATATACTTTCAATATAATTTTTAATCTTCTGGATATGTTTGAATCTATCTCAGGGATTCCATTATTTTTCCTATGATGGGTGTTCATGATTCCCATCATTTTCCTAAGCTCCTGTGGTTTTTTTGTTTTGTTTTTTGTTTTTATCTGTATCTGCTCTAGAGTAACTAACCATGCCTTTTATGGTCACCATATCTCTACTTATCTGAGAAATTATTTCTGATGTGATTTTTTTTTCTAGAGCCTCATTCATCTGCTTTTCCTTTTGTTTCTGAGACAGGGTCTTGCTATGCAGTTCAGGCTAGTCTTGAGGTACATACTGCTGCTGATTAGAATTTCATGGTCCCCTGCTCAAGGCAGAGGAGGGAGGCGGTGCTGTACCTAGAGACTCCTGGAGGATGGCAGGGGTCATAAATGTGTTCTTGAGGAAGCTCTTCATGAGGTGTTAAACACATGGAATGCCTGGGGCACAATCACTCTAGCACATGTAATGTACAGGGAACACCAGTGTAACTAACAAAATCTATTAACATATTTTGTAAGCACAATTTTTTTTTTTTTTTTTTGTGGTCCTAGGAATTTCACACACAGCCTTGCACATGCTAGGCAAGCGTGCACCACTGAACCACACCTCAGCCCTCCACCCTTACCATTCTCCTCTGCTACTTCTATAGATACACTGCAAATGTGCAGAAGATTATTTCATTATTTTTTAAGCCTAGAAAAATATTAGAAGTTATGCCAAATGTTATCAGTTATTGTCTCTTAATAATAGCATTAAAAGTTTTTTTTTTTTTTTAGATACAGGTTTTACTAAGTTTCTCAGCCTGACTTCTAACTTGTGATCCTCCTGCCTCAGCCTCTAGAGTAGCTGAGAACACGTGTGCCCAACAGACTCCAAATAATACATTTCAATGATACACTGCCATACAGAGTATATAGTTGTACTTAAAAGTAATACACATAGCTGGATGTGGTGGTGCATGTCTGTAATACCAGCACTCGGGAGGCTGAGGCAGGAGGATTGCTGTAAGTACAGGACCAGCCTGGGGTACATAGCAAGAGTCTGTTTTAAAAAACAAAAACAACACAACAGCAATAAAATCCATAGAGGGAGAAAACAATGACCAATTTCACAAGTTGCATTTCTATTTTAATTTTTATTCCCAGGGTCAGTTGCTCAGTGTGTCTATGAATCCATGGTGATGGGCATCTGCTGCCTGCTTCTCCTTTTTGGAGACAGAGTACTGCCTTCATAAATCACACTTGCTACTATAACAGCGAAGAAAAGAAAGTCAATGAATTTGTGTCTCTTGGAGCAGCTGGTACAGTCCCTAATTTCCCTCCTTCCCCTCTCCTCTCTCAGTTAAAAGCCATGCATGCAGTACACCCCTTTCCACCGTCCTTCACAGCCTCTCAATATGGTTTTTTTTTTTTTTTTTGGGGGAACCGTGGATTGAACTCAGGCCCTTGTGCTTGCTGGGGAAGCACTTACTCCACTGAGCCATCTCCCCGGCCCCTCTCAATATGTTTTGACTTTTAAATGTGAGCCAATTCTGGTTGCCAAGGAGAAATACTGCTGACAGATAAGTAATGAGTCACTCACGTGAGGTATGCACTAATAAAAATTTAATATCATAAAACAAATCAGAAAACACCAATTGTTTTTTTTTTTTTGAACATTCACAATTAAAAGGGAAAGAGACAAAATTATAAGGCAGCCATCTATGGAATGATTTCATGTATACAAAGGATCCAAAAAAAGGACATTTAAAACCACTGTTCAGGCCACCAAACCGGGGAATTGCAGTTATTATCCCACGAAGACTCCCAGCTCAAGGGAGGACACCACCTGACACAGATCAAAGCCAGTCTCCTTGTTTAAGCAGCTGTTTTAGGCGAGCTTACCTAGAGAATTCCTGCATAGCTGGCAAGTCTTTCCCACAAGGACAAATCTCCTTCAGATCTCCTGAGGGAGTTGAGATGTAACCTCAGCTAGAGAGGTTACTTCACTGGTTTTAATTTCATAGCCTCTCCAGTCACGTCCTACGAGTGGCATGCACAGTTCTGTTCTCAGCAAAAACCTTCTGATGCAAAGAAGGGTCCTCTCTCAGACAACCACGTTTTTGCCTCGCACTGCAGCAGTCTGGGATGAAGTGGTTGTGATTCTCAGGCAAGAGACAGGCACAATCTTTGGGCGTGTGCTGTTGGCAAACAGTTCCTGCGTCAGTACCTAGCTACCATGTGTGTCAGGGGCTTAATTAAGCACTCCGATGCTGGTGTGTCCTCCTAGCTCTAAGCCTTGAAAGAGAGAAAAGAAAGAAACCAGGCAGTGACACTGAGAAGTAGGCTGGTATAAAACAATTAAATTTTCTTCTTTCTACAAGAAATGACAAAGCAGTTGTTTTTTCTCTAGTGATTCAAAGTACTGGAGCAGGGTGAATGGGTTATTTTGAACTGGGAAATAAAGAGGTGAAGGGTAGGTAGTACCATTTTCAACTCTTTACCTTCCAGTATAGAACCTCTGAAGAAAAAAAAAGAAAGAAAGAAAGCTGTCAACAGCATGCATAGCAAAGCTGAAGGAAACCTGGAACATCCCTGCTTTGCTGATATGAAAACTGAGAAGCAACGAACTGCAGAACAAATTGGGGGAGAATAGGTCAGTAGTAGTTTTCAATTTAATCTGGCATTTTGGAGAGCATTTCGAATCTGAAGAAAGTCTATCCCTAGGAAGGACAAGGACTCAAACTGCAATGAAGACTGACTGGTTGTGAGGAAGGATGGACCGTGCTTTTCATCCTCAACTGCATCTCTTTGGTAGCCAATAATTTTAGCAGTCGTGGAGACAATGTAAGTATTGTTAATGTTTTCAAACGTGTTAGAGCATTAAGGCATCCACAGCTAAGGAGGCAGTCTGAAATGGGAAAAAACCAACCAAAACATGCTGAGGTGAACACTAGATGGCCTTTCCTGAGACCACGCCCACAAGGAGCGAGCTCTTCCTTAGCAAGGCCCCTGCCACACTGCTCGGTTCCCTGCCTGAAGATGGGTTTGAGCCCTGTGAGATTTGTATGGCTATTTCTGCCTGCTGACTGGGGGAGGAACAAAGAATTCTGGAGGCTGCAGCTTTAAGACTGGGAAAGCCCATGACTTCTGAGAGCTGGTTAATATTGAGGGCCAGAAGGGAAGGCAAGTTGGGAAGTCTTATGGTTCAATCCTTGCCAGAGTTCAAGGCCCAATCCAGCAAGACATTCTAGCCAAACTGTTTTAGCCCATGTGCTGCCGAAGTGAGCACACCTAGCCACAGTGCTAAGTGTGATGGCAAGGCACTGCTGAGAGAGGACTGGGCCAGCACAACATATTTCTGATTATTGCACACAATTCGATATGACAGACTTAGCTCCATCTAAACCAAACCAGACATAAAAAATCATATCCTCTGATAAAGTAAGTCTATGGAGGGGTTCAGACAATCATACTTGGAAGGACAAGGTGACACCCAAAATGCCCACAAGTCAGCTGTTAGCCTCTTATCAGCAGAGTCGGTCGGCCTTTCCCTCCCAGGCCTCCCAGGCCTCCCGGGCCTCGAGGGCCTCGCCGGCCTCCCGGGCCTACCCTTGGTTTAACAACCTTGCATGCAGTGGTTACCAGCTGCTATACAAACTGCATCTACTGAGGCTTCTTTTTTCTCTGCAACTAGCAGAGGGCAGAGGGCACACAAGTTTAATTCCACAGCTGCTGACACAAATCAAGGAAGAAAAGAAATCACAGGCATGATATAGGTTTACGCATCATGTAACATGTTTAACCAACAACTAAATCCACTGCCCTGAAGAAACTAGTCTTGGTTCCCACTTGATGTAAAAAATGTGCTTTGAAATGGTACAGAAAATCAAAATAAATTAAGAATACAGTATTATACATTTATCTGACAAAACTATTTATATGTGTTTTGGCAAACATGGAAAATTATCTTAGTTTGTTAAATACTTTTGCTGTCTCAACTGTTTAAATTATCAGAATATCAGAGATTATGTCAATTTGCACATGAGGAGGTGATACCGAGACCTTAACAAAGCTGCATTTGACACAGAAAGTTAACTTCTTTGAAGGCAATAAGAACAGAGACAATAGTATCTTCCTCATCACAGTTGGATGGTGGCTGTTCTCACAGGCATTCATCGCACCAAGTGTGGACACTGCCTCTGACGGCGAGCAGCAGACTGTAGGAGGGCCAGAGGGACAGTCAGGAGATAACCTGGGGAAGACCAACAAGGAGACAGGATCCCGAGAATCACCTTTAAGCTACCGGGCAGACGCTTCTCTTGTATGACACAGCTACCTTCTTTATCCTACAGGTGCTCATGTGAGCAGGCACCATGCTCCTACACTGGACAACTGCTTAGCCAGAGGGACTGCTGACCTGATAAAAGAAACACTCAAAAAAGAATTTTGGTAGTCTTTTTAAAAAGGTGACTACAAAGATGTCAGTAACTATCCTCATGTATGTAAAATTTAGCCTCCCTTCATTTCCAAAGATACTTTGGGATCAACTGTTCTTGGAGGAAAGCCTCAGCCCAACTCTACTAGAACTTGGTTCTTCTGAGACTGTGCTAGAGGCAACTACTTTGCAATGGAAACTAGAAAGAAATGCTCCAAAAGGGCCCCACCTCTTCTGAAGCTCGTCCAGTTGCTGCTGCGTCCAAGATGGACCAGTGGGCTGCACTAAGAGGCACATGCAAAGGAAGTGAGGACATCTCTCTCACTGCCCCCTCCCAGGGCCTGGCTCCTTGAGCATTAGCCAGTTTTCAGTGTCCAGCCCTTCCTGCCTTCTCTATGGCTGCAAATTATCTGCAGTCACCTTCAGCTATGACCTTCTATTAAAGCGTGGCATCGATGCTAAAGTGCCAGTCTTACACGGTGAGAACCATGTCAAAAGTCAAGGGGTAAAGTGGCAGCCTCTAGAAGAGATTTAGTTCACTTCCAGAACCACTGTATGAAGTCCCTACTTTTCCTTAAAACTAAATTCCATCTTCCCTGAGAATGGGGTTAAGAGAAACATCCAAATGCAGTGTGCCAAGGGCCCTTGAAGACAGCACTCCACTCCCTAGCTGCGCATCGCTCCTATGCTGCACACTTGTCCATTCCTCCTGGGTCGCCGTTCAGCTCCCTCCACATTCTAGGGACACAGGTGGAGATGGGCGAGGCGAGGCAGACACTGAGGAAGGGAGCGGCTGGCAGGTGCCGGCTGTTCTCACTGGGCTGAGGACCTGAACGTTTAGTGCTGGTGTCCTACTGACAGGATTAGTGGGATGAGGCAGCCCAGAACCAAGGCAGCCACCTCCAGGCGGCTGAGGCCTCTCCCTCCAGCGCTGTCAGGCTTGTGGCTGTGCCCCATCCCGCCCACCTCAGGGAGGACGTGGACGGTGGCAACGTAGAGAAATGTCCCGGCAGAGAAAAGCATGGCCACTCCTGTGGCGTTGACTTCTGAAAGGGCTTCTTTACTGCTCTGTTAATAAAAAGAGGAAAAATTAAGTAAAGATTGGGGTCAGGAAGAAGTCCTGGTTAAAGATCCCTCAGCAATAAATCCTGGTGTGGACTGGGACACCAGAGACATCCTGAGGTCAGAGTAGTCTGTGTTATTCATGGGCACTTCCAAATAAGGATTTAGGAAGAGCAGTCATGTATATGACTGGTTTTCTTTTTAAACATTATAAAGTGACAATTTACAATTATATATACTTAGAAGATATAAAATGATGATTTATGAATACAATCTGGAATAATTAAACCAAGCCAATGGACACATCCATTATCTCATGTATTTGGGCTTTTTTGTGGCTATACTATTTGAATTTTATATATCAAGTTTGAAGTATACAGTCCTATCAACTATATGCACTATAATTGCTTTTCAAAAAAAAAACCACTTCAAGTGCTAGTTGACAGTTTGCCAGTATTATTCTTAAGACAGAACAATATAATAATGTAGATATTACATTTCAGATATTAATTCATGTATTTCCCCAATATTTACTTATTTGATTTTATCACTAACACTTAACAAGCGTTCTCTATGCCCCGGGGCTAGGCCAGACACTTGAGATACCGTTGTGATCAAGCTGTGGAAGCAAGCCTCACAGAGCTTGGAAGGATCTCAGGTGTCAATCTTCAGACAAGTTATTTCAGCCTTTTCTGTTTAAAAAATGTATCTATGGACTGGATGATAAAATAAAAAAGTCTAAGCTATGGAGGCAGCGTGAAACTCCATGCCTGAGAACTATCAATACTTTCCTATAAAAATTCTAAAACTTACATTGATTAACTGAGAGTCACTGAAAGAAGACAGGATCGTCACGGAAGTGGAAAAGGGTTTACAGACACTCATTTATTAGCAACCAACAGCAGCAAAGCCTTGAGCAACAGCAGACTGTGTGAGCACACCTCTCCTCATTTCCCGACTGAGCCCCACTCCTCAGGTCATTAAATGAATTGGTAAGGAAAGGAGGGACTGTGTACAGTATATACATTATAATACTCTGAACAAAGAAATGGTCAAAGGAAGCGCCAACATGATGACTTTGCATAACTCTTACATGCAGCACAGCACTGCAATAGATGACAGATAGTGCAAGCAGCAAAAGCTGCAGTACTGTACTGCCAGAACGGCCCCCAAGGCTGAGCTGTTGCTCCTGGTGCTGCATCCTAAGTCAGCATGCGGGCTGTTAAGAACTGACCAGCAGGGCCAGAGAGATAGCTCAGTAGAATAAGCGCTTGCCTGGCAAGCGCAAGGGCCTGAGTTCAATCCTCGGTTCCGCCAAAAAAAAAAAAAAAGAACTGACCAGAGTGCCTTGGTTGTAAATCCAAAGAACTGTTAAAGGTAAATTGTTAAGGTATGTCATTAAATGAGGAATTCCTGTGGTACATAATGATGAATCAATGGCCTTCAGGGGGGCATAGGAGCAAGTAGTTCCTCTGAACTAGGCCTGAGTCAGTTTGGTTTTAAAGTTTTCTTTTGAGGACCAGGGATACAGCTCAGTGTCACGGCACCTGCCTGGCAAGCACATGGTCCTGAGTTCAATTTCTAGGACCCAAACAATAAAAATAAAATAAAAATTTCTTCTGATAGCCTGGCAGCAGACATCTATATAAAACCAGGAGAAGTGGTACCCAGGTAACTAGAATTCTAAGGCATGGACAGGCCCAGGTTGGAAGAGCGCACAGTGCTGAGCTGACAACTGACAAGCGCTCCTTCATGTCTAGAGCTATGCGCAAGGCTAAGAACTAGAAAGCTCCCAGGAAGTGACAGAACAGCTGAAGTGCAAGGAACCCAATGTTCAGCTGAGCATAGCCACTCTGCTCGCTCCTGCTGCCACAGGGCTTGTTACGCATGCCCACCTGCCTGCATAACAGTAAATACCATCTGTCAAATGAAATGCGCATGGCTGGTTAAGTGTAAGTGATATATTGTTTTATATATTAAAGTTGTATTGTGTATTTGTACAAATATGCTCAGACTTCAAATTAAATGAGCAAGGAAATTTAAATTTATCAAGAGGCCCGACTTGGGATTAAGATGGTTACCTTATACAGGCTTTACTTCTGCTTTTGATCTTTAGTTTGGGAAAGTAATTCAGATGAAAATGTGACATAACAGACTGTGAGCTCTGGCAGGCCACAAGGGAACTAGACACACATCTAGGTCGACTAGGGATGGTCAGATTTACCTTGCTCAGTCCTAAGTACGTCACCATGGACATAGCTGGTGCTGCCAGTGCAAAGACCAGCAAGTGCTTTCTGATTCGGTTCCGCTCCAGGCCAGCGTGCATCAAGAAGGAAACCAGGCCAAAAGCCGCTGGGGCCTGGAAATGAACAAACAGCCCTTGTCATCGCTCTACCGGAACGGCTTGATTCTGCATCAGGAAGTAACATCGTCTGACTATGAAGTCAGTCTCACAGCAAAACCCAGACAGCATGAAGAACAAGCCCTACCTTCTAAAAATTAATGCTTTAACCTAAGAGATCTTTCTTACACAGTGAATGTTTCTTAAAGGTAGGAAAGAGAAAGAGTCAAGAGAAAAATACTTAAGAAAAAATTCCACAAAATATAAAAACCTAGATAATTTAACAGTTTGTGTATCTGACCACAAACAATATAGCCCCTCAGTAAGTCTCTTACTAAGACAGCAGCAAAAATCTACTATAAACAACCTATATATTTCTTCAAAATGCATGGGAAAACTAATTCCCATTCCAGAAAAATCATTAAAGACCAAGAGAAGGGCCGGCCAAATAGCTCAGCGGATTAAAGTGCCTGTTCAGGCAGATGCCGTGGCCAGTAGTTTAATCGCTGGGTCTGCCGTGCCAACCCTGCCCCTGGGGTGTGCTGAGACAGCAGCTGAGACTGGATGAGGTGGTGCGTGCCTGTAATCCCAGCACATGGGAGGCTGTAAACAGGAGGATCACGACGAGTCCGATCTATGCAGTCAGACCCTGTAGACCCTGTCTTAAAATACAAAATGAAAGAAAGAAAGAAAGAAAGAAAGAAAGAAAGAAAGAAAGAAAGAAAGAAAGAAA
>NW_004524583.1:12499052-12507832 GCF_000260255.1 Octodon degus
CAAAATGAAAGAAAGAAAGAAAGAAAGAAAGAAAGAAAGAAAGAAAGAAAGAAAGAAAGAAAGAAAGAAAGAAAAGAAAGAAAGAAAGAAAGAAAAAAAAAAGACCAAGAGAAATGTGAACCATGAACAGTCACCACGAGCCTTGGCTTACCTTATGCAGCATGATGGCCACAAACACAATTAGCTGGACACTGGTCTGGGAAGTAGAGGCTGCAGCTCCCAAGGCAACGCCATCAGCTGAATTCAGAAAAAACAGAACATAAAAAATGCTTAAACAACAGCAGCAACATAGAGGCTGTGGGGGTAGGGTGCCTTAGAGGCTGACAGAGCTGGATCTCATTCTGAGGTTACTTAGCTTTCCTGAACTTCAGATGTGGACCTGTAAAATGGGTTCAATTAGGTAGATTTCTGAGTGTTTTGATGAGGATTTGATGAGATATTATGTCAATGGCTTAGTGCCTGGCCCAGTGTATTCAGCATGTTATTTATTTCTGTTATTGATAGAAAAAGTAGGAAGCTCAAAAATTCACTGATGAAGGCCAGGGGCATAAGCGCCTGGCTGGCAAGCGAAAGGTTCCAAGTTTGATCCTTGGTATGCAAAAAAAAAACCCCCAAAAACCAAAAAAAACCACACCAATGAGAGACTCAAACTGTAGTAAAAGCAATGCCAAAGAATTTCAAAGGCAGCATCCCCTCATCTTACAGGTACACACACGAGGTCTTGAGCCTTCTGCTTCACCCTCCAACTGCATACTGCTGAGTGAGGGGGTTTCATTAGGAAGGCACGGCACACCAGAAACGCCTGGCTACTGCCGGCCACCTTCCGCAGCCTCCGTGGTCGGCAGGTGTGGGGTGTGGCCCTGCAAGCCTCTGCACTGCACCTCCCTCGACTCACTGAGACTTGGCATGAGCACGTGCAGCACAGAGGTGTTCTGCACCAAGTGCAGGCTCCTCCTCCTGATGAGTCCTAGGGCAGAAGGCAGTAGACCACTACACAGCCAGGCCCAAGAAATGCTTTAGGCTTTGTGGGCCGCTTGGCTCTGCGACAGCAGCCACAGGTAACATGGAAACACTTGGGCATGGCTGTGCCCTAACCCGACTTCACTACACTCGTGCTTGCAAACCAGGCACGAGTACCAAGGCCCTTCCCCACAGGCCAGCCCAAACCATTCTGAACAGAAGGTCTCAGCAACCACACAGCTTTCCACGTGCAGGAAGGAAGGTCCCCCCTACCTGCAGCATGGACAACCAGCCCCAGCGTGGTGGTGATTTTGGAGCTGCTAGGCCTCGCTGTTTCTGGATCTGCAGGGAGCAGGAGAAACTGTATGTGAGATGGAAACTTATACAAGATGAAGTTGTAGAATTTTTTGCTGTTGTTTTTTAAGACAGGGTCTCAATCTGTAGTTCAGGCTGGCCTCAAACTCATGGAGATCCTCCTGTCTCAGCCTCCCAAGTGCTGGGATTATAGGCGTGCGCCACCACCTCTGGCTAGATGAAGTTTTTGAAATCTCTTAAAGTACATTATTTCCACTCACTACCGTTTTTTGTTTTTTCTTTCCTCCTGCTTCACTAAGGAGTTTCCTTTATCCAGAAGAGTGAGCAGAAGGGAGTTTCCTCTTTTTTTTTTTTTTTGGTACTGGGGATCAACTTCAGGACCTTGTGCTTGCCAGGCAGGTGCTTATGCCACTGAGCTATCTCCCCAGGGTCTGGGAGTTTCCTCTGTTGAGGCTTCTCTTGATCAACAAACCCTTGAAAGGTGTGAGCTCCAACTCGCTTACTTCCTTAACTCTCCAAATCCTGTGGAAGGTGCTCTAGAGTCTCTCACTGCTTCTTCCCTGACTCACTTGAGGTGTGATTAAAAACGACTACGAATACTTAAATTGTTTTTCTAAATTACAGTAAAAGACACACTGGCCCTAATCTGCATAATACTCGCCCCTCAACTTTGACCACACTCACCCATCACTCTGGCTCCCTTTAGAAGCAGACAGTCCTTTTTCTTTTTCTTTTTCTTTTCTTTCTTTCTTTTTTTTTTTTTTTTCTTTTGGCAGAACAGGGGATTGAACTCACCCTTGTGCTTGCCAGGTGAGCAAGCACTTATTCCACTGAGCCATCTCCCCAGCCCCCCTTTTTCTTTTTTTTATTATTATTGGTTTTTTTCATTTGCGTATTTGGTATAGGGTCTTGCTATGCAGATAGGACTCATAGTAATCCTCCCCAGTGCTGGGATTATAGGCATGCGCCACCACATCCAGATTCTGTCAGGCTCAGGGCACCCCAGAGGCGAGGCTGACGCTGCAAAAAAAAAGGGACTGGGGATTGAACCCTGGTCCCCGCGCTTGCCTAAGCTGGTGCGTTATTGGCTGAGCTATCTCCCTAGCCCAGTAAGTCCTATTTCATTAATATCTTCAGTTGTGCTGTCCTGAATTGATTCAAAATGTTTCCCTTTCGTGGTCATTCTGGCTTTGGGAAGAGTCCCTTTAAAGTCAAGCAATGCCAGACCTGGTGAATCAGGGGAATGGGGACACACTGCTAACTCAGTACAAGGCTGCCTCTCCACCAGTGGCACCTGGCAGCAGCATTCGCTTCATAAAGATGCTCACGAAAGGGGACTTGTAGAGCTGCTTCAGAAACTGGCAAGATAGATGTGCTTAAGCGTATCCAGAACTAGGGAGAATATTTTGAGGGGGATTAATTGCAATGTGTCTTTTACTGCAATACATTTTTCAAGTTTAAACAATCACCATGTATCTCTATCACACCTCCTAAGTGTCCTAGTTTGCCCTTCCCCCTTTCCAGTCTCCTAGGCTCGGCCTTCATGCCCACAACCATCACAGCTGCCATCCTAATCCAAACCGAAATGGGCAATAGGTTCCTGCTGGCTTTCCCCTCTTATCTCCCATCTTTTATCTGTGACTTTTTGTTTATTTTGTTTTTGGTATTCAGGATTGAATTTTGGACTTAGCACTTGCCAGGCAGGCATCTATACCCTGGTCTCATTTCCTACCTTCTGAAAACAACTCCCATTCACTAGTTAAAATTCTGTTCCTTTTTGACCTGTCTGAACTGTTCTGCAGGGCAGGCTCTCACCATCGTCAGTGGTGCCATAGGATTTCTCACCATCTAAACCAGAATAACGAAACTCTCTCATCCTCTTCCACTAATCCTCCTCATCCCTAATTCCTGACACGTACTAAATCTTTTAGTTAGCCAACCCCAAATCTAGAAGTTGTTTAAAATCTAATTTTAAGATCACATTCCTGAAGAAAGGATTTTTCAAAAAAGCCAGGTAGATACTGGGCATGGTGGCACATGCCTATAATCCCAGCGCTTGGGAGGCTGAAAACAGTAGGATCACTATGATCTGTGTAGTGAGACCCTGTAGACTCTGCACTAAACACACACACACACACACACACACACACACACACACACACACACAAAGCTAGGTGTGGTGGTGCATACCCATAATTCCAGCACTTAGGAGGCCCAGGCAGGAGGATTGTCATGCGTTTGAGGCCAGCCTGGGTTACACAGTGAGTTCAAGGCTAGCCTGAACTATACAGCAAGCCCTGTCTCAAAAAAAAAAAAAAAAGAAAGAAAGAAACAACAACAAAACAAAAACGAAAGATTAATTTTAGTTCAAAAACAACTAGGTGCTTCATAGAGTACCTGCTAACTGCAGTGAAGTGAAGAAACTGCTCTGTTCAGAGCACAGACTCTCCTCTAGCATTTACCTTCTCTAGGTTACACTCCAGTGTCCTTACATGGTAGTTTTTAAAATTTTGTCCAGGATTTACATAGCTACTCAAAAGTAGCAACTAGGAACATAAATCTGATTGTCTGGTAAGTCTTGTTGATCATTTATATATATTTTCCCTTGCAACTGATTAATCTTGTGTTGGCCAGCCTTTGCTCAAGTGTTGCACAGAATGCTGATGTTCCCACCCCAGCACATCACACAAACCAGCAGGCATCCAGCATCCTACTGGGAGCCTGGGCCCTCTTTTCACCTCCTTCCATCATCTCTTTAACCATCTACCATGTGGAAGAGCTCGTGGATTCCTATTTTTTCAATGTTCTTTATTTTGATGCTCATATTGTCCCATGTTTGGCCAGCATAAGCCCCTTTAAACTGATGCCTGTCCTGTGATGTGGTCCTATCTCCCTGCCCCTTTTCTTAAATGACCACAAATGACTGCAGCTCACCCACCTACCGTGACCCATGCTGGAGTCAGCCACTGCTCTAAGGGGCACAGTATGCTCACGTTATTGGACGTCTTACTTCTGGACCCTGGCTAGAGACACAGCTGCGCGATATATACGGCCCACTGAGAACTCATGAGCCTCAAGCCCCTAATTCCAGGCCTTCCACCAGGCGCTCCTTCCTGACTTCCTCAAGCCCACACCCGTGCACACCTGCTTCCACACGTGCTCCAGGCCACCAACACTAACAGTTCACTCTTCGTGCAATCCTATGAAACATCTACAATAGTTTTAGAATTAGCTTGGCAATGCCATCACAAAAAGCAAAACCTGTGAAGAGTTCTGAATTTGCTTATGGTTCTCTCCCAACTCAAGGCTACAGGCTTATAGTCAAATATGACATTCATAAGTTACCTAAATTTGTTTTCCAAAAAAAATATGCAATTGTGTTGTTTACTGAAATACTCCTCATCTCCTGTCAGCTAGCTCCACATCTTTTCTTTTCTTTTCTTTTCTTTTCTTTTCTTTTCTTTTCTTTTCTTTTCTTTTCTTTTCTTTCTTTGCAGAACCGGGGATTGAACTCAGGCCCTTGCACTTGCCAGGCAAGCACTTACTCTACTGAGCCATCTCCCCAGCCCCTTAGCTCCATATCTTGCTGTTTCCATTCTAGTATCTTGCTGTTTCCATTCTAGTTTTGAACCTGTAGAATATTAGTTTCCAAAAGCCAAAAATATGACAAAAGCATGCTCGGGCCTCCTACCACTCTCCTGTTCTCTCATACCCTTCGTTCCACTCTGCTAAGATAATGGATATCTTTGTTTTCCAAATGATCCTTCCTGTGTTTTGTTATCTGTCCTTCTTTCTAATACAAAAACAATACCACTATATTTTTATCTTTTAAAAAATCTCTTGTCATTTAAAAAAAACTCCCTGGAAATCTCTCTCTATCAGTTGGAGACAGCTGAAGCCATATTTTTATTTTTCACAGCTATGTAGTACTCCACTGTACACACCACAGCTCGTTCAACTGATAGCTGTGACTGGACATTTAAGTAGTTTCTGATATTTTACAATGATAAATAACGCAGCCCTGAGTAATCTTGTGCGTATGTATTTTCCTACTGGAGCTGTAACATCAGAGTAAACTAGAAATGCGACTTTGGGGTTCAAGAATAAGAATGCACGTGCCACGTCCCTCTCCACAGGTGCTATGTCACCTTGCACTGCCACCACGCGTCAGTACCTCACCACAGCTGTACCACCTGAAGGCACAGCCAAATCTCTGGATTTCTGCCCGAGGAGTGTGAAGTGGGGTCTCAGTGTAATTTTTTTTTTTTTTTTTTTTGGTCTTGAGATCTTGCAAACATTGTCCTTATGCAAGGAGTAATTTTTTATTTTTTAAATGTATTTAGTACAGGTCAGTGTAATTTTGTAAAATACCAGTGTAATTTTGATATGCATGCCTTTTATTTTAAGTGAACATACATATGCTAAGGACTGTTTTTATATCTTACAGTTAAATAATCTCTTCCTATCTTTTGCCTGCTTTTCCAGATTTCTTTTTAGATCAGTTATTCTTAACCTAGGTCCAAAGATAACATAAGCAGAATTCAAGAGACGCCAGTGAAGTTCTCAGCTGTTTTTCTAAGCTATCTTTACTGAGTCCAAAGAGAAATTCAGCATTTTCCTGAACTATGAAGACAATAAGCCAAAAGTGATATTAGAACACCTTATTGCCAAAAATCAGATAATCTGATACTCTTACAGTTGAGGATATCGCAAAGTTATTATTTTCATTTGTCACTATCTTGAGTTAAGGACTCCCAGACTTGCCGCCCACTGCATGATCAGCATTTCCTGCCTGCAGACGCTCCGCTGACAGCTGGGCCACTGCCCAGTAGCTCTTACCTCACAGTCATTCTGCCAGCAAAGTGGAAGACAGAATCTCCCACCAGAGACCCAGCTATCCACGTTGCCTTGCAGTATTTACTGTCTGCACAATTCTTTGTCTATATACATAAAGAGATATTTATACCAGCACTTGGGAGGCTGAGGCAGAAGGATCAATGCAAATGTAAGGCCAGCCTGGACTACATAGCAAAATCCTGTTTTAAGTGTCTTCCTAGCCTGCCCCCCCCCCCAAAAAAAAAAAAAAAAGTGTATCTATAAATTCCTAGAAAGTTCTGTAACTGTTAAATTTATTTTAATCTTTTTTTTTGCTACAGGGTCTCGCTATACAGCTTGAACTCATAGTGATCCTCATGTCTCAGCCTCCCCAGCGCTGGGATTACAGGCCTGTGCCACCATGCCCAGTTTCAGTGACCAGGTTGGAGCAGAGGCCAGCATAGCATGTGGTACTGGGTATTGAACCTGGGGCCTTGTGCTTGTTAGGCAAATGCTTAGACTGCCAAGCTATCTCTCTGGCCCAGAATATTTTTATTTAGTGTAGGCTACATCGAAGATGCTGACTTAACCAAAGATGAATTCATAAATCTTAACACAAAAAAAGTTATTGAGTAGAATCGGATTTGAAAAGTTGTGGGAAATTCTACTTGTCCTTGTGAGCAGCTTATTTTGCTTTGGAAAGAATGTGAAGTGCACTGGTATGAAAATACCTCTGGGTTTGGGGAGATAGCTTGGTGGTCTAAGCATCTGCCTGGCAAGGCCAAGGACTCAGGTTTGATCCCCAGTACTGCATGCATGCCAGCCACAGAAACCAGGCATGGTGGTGCAGGCCCGTAATCCCAGCACTGGGGAGGCTGAGACAGGAGGATCACTATGAGTCCAAGCTGCATAGCAAGATCCAGTACCCAAAAAATGAAGATTAAAAAAAAATATTTTTTTGAAAAGAAAATACTTCTAGGAACCAGGATTTCCTGTAGTAGGAATCATAAAGCAAGATCCTAAATCAAATGGATGCTCAACCTGACACACACACACGTTGCTGTGTGCAAGATCACCCTGTAATGTTATTTTCCTAAACTAAGTACTGACAGCCATCATACTGATTTCTTAAAATACAAAATTTAACTCTGATGTTCTTAGGATTTAAATGTATTATCTCCTTATTTAATGTACTGATAAAAAAAGATATATCCAATATTACACTACAAATTTGTTCTAACTCTATGGTAACTATTTTAACACAACTGGTTTTCTCTGTCATCCTATATATGTTTTATGAATTTAAAAACAATATTAAAAAAATCCTAATAAAAAGTCCACAGACTTCAGACTGCCTAATGGCCACAGTGCATAAAACAGGTTAAGAACCCTCAACCAAATGTGACAGCTTTAAGACCAATAGAGTAATAAATCAATACACACTTCCTTGTGTCACACCACAGCTCACTAGCTAGCTCCACCAACTGGATAGAATGTTCCTGAGCACTTGAGAAGAATAAGAGTTTTGACATTTAAATAAGGATATTGATGGTCTGAATTATTCAACTGCTTGTACATTTCCACGCTGCGAATTTCTTGCACTGCCCAGAAGGCCTCGAAACCACTCACCGTCAGTAGAATGCATGTGGGAACTGCCGATCTGGTCCACCAGCAACATGAAAACAAAGCCCAGTACCAGGGACACACCGATGTAGGCATGCAGCTGTGTGTGGTCATGGCTGTGCTCGTGCTCATGGACAACTGATATTGCTGCTGCTTTGTCTGACGCAATCACATTCTGTGGCTCACTGGCTTGGTGGTGTTTTCCTATAGCAAAATAAGCAATAATGAGACAATGTTTTTCCCTTAAACACATTTTCACGTAGAAGCTTCCAATCTTTTGTACTGCAAGCTCTACTTACTTTAAAGACATCCACTGTCTATACTGTAATCCAGCCAATCATAAATTCCTTCAACTTAAAGTTCGTGATGGAAAAATTCCCAAGCATCTTCTGCTTTCGGCATGCAGAACTTCTGACTGCCTATCATTCTCAAAGCCTGGGAAGTGGAAGCAAATCACCATGCAAGAAAGCAGTCACATTCCCAAAGGGACATCATCCCCACACCTTCTTTTTGTCTAAGAAGTTCAGCCCAATCTCCTTAGAAACTGTACTAAGTTGTATTCTGATGAAAATAGATGAATGAAGAACAGTAAAAATAAGTACATATTCATCTGGCTTTCCTACGTTGATATAAAAACTGCAAATATAGAACAAATTGAAAAGGAAGGGTTGATGGGAGGGCAGTAGAATGAAAAAAAACTTAGATCATGTACAGGAATAAATGCGCTATGATGAATGTGATCATTATGTATATCTAAAAGGTACTGTTTCATTAGGGGCTGGGGAGATAGTTCAGTAGAGTAAGTGCTTGCATGGCAAGTGCAAGGGCTTGAGTTCAATCCCCAGTTCCACCCCCATAAAAATAAATAAATAAAAGTATCAATACAATTAATTTAAAAAACTGAATATAGGCAGGCCTAGACATCATGGCGTGGACGCACGCCCTCTGCTCAGGTTCTCGCGCCCTGGCAGCCCCGCTGATCAGACCGTGCTGGCTTCCGTCACACGCCCCCAGCGACTTCTGCGTAGCTGCCCTGGGCCAGCCCGTGCCCTCTCCTCGGTGCTGGC
>NW_004524583.1:12508583-12523035 GCF_000260255.1 Octodon degus
TTTTTTTTTTTGAGACAGGGTTTTGGTGTATACTTCAGGCTGGCCATGAACTCAGTGAGCCTCCTGCCTCCAGTTTCTGAGTACTGGAATTACAGCCATGCAATAACACACCTAATTTGGTCCTTTTAAAATATATTTTGTTCATATCCCACCCCTTTATACGTCTTCCCCCTTCTCCCTATCTAATATAGTCTCTTTCCTATTTTCTTGCCATCTTTTTCAGATTTCACATATTAGGGAAAGCATGCAGATTTGCTTCTCTTTGTCTGGCTTATTTTGCTCAACATGTCTCTAGATCCACCGGTTTTCTTATGAATGACAGAATTTCATTATTTTGTGGCTGAATAATACTTCAATGTGTGTATCTAATATCTATCTATCTATCTATCTATCTATCTATCTATCTATCACTCATTTTATCGATCCACTCATCTCCTGACACACATCTAGGCTGGTTCCATACCTTGGCCATTGTGAATTGTACAACACAATAAACAGCAGTACGCAGGATTCCTACAGTATGCTGAATTTTATTCTGGGTTTACACTAAAGTATGGTAGAGCTGGATCAAATGGCTAGCAAGATAGCTCAGTGGACTAAACGCTTGTTTAGGCAAGCACAGGGACCAGGGTTCAATCCCCAGAACTACATGCCACGCTAAGCTGGCCATGCAGACCAGGCAGGCGTGGTGGCGCACACCTGTAATCCCAGCGCCAAGGAGGCTGAAAACAGGGGGCTTACTATGAGTCCAAGCTGCATAGTGAGACCTTGTACCAAATACATTTTTTTTTTTTTTAAAGGCAGCTCTGTTTCTAGTGTTTGTGAAATATCCATTATGTGGCTGTACTCATTTACAATTCACCAGCAGTGAGCAAAGGTGGTCTCCCAAATTCACCAGCATTTATTGTTTTTTTATATTCTTGATGATAGCCATTCTGATCAGGGTGAGATGAAATCTCAATGTAGTTTTGGTTTGCATATCCTGCTAGGGAATTTTTTATTTTCTTTCAAAAAATATTCATTTATTTATTTGGTATAGGGCCTCACTATGCAGCTTGGACTGGACTCATAGTGATCCTGCTGTCTCAGCTTCGCCAGTTCTGGGATTATAGGTGTGTGACACGCCTGGTTTCAGGGCGCAAGGTTCTGGGGCCAGCATAGCATGTGGTACCAGGGATTGAACCCATGTCCATGCCCTTGCCAGGCAGGTGCTTAGACCACCAAACTACCCCCCCAGCTCAGGGAATTTTTTAATCAGAAGAATTTTTTCCAACATGTATGTTTTAAAATTAGAAATCTAGATCTTCCCCTTGAAAAAACTTTGAATAAAAAATGAAACACAATGAACTGCCTGCCAAAGTGTAAAAACTTCCAGGAACTACCACCAGAATGAAGATATACAATATTTAAACTTCCAAAAAGTTTCACTATTTTCCTCTGAAGCAACATTAATTCTAGACATAAGCAAACACTGGTCTGCTTTTTGTCTCTAGAGTTTTCTCTGTTCTAGGATTTCATATACATGAACTCACACAATACACAAATATGTTCTTTCATTAGGCCTCTTCTCCTCAGGACAACGTTTTCAGGTTTATGCTTAATCTTTTTTTTTTTTTTTTTTTTTTTTTTGGCGGAACCAGGGATTGAACTCAGGCCCTTGCGCTTGCCAGGGAAGCGCTTATTCCACTGAGCCATCTCCCCGGCCCCTCAGGTTTATGCTTTGTATTAAACAGTAGTACGGTTAGTGTTCTAGCATGTGATAGATCTCAATTTATCTATCCATTCAGCTGCAGATAAATATTTATTTTTTTTCTAATTCTTATCTACAGTATTATAAATAAAATTGCTATGAACACCTAGATACAAGCCTGTGGTCACATTTTCACTTCCCTTGAGTAAAAACTGAAGACCAGAAATGATGAGTTGTGTGCATGTCTAACTTTATAAAAAGCACTTGTGGTGTTTTCCAAAGTGGTTGTACCATCTAAGATACCCAACAAAAATGCTGATAGTTCTAGATGCTGCACACCATTGCCAACAATTAATGTTGTCAGGGTTTTAAATTTTAACCATTCATACACACACGATCATGTCATCTGTTTTTTTTTTTGTTTTTTTTTTCCTTTTGGAGGAACCGGGGATTGAACTCAGGCCCTTTTGCTTGCTAGGGAAGCACTTATTCTACTGAGCCATCTCCCCAGCCCCACTTTTTTTTTCTTTGTTCTTTTTATGATCATGTCATCTGAAGACGTCATTCTTTCTTATTTTGCAGAACCAGGGATTGAACTCAGGCCCTTATGTTTGCCAAGCAAGTGCTTATTCTATTGAGCCATCTCCTCAGCCCTAGACATCATTCTTTCTGATCTTTATGTTTCTTCCTTTACTGTACGATGGAACTGGCCAGGATTCTAAGAATAGTATTAAATAGAAGTGATTCAGGAGAGGCTACCTTGCTTTGTTGGCAAAGTTGCTTGTAGGTTTTGCAAATTTGCATTTTCTCAAGCTCAGGAAGTTTCTTTTTTTCTTTGGCAGAATCAGGGATTGAACTCAGGCCCTTGCGCTTTCCAGAGAAGCGCTTATTCCACTGAGTCATCTCCCCGGCCCACAGAAGTTTCTTTCCTAGTTTGCTGGTTTTTTTTTTTTTTTATGTGAATGAGAGTTTAATTTTATCAAGTGCTGTTCTGTACCTGTCAAGAAAATCAAATAATTTTTCTATTTTGTTTGATTTTACTTATTGAACTTAATTGGCCTTTGGATATCAATCCAACCCCTTTTAAATTCTGGCAGAAAATGCTATTTGATCCAAATTGCATTATATCTTTTATATATTGCCAAACTCAAGTTTCTCAACATTTGATAAAGGACTGTTGCATCTAAATTCACAAGGGCTAACCCTTTTATGGCAATGTATTTGAGTTACACTGGCACCTTCAATAAGACTGACGGGGGGCAACACTCAGCTCGCCAGCAAATTCCCATTTCATTAATTTAAACAAGGCCGATGAGCAGCAACTAACAAAGCTTTAATGTTAAGTGGCTTTTTAAATTGCTGAGATGAAATTCATGGCAATGTTTCTAAACTTTTGGTCTCTTTTTAAATGCTGGTCCTAAGTTCAACTCACTGAACTGATTTCAAGACCACTGAATTGCTGCCTCGAATTTGAAAGCATTACTGTGAGAGACTGCCAGAGAGAGAAATGGATGACCTCAGAACAGGTGGCAGAAATCAGAAGTGTAGCTGCAGTGGTCACTGGAAGCGAGCTGCATGCTACCAAGCTCTAGGAGGAAAATGTAGGAAGGACACAAGGCCTACCTTGCTTTCACACAAGTGAGATTCCTGCTAGCACTGAGTATTTTAAACCGAACTGACTCTGAGGCCTCAGAGATGAAAAATAATTGAGAGGCATTTTAAGAGTTTTGAATTAGTGATGTTGGATGGTAAAATTAGACTCATGGTAAAGTTACTGTATTTAGTTTGTGAAAAATCATGCAACTATGTAGTGTGAGTATATTCTCCTATGTGTATGACAAGCATGGTGTTTCCCTTTTCCCTCCTAACTTCCCTTCTTTCTTTGTTCTTATCTTTGAAATGGGCATCTTACTATGACCCGCCAGCTTGGTCTTGAACTCCAGGCCTCATCAACCCTCCTGCTTCAGCTTGGTAAAATCACTCAACTGGCATCACAGGTGTTTACCATCATACCCTGCGACATACACTTTTTTGCATGCAATTATTTCAATAAAAATTATAAACTCAAAATGTAGGCTCAGATGCATAATACTGAGATAGCAGACCTGTCATTTTTCAAATAGATGTCCTTTGTAAGCAAGGAATAGTTTAGCATAATTTCACATTCTAGAAAGTGACACAAATGAAGTAAAATCCTGGATTTTCAGCTGGGTACAGAGGCATAGACTCGTAATCCTAGCACCTTGAGAGGCTCAGAAAAAAGGATCACCAACTGTGAGCCCAGTCTGGGACTCAGCATAAATCTGTTTCAATAAAATAAAAAGTAAAAGGGTTGAGGATGCAACTCAGTGCAAAGAGACCCTGGGTTCAATCTCTAGTATCATGGGGAAAACTGTTTTTTCTAGAGACAACACAATTCAGGATATGGTTCCATTTTAATATGGAAAGCCATAATTTAATTTTCATTTATGGATGCTAAGAAGTTACCCATGTGAAGTTGCAGGGGGAGGGATCTGTAAACAGGGAAAGGCCTCCCTGGGCTTTCTCCCCAATTCTGACTAGAAAGTTAAAGCTTCACTGCAGAAAGCAATGAACAAGATGAGAAGGGAGGTGGACAAGCAGAGTACAGGGGAGACAGGCGTGCAAATCAAGGCAGCTGCACCTCCAGTAAGATGCAAAGGACACAAGGGGTGGTCACTTGAAAGAAAGCTCTTACACCCCCCACACCTATAAATCTATACATATAAGGGACATCCATATATGTCCCACTTTGGGGCCACCATCTTAGCATACCAGCCCCTTTACTTAATTGCTAACTCAATCTTGTATGCAAGGTTCCCATCCCCCATGCAGTCTCTCCCCCACACATACATTTACCAAACTCACAAATTCTAAAGATGCTGGCAGGACAAAGAAAACCAAATGAAATTCACTTAAGAATGTGCTTGAAGGGCCGGGGAGATGGCCCAGTTGAATAAGCGCTTCCCTGGCAAGCGCAAGGGCCTGAGTTCAATCCCTGGTTCCTCAAAAAAAGAAAGAAAGAAAGAAAGAAAGAAAGAAAGAAAGAAAGAAAGAAAGAAAGAAAAGTGCTTGGGTTTTCCAGCTCTGGATTCCTCCAATCTACATCTGTCTCTCCCTCCCTCCTCCTCTCCTCCCTCTCCCACTCTCCCTCTCTCTGGGTATCTTTCTGTCGCTTTCTTTTCTCTTATGCAAATAATGTGTCTTTGTCCTTTTAAGTTTGATCCCTTTAATCCTTTACTGGGGCTGCATTTACCATTCCCAGTTGGCTGCAATGTAGCAGTGCTATACACACTCCAGACACAACTAAATAAATCACAGAATTTTGGTGGCTGTAATTTTAATACCATTTGGAGAGATGCTGTTGGAGAATTTAAATGGCACCTTTTCATAATGTACCCACTTAATATTCAACAAACTGGGCTCTCATACACTGTGAGTAGGGACCTTCTATGGCGCCTCACTAGGTCAATACCTTGTTCTCCAAATTCAGGTCACAAATACCCTCCTCCTACTAGATTAATCTCTTGCCTGTCTTACTTCACTATACCAGAGTGGAACATCAGCAAACTGTAGGCCATCTGAGAATTGGTGCCTGTTTTGTAAATAAAGTTTTATTGGAACACAGTCATGTTCATTAACTCTCTATGGCTATTTTCATGTTACAATGGCAGAACTAAATGACTGCAATGGAAATCATATGGCCTATAAGGCCTACCAGATTCATTACCGTCCCTTTACAGGAAAAGTGTGCCCAAACCTGTTGCTCATGATTGTAAATTTGTTCACGTTCTATTGGCTGTGACTTTAAGGCAGGGATTAAAACTTACATTTTTTCTTTTCTTTTTTTTATTTTAGCACAGGGTGTACAGGGTCTCACTGCGTAGACTGGACTCCTAGTGATCCTCCTGTTTATAGCCTCCCAAGTGCTGGGATTACAGGCACGCACCACCACACCCAGTCTCAATTACCCAAGGGTGAACATGGCAGGCAAGGGGATAGAACTCCTGGCTCCTGCATCTGCCTAAGTAGGCACTTTAATCCGCTGAGCTATTTGGCTGGCCCTTACAAATTACACTTCTGAACTAACGCTATATAGTCAGAGATTTTGCAGATTTCTTAAAATGTTTTATTTTCAGACAAGCTCTAAATTGTTAAATTGCCTAGGTTGGGCTTGAATTTTCAATCCTATTGTCTCAGCTTCCCAAAGCACTGAGATTAAAGGTGTGTACCACCATGCCTACCTCCAAAAAGATTTTCTCAAAGGGAAATAATATATAACTTGTAGTCTTATGTTTTAGGAAAACTATGCACATGAATCTTTATGAGTAAAATCTAGCTTTACTAGTTAACAGGTATATGCTAAATGAGGTGAAAGGTTTGCTAAGAGTTTCAGTGAGAGCATGAGTTAATGCCTTATTAAAGGATGTTAGTCACACTACCTGTTAGCTGCTTCGTAACAAAGACAACTACTTCTGGGTGCCTATAAATCTGAAACTAAACATCAAGCCTAATTACAATTTCCAAAGGATGGTTAGTATTTTACTTTGTGATACATAACTTTACTGGAATTTAGACTTTTTTTTTTTTTTTAATTTATTGTGTGTGTGTGTGTGTGTGGCCAGCTCAGCCCACCAGGGGGCGGGGCTGGCTGGCATGTGGTGCTGGGGGATCGAACCGCGGTCCCTGTGCTTTGCCAAGCTTGTTCCAAGTAGGTGCTTTAGACTACTGAGCCATCTCGCCAGCCCTGGAATTTAGACATTTAGATGGACATAAAATCCTCCCATATTTTGGAGAGGTCTTTTGCAAGTGGGAAGGAAAAGGAAATCTATAAATGTTGAGAAGGGGAAGGAGAATTTAAACAATTAAAATATGTACATGTAGGCCAGGGAGATAGCTCAGCGGTCTAAGCACTGGCTTGGCAAGCACAAGGATCTACATTCGATCCCCAGTACCCCATGCCGTGCCAGCCACTGAAACCAGGGCTGTAATCCCAGTGCTAGGGAGACTAAAACAGGAGGATCACTATGAGTCTGAGTCTGTGCAGTGGGTGAGACCTGTACCAAATACATAAATAAATAAAAAGGTTAAAAAATATATGTACATGTACCTATCCTCCCTGGTAAATGTAATCATTAAGTAGTGCAACCATGTACTAATATTAAAAATAATGAAATTGTCCCCTTTTTATTCCAACAGTGCTTTCCCTATCTAAATCTTAGAACTTTTAGTACTGCCTTCTGAGTCAAGTTTATGAACCATAAGAACTCGGTCTTCTCATTCTGTAGCATCACAAATGAGAAATTTAACATGGTACTGGATGAAATTTAAATTTACCTTGTAACTTACTAAGCAGATGGGCATGCAGTAATTTATTTCCCCAAACAAACTATTTTTAGGGGTGGGAGTTAGGGGAGGATTCTACCAAAACTGGTAATATTCATCAAAATATGCTGCATACTTCGGAAGTAAAAAATTTTAACATTTTCTGCACAATCGCTTATGGCGGTACACCATTCCCTTAAGTTATAATTTTGAAGGGATTAACCTTTATTATGATAGAAAACAATGGCTAAGAGCAACACTCAACAAAAACTGTTTGAAATAAAAATGACCATCTTGAGGCTTTGATAAAAGAGCCGGGGAGCTAGCTCAGTAGATTAAGCACTTGCCTGACAAGCACAAGATCCTGAGTTCAATCCCCAGTACTGCAAATAAAATAAATAAAATATATTGTCATTAAGTGCAATTTAACTTCATATAAAAACATAAAATGGTTATTGGGTTATATACAATAACCTGGTTTTGTTAAAATCTGCATATATGTGTACACACAAAAACCTCACAAAATGAACAAAAACTTTAATGAATAATGACCATATAAAAACTATCAAAGTATATAAATAGTTTAGTAACGGAATCCAAATACTCATTGCTAATATAACTACCCTTCCCTCTAGTTTAGGACATAAAACTCAACCTAGCAAAAACTTATCTCCAATACCAGGGATTTACCTAAAATATATTAAGTTGTGGATGTAAATTCCTCATTCATGCAAGACCTTTTCAGTTCTTGTGTCTGCTTTACTTAGGTCCTGCTAGGTAATTCATCAGATGTATTCTACATCACACTCCCTGCTCTAAGGAATGCAAATTGATGATGTGATCAGTGGTTAGTGCACATCAGGCATGCATTTCTCACGTTACCAAACAAGTGTTTGGCAAGTCATTACAGGCTCAATTTTCTCCCTAGATACTTATACAGGAATTTCTCCAGTAAATTCCATCAGTATGGCCTGTAGCCTTCCGACACTAAATGAAATATAATACAATCAATTTACTTTTTCAAAAGATTTGTTGGACATATGCTTCAGATTAACATGCTGTTTTATACAGGACAAGGTAGGAGTATTCTATGACTCAAACCTTCAGGTAAGCTGCTTTTTTTTTCTTTTTCAAATGATCCCAGTTTTGATTTATATTCTTGGCTGCTGTTAATTACCTTCAGTTTCGTGACTTCTGTCCACAGCTTACAATTTTTATAGCTCTTTACTACATCCCATACCCTACAAAGACAAGCAGTGTATTTTCTGTAATAGGTCCATGTAGCTCTTATTTCACTACGATAATACTGTTTCTACTGTAAAAGAGAAAAGCTGATTAAAGTCAAAAGTATAAAGCTGATACATTATAGAGGTATGATAAGCAATCTCCGATCGAAATATTATTGTGTTTCTGTTAGAAAACATAAGACTTCTTCAGCAGACAAACACTTCACTGGTGATATTAAATTTCTTATAGTGAATATCACAGAGCAGAGTATCTTGAAGCAGAGGCTTTAGGTAAGGCTGGTTGTGTTCAAATCCCAGTCCCAACACCGGCTAAGAATACTGGATAAGTTATTTAATCTCTTAGTGGATCAGATATCTTCACCCACAAAGTAGTATCTACCTCACAGGGGTGTTGGGATGATTAAATTGGATAATACTGTACAAAGATCACATGAAGAGCTTCGTATAATGCCTGGAATATGGTAATTTGAAAGATTCAGTAAAATGTATGTTAAATATCTGCCCTGACTATATGGTCAGACACAGTCCTGAGCACCAACACACTGCTGGGAAGATAGGAAAAGGAGCAGAGAAAAGAACAGAGACTAGATGGTCTGGCAGAGAAAACAAGAGATGGAAGAGATAGACTGGACCAGTCCATGCTCATTCTCGTGTCAGAGTCCTGAGCGAAGTACAGTAGGAGTCTTCAACAGCCTAATCAGACAGGTGTTATTTAAATATAACAGATTTAATTTCTGTCATTCCCTCATTTTTTTTTTTTTTAGAGTAACTAAGAAAGTCAACAAAAATGATGTATGTTTAAGCCATACAAACTTGATGTATGAATACTGTGCCCTGTGGAAACACCTGTTACCAAAATTAACCCAGTCAACACACGCAATATTACAGTTGCCTTGCTGCTTGTGTTCTTTGTACTTAGCTGTGTGTGAGCGTCCCACAGTGCATCCATTTCCCTACAGATGACTCAAGTGTTTGTCTTTCTACAGAGCAGTGTTCCAATGTGCGTAAATTCTACTTTCTTTATACATTCATCTGTTGATAGACACATAGGCTGCTTCCAAGATTTAACTATTATGCATTATGCAGCTATAAACACTGTTAGGCATGATTCACTATAATATGACGTTAACTCTTTTGGGAAGTTACCTAGGAGGAGGACAGATACATCAATGAAATTTCTATTTAGCTTTTTGAGGAATGTTCATACTGATTTCCATTGTGGTTGTACTAACTGATATTCTACCAACAATAAAAAAGGGTTTCTTTTTCCCCACGGCCTTGCCAGCAGTTGCTACTTGAATTTTTTCTCCTGTTAAATGTCTAATCATATCACTTGCCTATTTCTGGAATGGGTCTTTATTTGGGGGGTGGATCCTAATTTTGTCAAGTGCTTTACATATTCTAGATATTAGTTCTCTGAGGAAGGGCTAACAAAATTTTTTTTCTATTCTGTAGGTTTTGGTTTTCTTTTCATTCTGTTGGTTGTCTCTTTTGTTGTGCAGAAGAAGCCTTTTAATTTGATATGATCCCAATCAATGGCTCTTGGTGCTATTTCCTATTAATTCTAAGTAAAAAGCAAAATATAAGACTCATAATAGGAATTAGGGAGATGGACCTTTCCCAAAGAGGAAGATGATGAAGAGATAGAGGGACAGAAGGAGGGAAATAGGAAGAAAAAAGAAATGCAGATGTGCTACATCCGAGTATCAACTCCACGCAAGGAAGGTAAATACTATGTAGTGCAAGCTACAAATAAAAAAGATCCACCTTCTTAGCAGATTTCAGGTATACACTGTAACATTGACTGCAGTCACACTGCTAAACATTAAAACTGGAAAACGTCAGTGCACACCCGACCCCCAACCTCCCACCCCTCCAGCTTCTGACAGCCAACACTCCACTCTGCTTTTACGACCACTTTAGGTTGCACATGTAAGTGAGGCAGGGTTTGCCTATGAATGGTCTACTTCACCTAGCATACTGTCTTTTCAGATCCATCCATGTTGTCACAAATGGCAGGATAAGGGCTGGGGAGATGGCTCAGTAGAATAAGAGCTTGCCTGGCAAGCACTAAGGGCCTGAGTTCAATCCCTAGTTCCGCCAAAAAAACCCAAACAACAACAACAACAAAAATGGAAGGATTGCTTTCATTGTTTCTTTCCTTCTCTTTCCCTCCCTTCCTTTTCTTCTTCTTCTTTTTTTTTTTTTTTTTGTAAAATGTTGGCCTTGAATTCATCAGCATGCTGCCTTAGTCTTCTGAGTGCTGAAATTATAGGCATGCACCACCATGCCTGCACTCGATTCTTTTTTTCTTATCTTATAGTCCATCGTGTGCGTGCATGTGCACAATTTCTTCACCCCATCATCCACTGCTGGACACAGTAATTCCACATTTTGGTTCTTGTGAATGTGATGCCGTGGACATGAGCCTTGGTGTACTGATTTCATTTCTTCTCAGCAGACTAGATATAGACTGCAGTCACGTGGCAGTTCCAGTTCACTTTCTAAGGAACCGCCACACATCTTTGCAAATGGCTCTTTCAGCAGTGGATCCTCCTTTAATCCTTGCCACACCTTACGTTCTCTTTTTGATGTATCATTCTAACAGGTATGAGCTCATATCTAACTGTAGTTGGGTTTGCATTTCTCTGATGATTAGCTTTATGAAACATGTCTGTTGGCCAATCACCTTTTGAGAAACGTCTACACAGCTTTGTGGCCCTCCTTAAAAACTGAACTGTTTTGTTGCTATTGAAATTTACTGAGTTCTTTATATTCTGGATATTACACCTTATCAGGTGTACTCTGCAAACACATTTTCCTACTCTGAGGTTATATTCTCACTCTGTTACCGTTCCTTTTGTTGCCCAGAAGCTTTTTAATTTGAGGCACTCCCATCTACCTATTTTTGCTTTTGTTGTCTATGTCATATATAAAAGAAAAAAAATCAGTCCAAATCTGTGTCATGAACTTGTTCCTCTATGTTTTCTTCTAGTGGCTTTAGAGTTTCAGGGCTTATATTGAATTCTTTAATTCATATTAGGTTTATTTCTATAATGTGCTATGAGTTAAAGGCCCAACCTTATCTTCTGCACGTAAATATCCAGTTTCTCCAACACTACTCATTGAAGATATGGTATTTCCCACTGTATGCAGCTGGCACCTCTGTCAAAGACCCACTGAATGCAAGCGCATAATGTACTTCTGGGCTCTATTCTATCCCACCAGTCTACATGTTGGTTTCTATAATGATACTGCACTGCTAGTTTATAACAGCCTTAGTGTCTACTATGAAACACGCAGTATGACACCTCCAGTTCTGTTCATTAAGATGCGTTAGTTTCAGTGTTTTCAGTTGTTCCATGTGAATTTTGATCATGTTGCACAGCATGAATATTTTAACAATACTAATTTTTTAGAAGAACACAGACCAGCTTATTTGTGTCATTTTTAATGTTTTATTAGTTTACAAGATCTTCTACATCTTCATTTAAACTTATTTCTATTATATTTTTGCTACAATTTATCTCTCTCTGGTTTTTTTTCAGAACCGGGGATTGAACTCAGACCTTTGCGCTTGCAAGGGAAGTGCTTATTCTATGAGCCATCTGCCCGACCCCTTTTGCTACAATTTGTAACTAAGATTGATTTCACATGCCACAGAAACCATGCAGTTCCTTTTCAGATAGTTTATTGTTAGGGAAGAAGAGAAAACATGGGCTGGGGAGATGGCTCAGTGGAATAAGTGCTTCCCTGGCAAGCACAAGGGGCTGAGTTCAATCCCCGGTTCCGCCAAAAAAAATAAAAAAGAAGAGAAAACAGACTTTGTGTGTTTGGGTACTTTGTATCCTAACATTTTAAAATTCTTAATCCTAACAGTTTTGTACAGTCTTTAGGGTTTTCTATGTAATAGATCACCTC
The DNA here is from genome assembly GCF_000260255.1 of Octodon degus. NCBI lineage: Eukaryota > Metazoa > Chordata > Mammalia > Rodentia > Octodontidae > Octodon > Octodon degus. The sequence goes on from NW_004524583.1 coordinate 12,520,785, forward strand.
ATCCTCAGAACCCATACTACTTTGTCCTTTCTGATCTGAATGCCTTTTATCTTTTTTTCTTACCTAATTACTCTGGTTAGGACCTTCCTTCTATTTAACTAGTGAGGAAAATAAAAGAAAGACACAACCTGTACACTGCTAAGGAATCTGGTGTGTAGCATTCTTAAAGATAAGGTAAACATTAGCGGGATCACCTATATTGAACTGCTCCTGACAACACCAATTTTGATGGTCATCCAGTTATACATATGATACATTTATACTTAGGTCTTTAACCCAAACAGTCTATCGTCCTAAATATACAAATTTGAAAAAATTCAAAGAATTATCATGGTTTTAAATTTAAGTTCTGTACTAAACAAGTACCAGACTGCTCAATAAACTCTGACATCTTCTTCTTTTTTTTTTTTTTTTTTTTTTTTTTGTATTTTAGGAAAGGGTCTACAGGGTGTTCAGGGTCTCACTACTAGATTGGACTAGTAGTGATCTGCCTGATTAAGCCTCTCAAGAGCTGGGATTACAGGCGCACACTACCACCTGACATCCTTTCTTTAAAAAAACCTTTTTTGGGGGCTGGGGAGATAGCTCAGAGGCATAAGCACCTACCTGTCAAGCACAAAGTCCCAACCTCAATCCCCAGATCCCCATGCTGTGCTGGCCCTGGAACCCTTGGTGCACTGCACCAGCCCCAGAACCAGGGGTGGTGGAACATGCCTGTAATCCCGGCACTCAGAAGGTTGAGACAAGTGAATCACTATGAGTTCAAGATCAGCCTGGGGGCTACTATGTGAGCACAAGGCCAGCGTGAACTGTGTAAGATACTGTCTAAATAAATAAACAAATAAAACCATTTTTACTTTACTGGACATTTTAGATACTCATAGTGCTAACATTTGTCACGGGGAAAGCACACCTGTACATGGTACATTCCGCTTCTTCTATAACCACTCTCCTCCACTCCCTTCAGCCCCTCTTCCCCTCTTTTTTACGAAAGTGTTTCCATTTTTCCTATTTTTTGTTCCTTCTTTCTTTCCTCCTCCCTTTGTTTCCCTTCTCATTTGAACATTTTTCTTTTTTTGTATTTTAGAGAAGGGTCTACAAGGTGTTCAGGGTCGGACTCATAGTGATCCAACTGTTTACAGCTTCCCAAGTGCTAGGATTATAGGTGCTCACCACCACACCCAGTTTCTATCTCTGTCTCAGCGTGCCCCAGGGGCAGGGCTGGCATGGCAGGCCCGGGGATTGAACCCCTGGCCCCTGGGCCTGCTTGCAGGCACTTTAATTCACTGGGCTATCCGGTTGGCCCTTTTCCTGTTATTTTCTAATATCTATTTTACACTTTCTGTTTCACATGCCACAGAAACCATGCAGTATTAACATAAGTGTGCCCAATTTATTTCATTTAAGAGTATGGTCTGAAGGTGCATCCATGCAACTAGAAGTGTCTCAGGCTTATCTTTCTTCATGGCAGAGTAGTACTCCACTGTATTTAAAAACCTCACATCTTCTTTAGCCATTCATTTGTTGGTGGATATTTGGACCGTTTTCAAGATTTAGCTATTACAAACTGTGCATCTATAAACATGGGTGTGTACGTATGACTATGGTATGATGCTTTTAATTCTTTCAGAAAGATACTAAGAAGAGGAATAGCTGGGTCAAATGGAACCTCTAGTTTCTTCTTTTTTTTTTCCAGAACCGGGGATTGAACTCAGGCCCTTGTGCTTGCCAAGCAAGCGCTTATTATACTGTGCTATCTCCCCGGCCCCTAGTTTCAGTATTTAGAGTGATCTCCACACTCATTTCCACAATGGTTGCACCAGTCTACGTTCCCCCAACAGTGCAGAAAGGTTCTTTCTCCCACACAGCCCTGCCAACATTTGCTACTGATTTTTTGATAATAGCTATTTTTTCTAGAGTCAGAAGGCATTTCAGAGTTGATTTAATTTGCATCTCTTGAAAGACAAGTGATGTTGAACATTTTTTAATATAGTTATCCACCATTTCTAATTCATCTAGGAAGCATTTATTTACTTACTTCAGATGCCCATTTTTGAACTGCGTCTTTTAATTTGGGGTGGTCTGATATTTTAAAATTCTTTTTTTTTTTAAATATTTATTTATTTATTTTTATTTATTACATTTATTTATTGTGTGTGTGTGTGGCCAGCTCAGCCCACCAGGGGGCGGGTCTGGCAGGCACGTGGTGCTGGGGATCGAACCGCGGTCCCTGTGCTTTGCCAAGCTTGTT
>NW_004524583.1:12523135-12534690 GCF_000260255.1 Octodon degus
CCCATCTTGTGCATATAAATGTATGGCTGTGCCCCTGGGGATCGAACCGCGGTCCCTGTGCTTTGCCAAGCTTGTTTCAAGTAGGTGCTTTAGACCACTGAGCCATCTCTCCAGCCCCTTAAAATTCTTTATATATTCTAGATATTACTCTTTTGGAGCAAAAGGTTTTTCCCCCACACTGTGGATTGTCTCTTCCCTCTGTTGGCAGTTTCTTTTGTTATGCAAAAAAGCTTTTTAATAAGATGAGATATCAGTTGTTCACTTTTTGTGATAATTCCTATACAATCAGGGGTTTTGTCATTTAAGTTTTTGCTTATATCTGTGTCTTTAAGAGTTCTATCTATTCTATCTTCCAGCAGATTTAGTAGGATACTTGAATGTTTAGGTCTTCTATCCGTTTCAATTTTAGTTTAGTGATTGGTGAAGGTTATGGGTCTCATCTTCATCTTTGGCATGCAGAAGGCCAGTTTTTCCAATACCATTTCTTCCAATGAAGGTGTCTGGCTCTCCTGTCAAATATACGGTGGCTGAGTGTGGCTGGACTTGTTTCTGCATCTTCTAATCTGTTCCACTGATCTTTAGATCTTTCTTTTCCCCATTACCATGCTGTTTTTATTCCAGTAGTTTTGTAGTATAATTTCGAGTTAAGAGATTTAGATGCTCCCTGCCTTGCCTTTGTTGCCCAGAATTGCTTTTCCTACTCTAGGTCTCTTTTGGTTCCAAATGAATTTTAGGATTGTTTTCTCTAATTCTATGAGATATGTTACTGATATTTTGATGGGATTACATTAAATCTGTGTAACAATTTTGGAAGTATGGTCATTTTCACTATATTGGTTCTTCCTACCCTAAAACAAAAGATATCTTTCCATTTTCTCTTTTTTTTTTGTACCAGGAATCAAACTCAGTCTCTTGGGCTTGCCAGGCAGTCATTTGTTCCACTGAGCTATATCCCTGGCCCGTCCATTCTCTTCCTTTTTTTCCCCCCTGTATTTAGGACAAGGTCTACAGAGTCTACAGGTTCTCACCACATAGGTTGGACTCATAGTGATTCTTCTGTTTTCAGACTCCCAAGTGCTGGGATTACAGGTGTGTGCCAACATGCCTGTCCATTTTCTGATATCTTCTTTGAACTCCTTTTTCAGAGTACTGTAGTTTTTAATGTAAAGGTGGTCCTCCCCCCTCTCTTCTTCCTCTTCCTCTTCCTCTTCTTCTTCTTTGGATGCTATCGTGAAAGGTATTGTTTCCCTAGCTTCTTTTTCACTGAGTTTGATATATCTGTACAGGAAGGATACTGATTTTTGAGTGTTGACTTTGTATACAGTTATGATAATTAACTTGGGTATTATAGAAGTCTTTCAGTAAAGTTAACACTAGAGTTCTTAAAATGTGATTTTTAGGATTTTTTTTGGGGGGGTATTTTAGTAAGGGTCAACAGGGTCTCAGTATGTAGATCAGACTGGCGGTGATCCACCTGTGTTCACCCGGCCAAGAGCTGTGATTACAGGTGCATGCCAAAATGCCCAGACTCAATTGCCATCTCAGCACACCCAGGGGCGGCACTAGTATGGCACACCAAGGATGAACCCTAGCCGTTGCACTTTAAAATCTGTTTCTGTAGAGTTCTCTCACATGAAAACTGATAATCATCTAATTCCAGTGATTTTAGGGTTGTAATTACAGAAGAGTATATGAACTTTCTTTTTACATTAATTAGTATTTAGTAATACTTACTGAAGCGTCTGAGTGCTTAGTTAACAAGATATACTGAACTCTGAAAAAATATGTTAATTATCATAATTATAAGGTCTACGGGAAGAATGAAACCATAGACTGTAATAACATGAAAAAAACTCCTGCTTTGGAGTATGGAGAAAAGTTAGCTTGATTTACAACAAAGAAAGAGGTATTAAATGCATTCATATTTTACTTTTGAAGAGGAATGATGAAAATTTCTGATAATGGTCAGGCCATGATGGAGTAAGCCCACTTCTGACCTCAATCACCCACTGAAAAATTGTGGACAAAACACACAAAAACAAGTACTTCAGGGGCCGGCCAGATAGCTCAGCGGATTAAAGCATCTGTTTAGGCGTGCCATGCCAGCCTCACCCATGGGGCTTGCTGAAATGGTGATTGAGACTGGGCATGGTAGTGTGCACCTGTAGTCCCAGAGCTTGTGAGGGTAAAAACAGGAGGATCACTACAAGTCCAATCTAAGTAATGAGATCCTGTAGACCTTGTACTAAATACAGAAAATAAATAATAAAGCACCTGTTTAGGCAGATGCAAGGGTCAGAGGTTTGACCCCCAGGCCTGCTCTGGTGCCCCCACTGAGACAGTGAATAAGCCTGGGCATGAACCCTGTAGATCCTGTACTAAATACATTAAAAAAAAAAAAAAAAAAAAAAAAAAGACAAAAGAACTGCTTCAGGACTAAAAAAAATAGGGGTAGTGGGGAAGCTCAGTGTAATAAGTGCTTGCCTGGCAAGCATGAGGTCATGAGTCTGATCCCAGGTACTACCAAAAAGAGAAAAAAAAAAATAGGGTTATATTCTGGTTTCTCTTCAGAGCATATAAATCTTTCACCTTTTTAAAAAAATAAACATTAATAAGAAAGAAAACAACAAAAATTTCAAGAGAAATCTCAACCTACTTGGCCAGTGGGCCAGAAAAAAGACCCTGCTGATAGGTGTCGTCATAGAGGTAAGCACTGCCCATTCCTTGTCTTTTTTGCCTCTTTTTTCTTTCCTGGTCCCACCTTGATGGCAATTCTAGTTCTACAAACTGCATGGCAACAATATAGGCAGTTAGCACCTCACCAACCCATCAACAAAACACACCAATCCAACCCAACCCAATCCAGCAAAACCAGACCATCTTTCTGGACATAGCGTGTAGGACAGAAGAGTATGAAGAAACTCGGGAAAGCAAGAACTCAAGGACTAATTAAAAGAGGGAAAGGAGAAGAGCTAGGAAACATGACAGTGACAAGCCATACAGTTATATATAGAAGATGGGCAAGGCAATGATCCTGAGAATCTTCAGAAGATTTTTGAATCTAGCAGTTAATTGGAAAGATTCTCACCCTGACTAACTATATATACTGACACTTGTGAACTAAGCAACTGCATTGAAAATGGCAATTTGTAATAGTAGGTTCATGCTTGGAGTGCCTGTCATTCTGATCTTCTGAATACAGGCTGCTTGTCATGACATGCCAGTTGCTGCTGTGCTGCCTCTCGGGTAGATGATTGTTCAAAAAGAAGGGGGTGGTGAATCAAGGCAGGAGACAGGAAAAGGAATGTTGTGGGACTGTCCTGCTTCAAGGTTGTATATGGTTAGATTTTTGGACTTACGTGTGAATGTAAGAAGTATATAATTCTTTATGCCTATTTTAAAAAATATATTCTAATTTTTAATGTTTTTTTTATCATATTCTATAGGGACTTAAAGTTCAACATATCAATACTTGATGAAAAATACCTGTTTCATGTTATTCCCAAGATGTTTGATATTCAGACAGTGAGGTAAGCCTAACAGCCTAGGTTGTATGGTAATAACAATAAGCTTCTCTTCTGGAGGGTTAACAACCTGTTTGCAGATCAAAATTAGAGAAAAAGGAAGGCTGCAAGGAAAGCCAACATTTTGGCCCTAGCCTTCCGAGGTCAATTAAGACTCAGGACATATGAGAACTTGTACTGTAACGTCATGTAACTCAGTAGTGTCCCAAACTTTCTGATCAAGGAGATTATGGGGCCAAAGAGGAAAGTGACTGATGATGTAGAGTGTGCCTAAGGAGAGTCACATGGAGAGAAAACATTCTTTCAGGCTTTCACAGAGAGCACATTGGCCAAGCAATGGCTGTGACTCATCCACATGGCTGACACTGACAAAGGATCTACAATCTGAGGTACAGGATCTCAGGATAAATCCTGAGGGGATTTCACTGACCTTATCAGACCCAAAAGCTACAACTCTTGTTGCATAGGTCTTGCTTTATCTTGGTCTTAACCATCCAGCAGAAAAGTATAAAAATGAAGTATAAGAAGTAAAGCCATGTTGTTATGTTGAGCTGTAGGGGACTTAGGTCAACAATTTCTGACATTGCCAGTGAAGCGGAAGCCCCAATACTATTATGGACTACTGGACTCTTTTAGAATATCTTGTTGAGTTAACACACCTATAATATTCAAATAACGGAACTAAACAAGAAAAGGGGATACAAATGAATGTCCATTTTGTATCTGTGTATTCAAAATGATTAGGATAGATACATAGTTTACATTCTCTTAATGAATAGAGGGATTTGTTCTAATAGAGTTTGTAAATAGGATATCATGTCCACATCTTGTACAGCAAATAACCACTAGGAAGAATGTATGCAATGTGCTAATTATTGAAACTGTCCTACCAATTTGGTTTGAAACTGTCTCATTGCTATTTGTTTCTCAATAAAATTATGGGGGAAAAGAAAAACAACCTTGGTTATTCTGTTGTTTCTTCCCTGGCCACAAGGCTGCTTGTGTCACACGCAGCTATGCAGTGTCAACACAGGCAGACAGAATTCCTAGAGCTGCAGTGGGGAACCTATGACATGAGTGCTGTTTTTAAGATGAAAAATTTTAATGTATGAGTTGTTATTTCTAAATCAAAACCTTGGTGTTCAGGTTTAACTGCAGAGTTGGCACTTAGTGATAAATACCTGGGTTTTGGTTTGCAGTCTGGGCAGTTCACTATCATTGTCCTAGAGAAACCTTTCTGGATAGAGGAACATGATGGGGGAGGGAGGTGCCTCAAGAGCCCAAACATCCAAGGATTACTGAAGAAGAAAGAGCTGAGGGATGAGGACCCTTAATCCTGCACATAAATGGCACAACTCCCAGGACACCCTAAATACTGTAAAGCACTTGAAAAGTTAATTAAAATCAGAAACATTATCCAAAAAACACAAGCTGACCTTGTAGTCTAAACTTAAACATGATGGCTTGCTAACATGAAATAAATACTCTCTAGGAAATTTTGATATGACTCAGTCTCAAATTACAATGTTAAAATGTACGCAATGCAATCAAAATTACAAACAAACAGGAAAATCTACAAAGGAAAAGGCAACCTCACCTTATGACAACAGATAATGAGAATATTCAGACTCTGAAGTGGGTAGGACTATACTCTTTGAGAAGGCCTCAAATGAATGGATGTCCTCAACAGAGGAACAGAAGCTATTAACAGGAACCAAGCAGAAAGTTTAGAATTGAAAAACCTAACACCTGAAATAGTAAATTTGCTGGATGAAATGAATAGAAGAATAAAGATGAGACAGGAAAGAATCAGGAACTTGCTGCAATGGTAAAGAGAAGAAGAACCAATAAAAAACACATGGCTCACAAAGCTGAGATAGTTACAGTCTGGGACTTTACCCAGAAAGTTTGTTTTGACCTTTGGTCAGTACATACCAGTTAGAAGCCAGTCACTGTCAAATGGATATACTAAACTATATCCTTCCTATGAGAAATCTACCTTATAATGAATAACACAGGCTAAAAATAAAAGGGGAAAAATTTATTTATTTATATATATATATATATATATATATATATATTTTTTTTTTTTTTTTTTTTTTTTTTTTTTAGGAACCGGAGATTGAACTGAGGCCCTTGCTCTTGCCAGGCAAGCACCTATTCTACTGAGCCATCTCCCCAGCCCCCTGAAACATGTATTTAAAGACAATGATAGAAAGAAAACTGTATAGCTATAGTAAGATCAGCTAGAGTAGGTCTCAGAAAAAAGAATATTACCAGGACTAAGAAGCATATTACATAATCATTACAAAGATTAATTCTCCAAAAGGGCATAACAACCCTAAATAGGTAGCCACCAACCAAAAGAGCTTCAGTCCACATAAAGTAAACACTCACAGGAAGGAAAGGAGAAAGAGATCAATCCTAAGCCATGATCAGAGTCTTCAATATCTTTCAACAGTATAAACCACCAAAGATATACAAGAGCAATATTATGAAATAATTTAACCCAACTGACGTTTAGGTCATTAAACCAAGTAACAGAATGTACATTCTTTTCATGTGCACATGGAAAATTCAACAAGATAGACATATTCTAGACCATTTAAAAAGATCTACAAATTTCTAAGTATTCAAATCATCCTACTAATGTATCTCTACCAAAACGAAATTAAACCAGGTTTCAGTGACAGAAAGTGGAAGGAACCACCACTCAAACACTGTGAAATCAATTAGTACACTTCTAACTAACACATATGTAAAAGTGGAACTTGCAAGGAAAATCTGAAAATATTTGGAACTGAATGAAGACAAAAATATAGCATATTAAAGCAATGTTTAAAGGGAAACATACCATTAAATTATTTAAAAATTTGAAATCAGTGAGCTTCTACCTTAAAAAACACTTGAAAAGGGAACTATTAAAGCCCAAGGCAAGCAAAAGGAAGGTAATAATGATAAGGAAAATAAATTAGTGAAATAAAAACCAGAAAAATCAATAGGAAAAAATAAAATGTGATTCTTAGGAAAAAAAAAAATCAATAAAGTTGATTAACATCTAGCTAGAATAACCAAGTCAAAAAGAAAGGTGTGCACACAGAAAACAAGGCAGAAGGATCACATCATCACATAATCACGAGCCTGAGGCCATCCTGAGCTACACTGTGTGTTCAAGACCAGTCTAGACTATATATCAAGACTCTGTCTCAAAAGAGAAAAGGGGGGGGGGCAGGGAGATGGCTCAGTAGAATAAGTGCTTGCCTGGCAAGCGCAAGAGCCTGAGTTCAAGCCCTGGTTCCGCCCTCCCCCTCAAAAAAATCTACCCAAGGAGAAACAGGATATTATCAATATCAGGAGATCTCATTACAATTAGAAGAAAATTAAACTTTAAGGAATGTTTCTGAACAACTTCATACTCATAAATTCTTCAGCCTGAAAAAATAAAAGATTTCTTCGAAAGATACAAACTTCAAACCATACTGAAGAAACATGTCACTGGAATGGCCCCTAAAGAAATTGAATCCCTAGTTAAACACCTTCCAATATAGAAAACTCCAGATCTAGATGGTAAATTTTACCAAATATTAAGAAAAAACATCATTGGTTCTTTAAGTCTTTTCCAGGATATAAGCAAGTGTAGTTGGAGCACTTTCCAGCTGCACTTAAGAGGCCATCATTACCCTGATTAAAAACAACAACAAAACTACAAAGACACAGAGAGGAAAGCCAGATCAGCATCACTGATAAACAAAGACACGCAAAAATCCTTCAAAAGTAACTACTGCCAGCCAGCCAGCTCAGTGATTAACCCAACTGCTTAGGCAAAGCGCAGCAACCAGGGTTCCAGCCCATCACACTTAAGGTGCTGGTGCTGGCTCCGCCCCATGGCCTGCTGAGACTACACTGAGACTGAGTGTGGTGGCACCCACCTGTAATCCCAGTGTTTGGGAGGCTGAAAACAGGAGGATCACTATGCATCTGATCTGTGTATTGAGACCTTGTAGATTCTGTACTAAATACACTTAAAGACAAAATAATAATAAAATAATAGCAATAATAAAGATTGTGATCACCTTTTTTGTATTTAAAAAATCACAATTCCAACATGAGGCTGAATAGAAATAAAAGCTGGCATTTCTTGTTTTCATTTAGCATCTGACTTACTAAGTATGATGTCAGCTGTGGGCTTTACAGATTACCTTTTCTCAGGTTAAGGAAGTTCCATTCTATCTCTAGTTTACTGACAGAATTTATCATGAATGGATATTAAATTTTTTATCAGATGCTTATTTCCATCTGATAAACTTGCATATAGACCCTCTCTTTGGTTGTTTACAGTATCCTTTTGTGTGCTGTGGGACTCAAGTTGGTAGCTTTTTTATTTTTTATGTGTTTAGTACAGGGTCTACAATAGGGTCTCACTATACAGATCAGACTCATAGTGATCTTCCTGTTTTCACCTCCCAAGCACTGGGATCACAGGTGCAGGCCACCATGCCCAGTCTCAATCAATGTCTCAGTGCACCCTGGGGGCGAGGCTGGCACTGTCAACCTCAGCTGCTGAGCTCTGACTCTGATTTTTTTTTGTACTGGGGATTGAACTCAGGATCTTTTGCTTGCCAGGCAGATGCTCACACTACTGAGCTATCACCCTGGCCCTTGTCCTCATACTGGATATTGCACTCAGCGCAACAGGGAAAGAAGCTAAGAAGCTAGGTGTGGTGGCACCCATCTGCAATCCCAGCACACACACACACACACACACACACACACACACACACACAAGCAAAAAAGGGAAAGAAAAAAAATAAGGCAGACTAGAAAGGAAAACATTAAGCTGTCTCAATGCATAGATTATGTGATTATGCAGCAAATCCCAAGGAATCTACAAAAAAGCATCCCTAACTAATAAGTGAATTTAGTATTTCTGTAGAGTATCTATACCTCTAGAAATCTCAAAAATTTTAAGTATTATTTATAATTTCAATACAAGCATAAAATATTTTTAAAATATCAACTGTGTCTTACGTTAATAGACTCACCTCAGTCAGAATCCCAGTATGATTTTTTTTTCCCCCCGGAACCAGGGATTGAACTCAGGTCCTTTCGCTTGCCAGGCAAGTGCTTATTCCACTGAGCTATCTCCCCAGCCCCTGTGACTTCTTTTTGGTAGACTCTGACAAACTAACATTTTTATGGAAAGCCAAAATAAATTTGAACAATAAGAACAAGTTAGAAAGACTATTACCTGATTTTAAGATTTGCTATTAGCTACAATCATCAAGACTCAAGTAATATAGTATTGGTAAAGAACAAAGATACAGATCAACAAAATAGAACAGAAAATCCAAAGGCAGATCAACAAAAATATGGTCAATAGATTTCTCAAAAAGGTGTGAAACAATTCAATAGAAAAAAGGTGCTCTTTTATACAAATCATTTTGGAACTACTGAACATCCATCCTTATGCCAAAAAAAATACAAAGTAAAATGTTGTTCTAAATTATATCAGAGTGGGCCAGAGAGCTAAATATAACTTAAAATTGTAGAAAAAAAACTTTATTAATTTGAGTGTACATGCAGGGGTTAGATAAAACATCAAAAGCATAATTTGTTAATGAGAAAAGTGACAAACTGAATTTCACTAAGAACTACTTTGTGAAAGATACTGTTAAGACAAAGAATAGGGGGCTGGGGAGATTGCTCAGTGGAATAAGAGCTTCCTTGGCAAGCACAAAGGCCTGAGTTCAATCCCCAGTTCCACCAAAAAAAAAAAAAAAAAAAAGCAAAAAAGACAAAGAACAGAAGCTGGACAGAGTAGTGCACACTTGTAATCCTAGCACTGGAGAGGCTGAGGCAGAAAGACTAGTATGAATTCAACACTAGCCTAGGCTACATAGTGAGTTCAAGTCCAGCCTGGGCTACATAGTGAGATCCTGTCTCACAAAAGAAAAAAAAGAAAAAAAAAAAGAGAGAGAGAGAGAAAATATTTTCAGATCACTTATCTGATAACTACCAAAACTCAATAAAAAAACAAGTTTTAAAACAGGCAAGATTCTGTCACTAAAAAAGATACTAATGCAAATAAGTGCACAAAAAGATGTCAACATAATTAGTCATAAGGTAATTATAAATTAAAATAAAATTGAGGCACCATTGCCCACCTATTAGGCTAAAATAAAAACTAAATAATAATGCTAAATGCAAAATGATACTGTCGCTGGAAAAAGTGTTTGTCTCCTTCTTATGAAGTTAGACATATACTTTCCATATGACATAGCAATCCCACTATAAGCATCTATGCAAGAGAAGTAAAACTCACTCATATAAAAACCTGTGCCTCATGGAGAGAAAACATTCTCCCAGGCTTCTGTAGAGAGCACATTGCTCAAGCAGTGGTCGTGACTCATCCACATGGCTGACACTGACAAAGGATCTACATACTGTGCTATAGGGTTTCAGGATAAATCCTGAGGGGAGTTGACTGACATTATCAAATACAAAAGTTACATTTCTTGTTATATTGGTCTTGCTTTATCTTGGTCTTAACCATCCAGCAGAAAAGTATAAAAACAAAGTATAAAATGTAGAGCCATATTATTATGCTGAGCTGTAAAAGGCTCATGTCAACAACTTCTGACATTACCAGTCCTACAGAAAACCTACTACTATTATGTACTACTGGACTATATTGTAATATTTTGCTGAATTCATGTACCTACAATATTTATTTTTTTTTTAAACATTTATTTATTTGTGGGGGGGGGCAGCTCAGCCCACCAGGGGGCGGGGCTGACTGGCATGTGGTGCTGGGGGATCAAACCGTGGTCCCTGTGCTTTGCCAAGCCTGTTCCAAGTAGGTGCTTTAGACCACTGAGCCATCTCTCCAGCTCCCCTACAATATTTAAATAACAATGGAATACCCTTCTCTGACAAAACTAAACAAAAAAAGGAAAAAAAGAAAGGACCATTTTGTATCTGTATATTCAAAATAGTTAGTATAGATATACAGCTGCATTCTCCTAATTCAGTGCATTGAGAGATTTATTCTAATAGTGCTTCTGGAGGCCAGGACATCATGTCTGCATTTTGTACAATGAATAACCACTAAGACAACAATATGCAATGTATTAATTATTGAAACTGTTCTTGTAATGTTTTGAAATTGTCTCATTGCTATTTGTTTCTCAATAAAATTATTTTAAAAAGAAAAAAAAAAAAAAACCTAAGCCTAAGTGTTCATAGTAACTCAACTCATAACCACCGAAACTGGAAACAACCCACTTGTCTTCCAGCTGCTAAAGGAGCAAACATGGTTCATCCAGATGACAAAATACTACTCAGAAATAAAAAGGCACAAACTACTGATATGAAGAATAATATGATTATTCTTAAAAACATTATGCTAAAAAAAAATTATGCTAGGTGATAAAGGCTATAACCAAAGGATCCATGATTCCATTTGTATGACATTGTGAAAAGGCAAGACTGTAACAGTGGAGAAGTTTGGATGCCAGGAATTGGAAGTGAAGTAAAGATCTTTTTTTTCCCTCCCATTTTATATATTTGGTACAGGGTCTCACTATGCAGCTCTGACTGGATTACAGGTGTGCGACACCACTCAGCATGTCCCCGGGGCAGGGCCAGCAGAGCCATGTGGGACCGGGGATCAAACCCTAGTCCCTGCACTTGCCAAAGCATGCACTTAGGCTGCTGAGCTATCTCACCAGCCCTAAGGAAAGATCCTTTTATCAAAACTATGAAAGCATAGCATGAAAGAATACTCTGTGTGTGTGTGTGTGTGTGTGTGTGTGTGTGTGTTTACTGGTGATGGTGGGGATGACCAAACTGTTTAAGTTTTGATTGCAGCAATAAATGATTCTGTGAATTTGTTTAACATCACAGACACCTAAATCAAGAGTAAAAGTAAAACATATAAGTGAAAGTAATTTTTGAGGGGCCGGGGAGATGGCTTAGTGGAATAAGCGCTTCCCTGGCAAGCACAAGGGCCTAAATTCAATCCCTGGTTCC
>NW_004524583.1:12543318-12555162 GCF_000260255.1 Octodon degus
ATTATAAGTTGAACTAAATTCAGAAATTTTAAATTTTTAAATAGTTATTGCCTACTCCTTTCTACTTTGAGAATTCTAATTATATAAATATAAGTTTTTTGGTTTTGACACAGTAAACTATTATGACTGATCTGTAAATTCTTCATTTTTATTTTGGACAGTTTTTATTATTATATTCAGTTATGTTTGTAAATAATTCATTTTCGATTTGCAATCTATTAAAAAATTTTTAAAAACAAAAAAGTACAGTATATATTAAACATGTTTTACTTTATAATTTATAAATACAATATGCAATATATGACTTATGAAACATTTATAATTTATCTACAGTGAGTATGTATTATTCTTAGTATCAAAGTATATGTAAATGTCAGTATGAAATTTGTTCTATGGTTTTAATCCAACATAATCCCAACTGTATTCTCTTTACCTTGAGTTCTCTAAGACTGCCTCTTCTCCAAAAAAAAGTTTAGGTTTTAAAGTTCCTGGAAGCAGTACAGTACTCTAACACGGCTCTCTGGGATCTTAAAATTATGGAAAATGATCTCAGAAAGTGAGCTCAGTGGGGGAACTGTGTTTAGCATGCATGAGGCCTTCGTTTGCGCCCCACCTCACAAAACAAAATTACAAAGGGGTAATTACATGTGTTGCTTCTGAAAACATACTATATGTTTCAGTTCCATGTACTATGAACTTTCCATTTCAGTTCCTTGACACTGGCAAAACACCAGGAGCTTTGTTATAGCTGATACTCTACTAAACTCCCAACTGTGATGGTGGGGTCCAACCTGCCTTTATAAATACCATCTGTATGGAAAATAAGGGAAACCTTATGCCCTCCTTGTTTAGGGCAGGGGTGACAGCAGTGGTAGAGACCTGCATCTCACTGTGTCTAATGAAAAACAGGAAAGTACAGCTGTAGTGGCAACACAGGAGTCAAACTGCTGTTAGCCACGATGACACCAAGTGTTCCAAATGACGCTGGTGGCTCACGCTAGCTGAGGAGACAGAACCAAACCGATGACCTGATCAATTAACAACTCAGTACCTCAACCTTCCTTCTATAAAATCAGAGGATTTCTCACATCTTGGGAAGCTAGGAGGCAATGTAAGAAAGTGACTGAAACATTTTGGTAGGCAGACAGCAAATGTTGCTCCATCACTCTTTAATACTGAGTTACTCTACAATTCTTCGTCTTTTCTAAGTTACTAAATTCCCCCAAAACACTGCTATTAGTGTTCACTTAAGACAAACTGTCAGAGTAGGATTGTAAGCAAGATACAAGAAGCTCACTGTGCAGTCCCTTGGGAGCTGACCTTGGCCCAAGGCAAGTGACAGACCTGAGGTTATACCCTATACCCTCCCTCAGGGAATTAACCCCTCTAGGACTGTGTAGAGGGAGGTATGAAGCTTGTCCCTCTTCCCTCAAAATTCAGGATATTTGCAGAGCCATTCAGCCTCAGCGTGTCCTTGTAAGGTGAGCGGGGGTCTTGCTGCAACTGAATTACACCAGCTTTCAGCATCCACTGTACGCCTGCCTATTTTCTCACAGGGGTTGTTCCCAGTTGTTCTCGCAGCCCCACTCGAGTTCCCCTCTGACTGGGTTTAGTGGGGAACTCAATTTAAGGCACTGACAGAGGACATGTAGTTGAAATACAAAGATTTCTACAGCTCAGTGACGAGACAAAGAGCCCAATAAAATATGGATAAAGCACTAAATGGTGCCTCACAAAAGATGACAGTAGCCAACACACCCATGAAAAGGTGCTCAACATTAAGCAACAGAAAAAATACAAACCAAAACTATGTGAGGCACCTTTTCACACCCACTTAAAATGTCCAAATTTTGAAAATTTGCCCACACTAAGGACAGGGATACAGAACAGAGGGAACCCTCTCACACTACCACTAGGCTAAAACACTGCAACTACTTGAGAAAACTGGAAGTCGTATTTTTTTTACTTTATTTATTTATTTATATTTTTAATGTATTTAGTACAGGGTCTCACCGCACAGCTTGGCCTGATAGTGATCCTCCTGTTTTCAGTCTCCCCAGCGCTGCGATTACAGGCATATGTCACTATGCTTGGACTCATTCACTGGCTCAGTGCACCCAGCGAGCACAGGATACTGGGAAATTCAACCCTGTTCCCTGCGCTTGCCTGTAATCTCAGTGCAGGCCAAGTGCTGGGACCTGGGTTCGATCCCTGGTACCACATGCCGCCCCAGCCCTGAGAGAGCTGAGCAAGCAACCAAGTCCCAGCGTGGTGGGGCACCCCTGTAATCCCAGAACTGGGGAGGCTGAAAACAGGAGGATCACTAGGAGTCCAAGCTGTGTAGTAAGACCCTCTACCAAATACATTAAAAAAAAAAAGTGATCACAATCTTTATTATTGCTATTATTTTATTATTATTTTGTCTTTTTAAAAATGTATTCAGTACAGGGTCTACAGCGTTTCATACACAGATCAGACTCATAGTGATTCTCCTGTTTTCAGCCTCCCAAGCACTGGGATTACAGGTGCACACCACCATGCCCAGCCTCAACCACTGTCTTAGCAGGCCCCAGGGGTGGGGACAGTACAGCACGCAGAGGATAAAACCCCGCTGCCTGCGTCTGCCTAAGCAGGTGATTATTATTATTTTGGAGATACAGTCTTGCTATTGTCACCCAGGAGGGCCTTGAACTTGTGATCCTCTTGCCTCAGCTTCCCAAGTGCTGGGATCACTGGTGTCACCACAGCACCTGGCAATGTGGGTCTCATGTCCATCATTATAAAAGAATGGATAAGCAAACTGTGATAATACTTAAAACAATGAGATACTATTTCAGTGATAAAAAAGGCATAACCATTGATTGCTACTGACAACAACATGAAGGAATCCCAAAACATTTTCCTTCTGTCTGAATGGATGAAACCTTGCATATAACAAGCATATACTCTCTTAGTCCATTTACATGAAGAAGAAAAACAAGCCATATGAAGCATCTGCCACTACCAATCCAAGAAGTGGCTGCCCTGCATGACTCAACTCAGAGCATTACAACGCCCTGGGAGGCGCCCAGGGAACTGCGTCCAGACCTGGGAGTGTGAACACCATTCCCCGCATTGAGTAGTTATTGGCATAAAACTGCTGTTATCAAGTGCGAGAGACCAGATTGCTTTTTCAGATGATGGAAACTGCCTAAATCTTGAGTGGGAGGTGAATTACATTTGCATGTGTTTGCTAAAATTGACCAAATTACACCAAGATCTGTATCTTTCACTCCTTCATAAATTTGTTTTCAGTACTGAAAACTGAATTTAAAGCCTTTGCACTGAACTGCATCTCTGCATTTATGGTGTCTTTTAATTTGTTTTGAGACAGGGTCTTGCCAACATATTCAATTAACTGCTCAAGCTGGGCTTGAACTTGTGATCCTCCTCCCTCAGCCTCATAGTGCTGGGATTACATGTGTGAGTCACCACACTGGGTGTACAGATTTATCTTTTTAAAAATGACCTGAGTAGTAATTTACTTAGCCAGGAGCTCCAAAAAGATTCATTTTAGAACTATTCAATTTAGAACTACTTAATTTAACAAAGATCCTTTATGGTAGCTCTTTGAAACCAAGGTCAGAGATCGTTGTAGAAATCTAAAAGACACTTCTAATAATTTTCCTTAAGCAATTTCATCATTGCTTAGATACTGCTTAAGAATAATTCACCACAATTTTATGTCAACAACTGCATGTATGTGGCTCAGGCCTGATGACACACAACTGAAATCCCAGTTACTTGGGAAAATAAAAAATTTGAGGTAAGCCTGGGTAAGTTAACAAGATTTTTTGTCAAAAAATAAAATGAAAGACTATTGAGGCCTTATGTTTAAGTCCTAGTACTACAAAGTAAATTTTTTAAAAGTATAATTCTCCTAAAATGCTGCCTTTTTTAGTAACTCAAAATAATCTAATATTTTAGATATTCTTATTTCCAAGGTGAAATTACCCATATTTCACAGGTCTATTCACTTATTTATATGGGTCAAATTCCTGACAATATGTTCGGCAGTAGAAACTTTGTAACAATTCCCCAAAGATCCTAGCAAGAGAGAAAAGAGCCGAGTCTGTGTGCAGCTAATACCATTATCAAAAAGTTCACAATAAATCCTGAAAGCTCAGGCCCCAACACTGCGCCCTTAAATTAATCCTTGGGAGAACAATTAAATGCTTTCTATTGAAGGAATACAAACAGAAGCTTGTTTCACATTTTTGTAAGACATAGTAAAGGTTTTTACTAACTTTTACACACAAGACATACTCTTTAAAAGTGTAGGAAAAAAGGAAAAGTAGCCTGGTACAAAGGTGCTTGCCTGTAATCCCAGCATTGGGAGGCCAAGGAGGACTGCCACAAGTTTGAAGCCAGCCTGGATTACACAGTGAGACCCTGTCTCAAACACCAGGATAAAACATAAGCAATGATCTTTTCTCAATCTGTAGATGGAAATCCAAAAGCCACAGATGAAAAGCGATTGCTCAGGATTACAGGCAAGGCTAGTTGACCACAGAGGGCAGACTGATCAGCGCTGACACCCCCACTCTGCAGGGTTGTACAGCATTCCAAGACAATGTCCACTACACAGCACATGCCTGCAAGCCATTACACAACATCTGCCTCAGAAGAAAGAACACATACAACCTCCTAGTGTGAAACAGTGAAATCCCTTAGCAACATCAGGAGGAAAACCAAAACCATAACTAGTTATAATTGTTCTCTCCAAGGTACATAATAAAATAAGAAAAAGACAATACAATGACCACTTCACAAAGTCTTTCTTTTTTCAACATAAGGCACTATTCCTTGGGCTGAGATTTTTACTTTTAGTTGTTAAAAAAATGAACAGTGATGGTAGTTTCCATTATTTCTTTTTTAGTGCCCTTACTTGGCAAAATTAAAAGCAGGAAACCCTGAAATTCTCCTAAATTTCAAAAACATAACTGATCAAGGAAATCTAAACCCTGGAAAACTCTGACCTAAACAGAAGCACGAGGGAGACCACGTAGCCTCCGCCGCTCGAGATGGCTGGCTACCTGCGAGTTGCACGCTCGCTCCTCAAGGCCTCAGCCCCGGGCCGGCCTGGGCGCCGGCCGCTCTGACCACTCCCAGCTCGCAGGAGCCGCCGCGGCGCCATTATGCTAACAGAAGCACGAGATTATGATACTGTCAAAAATTTAGAAACAAAGAATGTGAGTCTGTAGGAAGAGATTAGCAAAGTAAACCTGTGTGAAACATCTAGTTTTATGATCTTTCCTTACAAGAAAGGCAGTATGAAGTATATTATGTTTTTAGTTAGGTTAGAAATCAAGTAAAGCACATTAAACAAGCAAAGTTAAATATCCACCGAACACTCTATTTCTTAACCCCCTTCCCTCTAAACTGTCAGTTCCATCAGGACAGGATAATTTAGCACTTAGTGCTCAGTCTGCAGGACAGCATCCAGCATATCAAAGGTCTTCCCTAAATATGTACTGAAGAATAAATGAAATGCACAGCACCGCACAAGGCCTGCAGACCAAGTGGCTGCCACTCTACAGGCTCTGATAGAAAATAATTCATTAATGCAATGGAATCTCTTTCAAAGACAGGGTCTTACCATATACTCTAGCCTGATCTCCTCAAAGTAATCCTGTCTTGGTCTCCCAAGTGCTAGATCACAGAGGTACACCACCAGGCCTGGCCTCTTTGGAATGACTGTACTGGGAAACTGTCTTAACCTATCGCTTTTAAGTGTAACTACATCAAGAATTTTAAGTTATTAGTTGATTCAGATTTGTAACTTGGCTCAAGGTACATTTGCTAGAGAACCATAATCGAATGCCATCACAGTAAATGGAAGCAATGCTGTCACTTGTCTCATTACTGTATCTTCAATGAAATCTTTCCCCAAGGAGCTCAAACCTTGTTCACCGTTTCACTCTTCAGCAAAGCAATATGAAGACTGTCCTACAAAACTTTTATCAGCTTGATGAGTGTCTACAAACCTTCTGATGGTGACCAATACTGCAGTGGTGACTCTTGGAAAGGAGAACCAGCAGCCAAAAATAAGCTTCACTGCTGTGGGCCAATTTCAATTTTTTTTAGACTCACTCCAATCTATGTTGAGCATGGAAATTGGCTCCAGGTCATTTATATGTTTGTATTCGTCACATATTTTCACAACTCTGGGTTCCACATCGAACTGCGTGTTTATCAATGCTAATAAAATGCTGACAGGTTCTCTCCTTGCCTGTGGCAAACCACTAACCTTAAATTTAAATGAAAAATTATGAATTCCAAGTGTTCACAATGAAAAGTTCAAGATGAAAAGAGAGTTCCCAAAGCAACAATTTCTGTCAGGGCAATGAAATATTTCCTCAAGAGAGGCATGAACTGCGCAGTGCCACTGGTTTTATGTTATCTCATTTAGAACTTCACAGTCATAGCCTGACTGAGCCAAAGGATCAACCAGCTGCATTAATTAAAGCAACAGCTGTACTCAATGCCATTAACTATCAGAGCAAAGCTTTGAAGTCACTTCAATTTTCTTGGCAGACACTAGGGCAGTTAAATGGTTTTTCTTTTCCTGCTCATATAGTCAATAAATTATTTGGTTTAACTAAATATAGCCAACAATTTAAAAAAGCTTTTTATATTGAAAATAACATGCTTCAATCCTTATACTCAAGCCTATTTTAGAACTCAAAGCATCAGCTACAGGTACCTAAAATATCAAAGGCCTAGCTCTTATTTCAAGACTGATTCCTTGAAAGAGCTAGACACTGACGAGGTGCAGGCAACAGAAGATTTCCCTACGTTCTTAGAAACCTGCTTCAAGAAGGAAATACCTCCTAACACTAATTCAGACACTGTATTATCTGCTATTAACAATAGGGAAAACTCACACCTCAATTTTGTTCTTTAAGTTCTTAAAAATGAAATTATAGGACCAAAAGTGTTTGGTTCTACATAGCAGTTAATCCCTGTGTGCTTTAGCATTCTCTTCTGTAAAGCACGGTTGCTCCTACTGCTGCTAGGAGTCGGCACACTTGGCACAAAGTAGATGCTGCTATGACTTATATTCATCATCAGCTACACACACACACAAAACTCTGGAGCACCTCCCCGGCACCAACAGAAAATCAAAACCCAGACACTTGGATAAGTTGATGGGAACATCATGCAGCATCTGCGTAGAGGCACAGAAGCTCCCATTTGACATACAGATTGCTCAACATCTAGGAGGTAGGGCCAGGCTATAGCTCAGCAGCATAAGTGCCTACCTGGCAAGTGCAAGGTCCCAAGTTTGATCCCCAGTACCAAAAAAAAAAAAAAAAAAAAAAAAAAACCTAAGTGATAGTAATAAGGAAGTACCTTATTAAATGCTACTTCCTCCAACCTCAGACAATAAAACTGTGCACTTTGTTTTCTTTTTACATGAAAGTCCTCTCTAAATAAAAAGAACTAAAAACAAATGGAAATCCAACGATAAAGATTCTCCCATCTGACCACAAAAGAGGCAGAAACCCATGGGGAAAGAACCTTGAACACATAAGCAATGAATACCTCACCAGTAATATAAAAAGGAAAAAAAAGTAATATAAAGAGTCCAGGTGAAGTGAAGAAACTAAAATTATAAAAATATAATTTTCTCCATAAAGTTAGTTAAAAAAAAAAATGGTAGTAGAAAATCTTCTCAAGAGCACTTATGCCCTTTGACTTTACCACTATATCATTGAGGAAATAATCTGAAATCTGTCCATAGTTTAGATACAAAAATATTCACCCAATATTATGGTACAGTAATACCTTGAAAACAACCTACAGGGATAAGAATGAGTACATAAAAAAATGGACTATAATGAGGACATTTTAAAAAATCTGTAGAGTAAGTTAATGATAAAGGAAAACTGCTTATGATCTACTACCCAGTAAGTAAAGAATGCAAAAATACATGTATAGCCCATAATCAACCATATTAAATGCAAACAGAGAAATGTTACCAGTGATTCTAACTGGACCAGAAGAAGACAGATTATTTCATTTTCCTTTTAAGTATTATCCAATTTTCTAAACACTCCACAAACTATCTCTATTATACATAGCCAGGCATTTCAAAATGTTGTTGATTTTTTGTGAAGTACGACACACTTCACCCATATGCGTGTCATCCGTGCACGGGGCCATGCCAATCTTCTCCATATCGCTGCAGTTTTAGTATGTGCTGCCCAAGTGAGCACAAAATGTTAATTTGGATGGGGCTGCAGGAATGGGGACTGTGCTACTTCTTGAGGCTCAGTTACTTCATCTACAACAGGGCAGGAATTCTTCCTCTTCAAAGTCACTGTTGAAAATTAACAGAACCTGATACACACCTCAGCATGTTTCCCCTCTTACTAAGCAGTCTTCAACAACTGGGCTTTGAGGTTCTGTGGTACTCTAAACTCTATTTCCTGCTTTACCATACTGCTCCACTCACTCACTCCACAACCCTTAGTTTGTTGTTCCAAGTTTGTGGACAGCCAAGAAATCACACAACCCTGCCCAGCACTCTAGACTAGCAACTCACAAATGTGGACTGTTTGGCACACAAGGGATGTGATTTGTCAACCATGAGTCAAAGTGTAAAATTTGGGAGATTTTGTATAAAAATCTCTATGTCCAGCTCTGAGAGAATAGGAAGATTTGGGAACACCAGGGCTGGTACTCTCAAACAAGTAGCCCTGTTTGAACAGCAGACCATAACTCGCACTAACCCTAATGAATCCCAGGCCCTACCCTAAAGATAAGCTGTCAGATGTTATGGCACCTAAACCTTTCTTTTTAAGTGACAAGCAGGGTCTTGCTATGGTGCTCAGGTGGCCCTGAAATCTTGGGCTCAAGCAACCCTTCCTTGGCCTTCTCAGCAGCTGGAACCATAGGTGTGTGCCACCATGCCCCTGCTGGACTGCTTTATCTTATTCCAAGTGTGATTCACTGTGGTTGATTTTTAAAAATTATTTTTATTAGTGCATGTTTCCAATACATAATGTTTAATTCCTTGTGTGGAGCTGGCACATGCATGTATCTTACATCCTGTCATCCCTTCCACCTCTTTTATTTTTTTGATGCCAGGAGTGGAACTCAGGACCTGTGCTGGCCAGGCAGGTGCTGTACCACGGAGCTATATCCCCAGCCCATCTCTTGATCCCTTCTCATTCCCTAATTTATCAGAGTCCAATTAATAGAAACCACAAAGTAACATGAACAGGGCAAATAAGTTTAAAGAATAACAGGGCCCTAGAGTAACAAGGAACTAGCTAATGAAAACAGTATAAGAACAGTAGTAGATACAAGGATCAGCTATATCACTAGGACTGAGAGAAAAATATGCTTGCCAAGAGGCTCGACCAAGGTGAGATTCCAACCCTGCTGAAGAGGACACGGCCAGTGCACAATAAATGACAGAGAAGTTTCACCGCAGCACTGCAGGACCTTGCTGGCAATCTCCACTCCAGGTGCTTGGGGAAACTGCTCAGGGGAAGTGTCCTACTGGCAGCTCCCCTGTAAAACCACCCCAGGAGCTGCCGGTGGAAACTGCCAGCTGCTGGAAGGCTGCTGGAACTCAGCAGGGGAAGCCTCCCAGAAGGCTGAAGACTGCAGCCCAGGAAGCCAGGCATACTCAGGGGCTCAACCAGGGCAGTCAGGGAGGCTGCCTCGCACCAGCACTCAGTGCAAGAAACGGCTTAGGCACCAAGGCTGGGCTAGCACACCAGAACAGAGGGAAAAGCCCTTTCCCCTTACAATTTCTCTCCAGTGCCTTCTCCTCCACAAAGCCACCACACCCAGCCTCATGTTCTACTACAATCTACTCACGTATCTTAGCTCACTTAATCCACCAGGAAGTACTTCTATTACCCCCTGTGTAAGCTGAGGAAACAGAGTTAGAAAGTTATGCAGTTTGCCCAGGCTCACATAGAGTAAAATGGCAGAGCTCTGACCTATCTGCCCTGTGTAGTCTTAGCACCAGAACCTACGCTAAAATGATTCCTGACTAAAGTCACTGCACTGTTTTTCAGATTTTTTTTCAGTACCAGGGATAGAACTCTGGACCTTATGTTTGCCAGGTAGGTGCTTATGCCGCTGAGCTATATCCCTGGCCCCTAGACTTTTTTTTTTTTTTTCTGGCCAGCTCAGCCCACCCTGAGGGCACTGTTAATGTGGCATAGAGTGCTGTGCTTAAGCTTGCCTAAACAGGCGTGTTAAGACTGCTGAGCTATCTCACCAACTCCACTGTTCAGTTTTTTACTCCAAGGATCTTTGTTCCCCAGTTTGCCTCTGTCAAATGCATAAAGTAGGAATGAGGAGCTAAGGTATAGCTAAATGGTAGAACACATTTAGCAAGCTGAGGTCCTAGATAGGATGTCCAGTACCAAAAAGAATAAAAGTAATGTAAAAATATAGATATGCGTTCAATATTTAGAAATTTAGTATTATTATTCTTAAAGTCTGTAATTCTTTTATTTTTTGCATTTAGTACAGGGAATACAGGGTCTCACTATGTAGATCCAACTTGTAGTGGTCCTCCTGTTTTTCAGCCTCCCACCACTCCTTACAGGCATGGGCCACCACGCCCAGTCTCCATCACCATCTCAGCAGGGGGGGGGAACGACACGACACAGCACGGTATGCCAGGCTGCACTCTGCCTAAGCAGGTGTTGTAGTCCACTGAGCTATCAGGCCAGCCCAAGAGTCTATAATCTATCATAGATTTTAAGAAATACCAGTACTCATACTTTGTACTAGTATTTTTTACCTAGAATTCCAAACAGTTGTAGAAATATTAAATCTCACTATACTCAACAAGTTTTATCTCTAAACTTAAAAAATGGAAAGACTTACACAGAGAAACATTCTCAATCTATTTTATATCTTCCTTCAAAGGGGATGTCACTTCTTCAACAGCACAACTTAGGACTGAAGAAACTGTGAACATGTCAAGTGTGAAATTAATCTTGGATAGTCCAAAATGTGAACTATTTCAGATTCCAACTTGGCAGGTGTTAAAGGGCAGTTGAGACATATTCAGTTCTTTCTTACAGATTTCAGTACTTGGAGACTTGTTTGCCTCTGGAGTTTCAGGTCTGCTACACTAAATGTAAGTCCCGAGACATACTGTGGAAAGCAAATTAGCAATGTTCCCAACAGGAAAGGCAGTATTGCAGTTGATTCCCAGAGACTGGTTCCAAATCTCACCTCCTGATGTCTGTGATGTCTCCCAGCTCATTGCAATGCAAGGCTAGTATGTCATGGCCCTGTCCCTAGGACTAGGGAAGACAGGCACCCAGATGGTGCTCAGCTAGCTGGTACAGCACTGGCTCAGTGTGCAAGAGGCCCTGGGTTTGAGTCTCTTTTGTATCACAAAAAAAAGGAAAACCAAAGTGCACCTCAGTGCCCAATACATAGGAAATATTCCAGGAACTATGACTGTTATGTAAATTAACTCATTATGTTTCTCCACCTAATAGCTTGGTAAACAGGTAGTTTCTGAGAGAAATAGTATCAAATCAGATTATGTCCAGGTTTTGTTTTCTCTAGAGATCGCCCAGCAAATAGCTCAGAGGACTAAAGTGCCTACTTAAGCAGAGCGCAACAGCCAGAGTCCGATCCTGGTGTGCCCTGCCAGCCCCACCCCCGGGGTGCACTGAGACTGGGCGTGGTGGCGTGCGCCTGTAATCCCAGCACTTGGGAGGCTGTAAACAGGCAGATCACTATGAATCCCATGTAGTAGTGAGACCCTGAACACCCTGTAGACCCTTCCCTAAAATACAGGAAAAAAGAAAA
>NW_004524583.1:12555262-12560755 GCF_000260255.1 Octodon degus
AAAAATTAAAAAAAAAAAAGAAAGTAATTTTTAAAAATTTAAATACACCAGGCATGATAGCTCATGCTTGTAATTTCAGCTGTCTGGGAGGTTGAGGCAGAGGACTTCAGGTACAAAGTAAGGTTGGGCAATTTAGTGAGATCCTATCTCAAAATTTACAAAAAAACAGAAAGGCTGGGGATCTTGTGCAGTGGTAGAGCATCTTGGGTTCAGTCCCATTAGAAACAAACATTAAATGATGGCTTAGAGCTACAAGCTAATCTATCATGAAAGGTGAAAGACTAACATGCATATTTTTAGCACTTTATAATGTTTTCAAATGAACCCACAAAACTATTTTGTGCCCAAACTCAGGAAAACTAAAAATAAAGAAAAGCAACCTGACACACAATAGCTCAACTGAACTTTAGAACTATGTCCAGAATGTGGCATATGAATTATATTCCATATTAAAACCCACACACACGCACGCACACACACACACACTCCAAACTCCACCTGAAGCAGTTTATGCCTCTATCCTAGTGTTTCCTTAACTTGTCCAGTTAGAAGCATGGGCAATTTGTTAAAAATACACATTCTCAGGGCAGGGGATTTGGCTCAGCAGTAGAACACTTGCCTAGCAAGCTGGAAGCCCTGGGTTCAGCCCTCAGCACCAAAAACAAAAAATAAACCTCCCCTAAAAAACAATTCAACCAAAAAAAATGCAGTAAAATAAAAAAGACCAAAATAAACAAGGCAAAAATACATATTCACAGGTTCCTTCTTTGGAGACTGACTCTGCAGTCTAGGTTAGAAGCCAAGAAACTTTTTTCTAAAAGGCAGCCCTCCTTCAATGAATTTTCACTATTAGACACTTGTAGAAAACAACTGCCACCCCTAATTCTTCCTTAATTTCAAAGCCAAATAAAAACATTTTGAATGGTTCATTCAAGCATGTTCTACATATTTTCTAATACAGCAGGACAGTGACTTCTACAGGACAATAATCACATCCCAGAAAAATTCAAGAGGATCATAGGAATACAAGAACAAATACTGATCTTCTGTATATTTTTACTTCAAACCTCAGGCTTCAAAGGTTTTCTGCTTCAGGAGTGCATTTTATAACACAGTGAATCTGTGCAGTGTGATATACATCGCTTTTCTCCATGGTAGGATGAGACCAGAAAAAGGAGAAAACACTGCTACAGGGCCCCCGACAGCTTCCCCTAAAGCTGACCAACTGTTGGTCCCGTCCATATTTAACATCTGCCACTGCAACACCCACAAAATACCACTTTGTCCATAGTCACACTCCAGGAATAAAAGCACCAGCATTGTAGAGAAAGGATGTGGTGCTTTTCCTTTACTAAGGTCTGAGAAAGTTTTGTTTTGCTTTGTTTTGTTTAATGTATTTGGTACAGGGTCTGCAGGGTCTCACTGCATAGACTGGACTTGTAGTGATCCTGTTTTCAGCCTCCCAAGTGCTGGGATTACAGGCACACACCACCATGCCCAGTCTCAATCACTGTCTCAGTGCTCCCTAGGGGTGGGGGCAGGGCCAGCATGGTACATTGGGGACTGAACCCCAGCCATTGCACTCTGCCTGGGCAGGCGCTTTAGTCCACTGAGCTATCTGGCCAGCCCTGAGAAAGTATTTATTACACAATCCTTAGCAAGAAATCAGGAAGGCCCCTCTCTTTCCCATTATTCTCACAGCCCAGCAGATATTGGCACTGGAAGGTTCCACTTCCTGATTTAACAGCTGTGATTTCAGCCCTTCACAGGTAACTGTAAGTTTTCATGCTATTCAGTTAACAGGTTGGTTTTGCTAAGTCACAAATGTGAATCAAGACTTCCAGGTAGACGTGAAAGACCAAGTTGCTGAGGTGGCGAGAGAACCCAGCTGGCAGCTACAGAACACTTCTCTTGCCCAAGTACTATCCTGTCCATCAGGGTTAGGATCTGGAAAGGCCTCTTTCATTTTCTAACTGTTCTCACCAACAGGGTCCTCACCAATCATCTACAGAGCTTACTGCAAAGGGTCCCTAGTTCAAATGTGACTATCTCTATAGACTCTTAGTTCCAAAACACTAAAGCTGCAACCCCTACCATGAGGAATTTAGGGGGGGCTTTGAGCGGGCATTAAAACATAGTACTGTTACACTTAAAGTGAACAGAACTTACCTGTTATTACAAATACACAGTAAGTAGAATTCAGGAATGGGGCACTCAATTCACAAACTGCTAAGGAGGTGTTCAATGTCAAAAGTACCGAAGATATCTACAACATCAGTAAGTCACCTTTACCCGACAACCCTCTAACAACATATCTTGAAATAGGCTCTTCTCTCTCACCCTCCAGAATATCTTCATAAAGTGCGTGTACTCCTTCAGGCATAATCACTGCCAGTGCAGTTCCACAGAGCAGGCCAGCACCCAAAACAGTCACCAGCTTCAGTCGCTCCTGGAAAGAAAACAAGAAAACCCACTGAAAAGGCTGACTGATGAACAGTAAGCAATTTCTGAATTATCTAATACCAAGACAGTGAGTTCCATATTTGCAAACAACAGCGGCAATGGCTAGTAAACATGAAAATGAGTAATACCAAATAAAGAAGTCTGGGTAGCTGGACCTGGGGCAGCATGTTTGTAGTGCCAGCTACCCACAGCTAAGGTAGAGTCTCACTGAGGTTAGGAGTTTGAGGACAGCCTGGACAGATCATAATTTACATTTATTTATTTATTTATTTTTGCAGTACTGGAGATTGAACTCAGGACCCTGCGCTTGCCAGACAGGCGTTTATTCTACTGAGCTATCTCCCTGGCCCAAAAGAACATAATTTTTTAAAAAGTAGCAGGTGACGACAATGGAGGAAAATGTCTACTATCAATGAAAAGAAGTGTGCACACTTGTCCAACACTAGCAGGAATGCAAATCACTACAACTTATTCCAGCAGCACACATGCTGTAGCTCGCTGTTTACCACTGAAAACTTTTAACATTCAGCATCACTGATCTATCAGGACTAGTTGGTTATTTGCATTTACACCCTCAAAAATGCAAATTATTGCTTATGCTCTCTCTCTCCTTCTCCTCTTCCCTTCTACCATCTCCTACAACCACCTTGCCCAATGGTGTTTTTTTTTTTTGTCCCATGTTTTAAAAATTATGTGATTAAGAAATTTCAATTCTAGAAATACACCTTAAAAGAATTCAGCAAAAATGACCATGGAAAATTCTTTTTAAATGTATCAGTTATTTAATTAGGTTTTTAGTAGGAAATTTAGAACGCTAATTTACGAGGATAAATTTCATTTGTCAAAGCAAAACAGATCACAGGTAGCCCTGGAGCTGAGGAACAATTGTGATTTTTGCTAAAATCTGGGAGTCTACCGCTTTCTCTTTTTTTTTCAGAACTGGGGATTGAACTCAGGCCCTTGCACTTGCCTGGGAGGCACTTATTCCACTGAGCCATCTCCCAGGGCCCTAGTCTAACTTTCTGATCCACCCTGCGCTGCTCTGAAATCTGGTATCTCTCTTTCTCAGTGTCAAAGATCTCACCCTTCTGGTGTCTGCATTTCTGCAGCTTCTTCTTGAAGTAAGCATCAGTGAGGTGTTGATGAATTTTCACTTTGCTGGTATCAATTTTTGTAGAGATGGCAATGACAAATTTCTGGTGTGTTCTTCATAGAGGAACACGATTCAGGCTAAGAGGCCCAGTCACAAGTAGCAAGCCACTGGCCAACTGCTTCAGGAAGACCACTCTCTTGCCTTTGTGATGCCTGGTGAGGATGATCAAGATGGTGCCAGGAGTGATGCTAGCTCCAAGTTTCCGCACATGCTGACTAAAGGGTTTCTTGCCACGGCTCAAGAGCTTTCGGGGCACACCTTCAGTAGGGTAGTATCTAGGCATTTTTCGAAGCTTAACCACTCGGCTAACTCCATTCTTGTCCCCACCGACCGGTTTTGTGATGGTAGCAAGAACTTTCTCCTTCTTTTTCTTCTCAACCTTTGATTTAGCAGCTGTGTATTTTCTCTTGTACAAAGCCTTTCTGGAATACATTGCAGATCGGAGTATCTACCAATTCCTCTAACCAGGACAGGATTTCGGCTGCAGTGGGGCTGCCCCTTCTTGGACTTTTTTGCCTTCACCTTACACTTTTTACCAGTACACTGGCAGAAGCCTTTGTGGCTTTGCCTTTCTTCTCTTTAGGGTCTAGCTTCTCAAATTTTTTCACCCACCATTTTGCAAGATGGGAAAGAGAGTGACCATGGAATTTATTAAGACTACAAACTTGGGATAACCTAAATGTTTAAGAAAGGAGAATAGCTAAGTAAACGGTAACACTTCATCATAGTACCATAGCACACAGCCAGGAAAAATTCTGTTACATTATACTGAATAATCATGGATGGAGGAAGTCCTGCTGTGCTGATGTAAGGAAAAAGCTGGTGGCAAATAGTGTGCACTGATATCATATTTATAAAAAAGTGCACATGAGGAATGGATAAAAAAGATGTAATATGTTTATACAATGGAGTGAAATAAATCAGACCTGCATGTGTAAGCATGGTATTATCTCCAGAGTGTAAGAAACTGAAAGAGTAAGCAAAATCCGAAAAGTACAATAGATATTGTGAAAGGGAAAGAAACTGCTCAAAAGGAAAGAACAACTGGGATGAGGGAAAGGAGAAAAAAAAAAAAAAAGAAAAAGAAAAAAGAAAGAAAATTATATACATACACACAAGATAACTAAGCCAACCATACTACTAATTTCTATTGGTTTACTGAAGGGAACAATAACTGTTTAACATTTTTAAAAAATTTCTGACCAATTTTGCATACTTATCTTGTAATCTGAACAACTACTTTAAAAATAACAATATGCAATGTAACAACCATTGTAATTTCCTATCATCTTGTCTTGAAATTCTATATTCCTTAATGCTTTTTTATTTTCTTTAAAATAAAAGGAGGGGCTCAATCCCCTGCACCACATGCCATGCCAGCCCTGCCCCCAGGTGTGCTGAGTCAGCGATTGGACTGGGCATGGTGGTGTGTGCCTGTAATCCCAGTGCTTGGGAGGCTGCGAACAGGAGGATCACTACAAGTCCAATCTGTGTAGTGAGACCCTGTAGACCCTGTACTAAATACATTTAAGAAAATAAAATAAAATAAAAAAGAAAAAGTATAGTATAGAAGTGAGTGAGACGACTGGGGCCGCGGGATCCTGAATAGACCCAGAGTGCAGACCTGACCGAGGCCACGGTATCCTGAACAGACCCAGAGCACAGACCCAGCGAGTGGGTGAGAAGACCCGGGCCCGCCGGATTCTGAATAGACCCAGAGCCCAGGCCCTGAGAGTGAGTGAGACCACCCAGGGCCCACGGATCTTCATTCGACCCAGAGTGCAGGCCCAGTGAGGAACCCTTCAGCAGAACTCTCTGCAAAGAGGCTAGAGGCAAGACCCACCCAGCTGATTCAGGAGCAGAACATCTTGCCAGAG
>NW_004524583.1:12563162-12594188 GCF_000260255.1 Octodon degus
TATATAAAGAACCAACTGTCAGAGGGAAAGTACACAGAACAAGTTTGTTCTTTGGAAACAATAAACCTGATTTGATGCTTAAGTCAAATGCCTAAGGATACCTATTATGAATGAGTCAGCTATTATAATCAGACACAAAACTTTACAATGTGAAATAATGAAACAAAGCTTAAATGAGAATGGGTACAGAGAAGAAATGAAAGTTAAATATT
This sequence comes from Octodon degus, assembly GCF_000260255.1. Classification (NCBI taxonomy): domain Eukaryota; kingdom Metazoa; phylum Chordata; class Mammalia; order Rodentia; family Octodontidae; genus Octodon; species Octodon degus. The sequence goes on from NW_004524583.1 coordinate 12,563,375, forward strand.
AAGTAAGAGAAATACTACAAAGCCGGGAGGCTGCAGCTTAAGTGCAGGCCTCTCACAGTGGATCACTGAACATGCCCCATAGATCCGGCTTCAATCTCAATGTGAGACCTCGGGCTGAGGAGTTTCTGGGATGGTTCAGAAGGGGAGGAAGAGGAGCTTCTTCACTGTTACAAGTCTGTTCCTGTTGGGAGCCTGCTGAAATTATAAATTGAGTTTAAGTTAGAGGCCAGCCTAGGCTTCAGAGTGAGTTTAAAGCTAGCCTAAACTACACAGTGAGACCTTGTCTCAAAAAACAAACAAACAAACAAAGAATTCTTAACATTTGCAAGTTCTGCCAGGTGTGGTGGCACATTCCTATAACCCGTCCCCGGGGAAGGTGAGGCAGGAGGATCACCGTGAGTTTGGGAGGCCAGCCTGAGCCACATTAGTGAATTCAAGGCCAGCCTGCACTACCTAGCAAGACCTGGTCTAAAAACAAAACAAAAACTCTGGAATATCTTCGTATGTTCTAGACACAATATTAAGCACTGCTCATATTATTCCAGTTTATCCTCCCCCAACCTTAACAAATTAAGAAAAGAGACAAGGCAAATTAACAAAAGAGATAAGGGTGCTAAACAGCTCACTCAAGTGACTCAGCTCTTGAACTACAGTCTCAGTTTCTTTCAAAATTAGTGCATTATTAACCTTACTAAATTCTACAATCATCCCAATTAGAGCATACTTTCATTTGTATATTTATGGACTTACACTATTTTAATAAAAAAGGTTGCACCTAATCCAAAGTGTTCTGTAGCAAGAAAAATATGTAAACTGTAATTCAGAAATTTTTATAACAATATGGATTATTACAAATTATATAATTATATGGAGTAATTTTCTCTGTTGACTCTAGTAATAGTTAATGTATTTATTTTTTGTTTTCAACATCATTTCATTTTTACAAATCTATTACCCAGGACTGGAACAGAAATTCAAAAGGAAAGGGGCTGGGAGATCGTTCAGTGGCATAAGCACTTGCCTTTGGGAGTTCATACCTCCCGGTAAGTGTAAGGTCCAAGTTCTAGCCCCAGTACTGCAAAAAAAAGAAAAAAATGTTTGGGCCAGGGAGATAGCTCAGTAGAATAAGTGCTTCCCTGGCAAGCGCAAGGGCCTGAGTTCAATCCCCAGTTCTGCAAAAAAAAAAAAAAAAAGAAAGAAAGAAAAAGAAAAGAAAAGAAAAGAAAAAGACATTCAAAAGAAAAATAATGCTCTGGTAGTCAACCTAAAATCCCACTGTGGCCATTTGTTAGTCTCTAACTTCATTTATTAATCAGAGAAGCTGCTAAGCTGAGGTTATACTAGGGAATGTACTTTCTCAATTTACGTGTTAGGTAGCACTGTAATTAAGAGGCCCCCCCAAAAAACCTGTTTGTAGAACTGAACCCAAAAACCATAATATATACGCAAGTGTTCAACTCTGCTACTTGACAGGACCTCATTTGTAGAAGGTGTGCTTCTGCTGCCTTTTCCAAGTTTTAGTTTTTTCTTCTCATGCGCTAAAAGAAATAGCATCTTAATTAGTTATTTATAATTACATTTGAAAAACCAAACACAAGGAGAGGCTTGCTTTCCTTGTTCTTATAAACCATTTAGACATAAAGATACAGTTGTTAGGGCAAGTGGCAAGGAAGAAAGTCATGAAAGTATTATTTTGGGAGTGAGGAGCATCACGGACACCTCTTGGTGGTCTGGTAAGGGAAGTGGATTCTGCTATAGCAATTTCAGACTACTTGATTTTAACTCAATTCTAAATACTAATGCTGACATAATTAATAATTTAATTGCCAGGCATGGTGGCGCACACCTGTAATCCCAGCACTCAGGAAGCTGAGGCAGAAAGATCACTCAGAATTTAAGGCCAGCCTAACTGCAGAATGAGAGCCCATCTCAAAAAAAAAAAAAAAAAAAAAAAAAAAATTAATAGTTTGATTGGTCATCTGACTGATGCTACGAGAAATTCTGAAAAGTATTGAATGACAAGTAATAGCAATAAATACAAAGCATATCTATCTCTCATACAAATGAGAGTGAACTGTAAAAGTAAGGCTTGTCTGGTCCCTTACTTATTTGGTACAGGGTCTCACTACACAGCTTGGACTTGTGGTGATCCTACCGTCTCAGCCTTCCCACCACTGGGATTACAGATGTCTGCCACCACACCTGGTTTCAATGGCTGGCACCAGGTACCTAACAGAACAGAGGATCAAACCAGGTCCTTGTATTTGCCAGGCAGGAACACAGACCCCTGAGCTATCTCCCCAGCTGTCTAGTCCTCTTGTTTACAACACTAGTCCCTAGGGAAAAGCTAAGTTCCCTTAAAAATGGATGTCATTTAGTCAATGTAGAAGGTGGGGGAGCTATTCCTAAAAGGCAGAAATTGTGCTTCCCAAGTCCCTCTTACATGAAGTTATTTTAAAAATTAATAATCTTACTAGTTTCACAATATAGTACATCAGTCTGTAATAGCATATTTTGCCTAGAAAAAAAAATGTTTAGATCCTAGCAGGATCCAGTTGAATTCTAAAATGTTTTTGACTAAGTTTTATATATAACATTCATTCTGTTCTAATGCCTCAAAAGGCATTGCTCTTGCTATGATAAACAGGCATTATAAATGCCAATTTGCTGCATTTTAAGACAGTTGGAAAAGGCCACTTACGTATCAACTTAGCAAGCCACAAATGACATGGTATACTGTTATCTTTATTAATGGCCTGGTTAATTTTTTTTTTTTTAATGTATTTGGTTATTACGGGTCTCACTATGCAGCTTAGACTCATGGTGATCCTCATGTTTTAAGCCTCCCCAGCACTGGGCACTGGGATTACAGGCATACTCCACTGAGCTATCTCACCGCCCCACTGGCCTGATTAATAACACCATTCATATAGGTATTTCCTACTAATGAAAACAAAAATAGCGAGTACCTGCATTTCTCAATACTCATTTAGTACTTATTCTAGAAAGTTTAAGAAAATACTGAAATTGGCAAAGTTCTAAGCATTTAAAAAATGTTATCAGTATTTTTTGCGATCCATGATAAACATATCCATCATGGTTATGCATTTCACAGAAATGAGAAGTTTCAGCTGAGTGTGGTGGTGTAGGCCTGCAGGTCCAGCTACTCAGGAGGCTGAGGTAGCCCAGGATTTCAAACCATACTGAGATCCCACTAATAAAAAACTGTACAGGTTGTTTATTTGAATTAATTGTAATTCTTCATAAATATTACTACAGTAAATCTTTAAACATACAAACCACTCCAGGCCTAACAATGTCAAGCTAACTTTAATGTAGTCACAATAAGGAAAAGCTGCTTATGTTAGAGGACAAGACAGCAGGCTCACAAAGTACAAAGTAGGCAGGGAACTCAGAATAGGGAAGCGTGCTTCACAAGCTAGGCAGTACTGGGACACTCCGCTGCTACTCCTACTTGGCTCTACCCAACTGCCACTTGGAAGCCAAAAGAACAACAAACCAATTATTCGACTAATCTAGCAAAGGAAGTCTGCGGCCGGGCTTTGTAGACAGGCTGTGTAGACAGGCTGCCTCGTCCATCTGCTCAACACTTTTACAGCAGCAGACAAAGCAACAAGTAACAGTTCTGAGTCAGAAGAACTAGACTTAAACAACTCTGATTCTAACACTCTTCGTGAATTTGCCCAAATTACATGAGTCTTCAGATTCTTCATCTGCACCTCAGTGAGTTTCTAAGCAAAAAAAGTTTAACATACATAGTTTTTTTAATTGTAGTATTAGATATGAGCGCTACAGCTAAGAAAGGAAACCAACGGGGCAGCAACCCAAGCCTCCCAGCTCAATCCTCTCAGCTAGCAGTAGCTGCCCAGTTTGGGTCAAGCTTATAATGCCTTTTCCTTTGAGTACTTTCAAGACTGGCAATGAGACAGGGCCTATGCGCCTCCTGATCTCTAGTATAAATTCATGAAAACATCTTTCCTCTGAATATAGTAGTCCCCCCATTCCAAGGCTTTGGACACTGCACTTTGTGGCAATCAAAGGATTTATCTACATTTTCAATGAACAACACTTTCATCTTGTCACTCTCTAGTAATGACAAGGAATCAAATTAAAATGTCAATACATGTTAACCAAAGATTTCTAAACAAAAAGACTTGAAAACAACCTCAGAATACCCACTCCAATGCTTTTGTTCTTTAAAAGGAAAAAAGTACAGAACAACCCAATTTAGCTAGGTGAGGAGGCACACACTGATAATCCTACCTACAATCTGGGTGGGTGAGGCAGGGCGATCTCAAATTGGTAGGCAATTTAACAATTTAACAAGTTTTTTAAAAAATAAGAAAATGGATATAGATCAGTGTGAAGAGCAAACTAACTTATGTGGGTAAAACTTCCAGTCTATGTGTGTTAAGCTGCAGCCGTTATACTACTGACTGTAGAAAGGTACCCCAAAAGGAACAAACTTTGTACCCCAAAAGGAACAAACTTTGCTCTCCTTAAAAATATTTGATTACCACAAAAAAAATTATCGTATTGATTTCAGCTCATTTCAACATATTCCCCATTTGTTTCTTGATAACAAATCTCAGTACCTTCAGTTCTTGAAACCTCTGGGAATCAACAGAAATGTTATAGTGTCCCTCTCCAGTAACCATGCTTTTTTTTTTTTTTTAAATCCAATTTCAGGGAATCCAGAATACCGCAGGTCTTCAGTGGAGCACCCAACCCAGGTCAAGATTTCTAGAGCTAAATAGGAGTCTTATCTCTATACTTGAGTCTTTGGATCTTTTTTTTAAAGAAAAGACAGTCCTGCTTACTGAGACTTTAGCTCTGAGGTTAGGTAAGCAACTTCCCCTTTGCAACTGTCACTACTTTCTAGCAGCCTTCCTGACAGCTGACAGAAATGCGACAAGTTCTTACCTCCGAGAAATTAACGGCCAGGGGAATGATTCCAGCCACGTAACACCCCACTAACATAGCCAGCGAGAGCAGACTGATGGAGACGAAATCATCCATTCTGCTCGCCTCTATTCACCCACCAACACTTCAACACTCCAGCCGCTTCCAGGGGGTTTAGGTTCTTTAAACGTGCAGTGGTTCCCCGAGAGCAACCGGACTGTCAGTTCTGTGGGCCTCCTCCCCAGGTGTGTTCACCAGGCACTGCGAATGGACGTGGACACGATCCCGTTTTGCTGACGTTAGCACCGGAGAAAACTTTGAGCACGCTTGGACCCCACGCTCCGGGTTCTTACATGCCGGTCCCTGGATGCTCGTGGGTTAACAGCTGGGCAGTGTTCGAGAGCGCAATTTCGTCAATCTTCGGAAGAAGGGTGGCACCACGGCCCAATCCCCCCGCCCACACACACACACAGCGTCTCGGGTAGCCGCGGGCGGAGGAGGAAACCCCAAGCTAGTCTCTCCGCACAGCCCAGCGCCCCTGTTTCTCTCGGAGGACCCCGCGGGGGACCCACTCCCCGAAGCTGGGACCAGCCCGCCGAGGGTCGACTGGGGAAAGAAGTCCTGCAGGTCTCTAACGAGGATGAGAGATTCACCAGCTAAGCTGACCAAAGGCTGTCCCTGCCCTAGACCCGATGCTGCCCATGGTGCTCCACCTCGCCGGCCCTCGACCCGCAGCCGCCAGTACTACGGCTGCCATGGCCGCCAAGTGGCACCTCTTCAGTACACTCACTTCCGGGTCGTCGGACCGCCCCCTCCTCAGAAGGTCACTTCCGGGTCACAACCGACCTATGGCCCGCGAAACTCGTCCTGCCGCCATTTTTGACCAGGGCCAATGAAAGTGGCTTGAGGGGGCCCACGCTAAACGGCTGCTCACTCTGGCCCGGGCCTAAGAACGGCAATACACAAGACAGAGTCCTGAAAGAAAATCTTTTTCTAAAGCGCCGCCAGCTTTCGCTTGCGCGAGTCACCGCCCTTAGCCAAGATGGCTGAACCAGAGCCCGCGTCTGCTCTAGCTGCCGGAAGTTCGCTCACTTCTATGGTCTTTTGGACGAGTTCCGGTGGCTTCGCTGGAAGAGATTGGCTGTTGGCGGCGTTGCCCCTGACCTCGTGTGTGACTTGTGGAGTCGGCGTTTGCAGCTGCGGAGGGTTTGGCGAGATGGTGAGCGAGGCCTCCGCAGCTCCCGGATCCCCGCGCCCCCGGGCGCCCCTTTCCCCTACACCTTCGGCTCCCGCCCTCGGCCGCCTATGCGTTTCCCGCGCGCGCCGAGAGGTCGGCCTGGCTGTAGGCCCCGCGCCCGCCCGCCGCCCGCATCACGGGCTCGGTAGAGCGAGGCAGGAGTGGCGCCTTCGCCCTCCACGGGCGCCGGCGTGCTGTGGGGACAGCGGCCTGCGCAGCCGGCGAACCTCGCCCCGGCGCGGGGTCGCGGCCTGCTGTGCCCCGGGGAGGCCAGGCGGGGTCGCGTCGGCCTTATGGCGTCTCCTCTGCCCGAGAAAGTACTTTGTCTTTCCGGAAGCCCCTCGGCGGCGCCGCGTCCGCGCTCGCACCGCCGCAGTCCCGGGCTCGGGCCCTCGCGCGGCAGCGTCCGGACCTCAGAGCCCGCCGGGCGACGGGGGGCGGCTCGGCGCCTGGCGGCATCGTTAGGTGTGCAAGTCTGCGAAAGAGAGGCGCTTAGGAGTGCGCGGGGGGAGTCGGGGTCACCCCGCGCGGGTCCTGTGAGAGGGGAACCTTTTCCGGCCTGCCTTTCCCAGTCGCGAGATAGCGGCGCTTGGGTCCGCGGAGGCTCCGCAGCAGAACCGCGAATCGGCTGGGTTTCCGGCCCTGTTTCGCGGCCCCTAGCGGTGTGGCCCAGGCCAAGTCGCTCCACGCCCAGTGGCCCCCTTTCTCGGCCTTTGCTTTGGTATTGTGTTAGAATGTTTGAAATACGAGAAAATAACAGCAGCTGGTATCAGTCCATTCTCATTGGACGATGAGTGCTACGAAGCTTTCTGTGTTTGCAGGCAGCAATTTATAAGCGTTTTTATCTGTTTATCTTATTCAAAGTTCGGGGAAAACACTTGGAACTACTGTAGTAGGGTGGTGAGCTTTAGTGTTCATTTTTATGATGCTTTCAAAGAAAAACTTCGGAAAGAATGACTGATCATCAGACAGAGTAAGGCTTCATTAAGGAAATGCTGTGTACCGTTCCTGGTTTGAGTTTTAGTCTTTTGAGCCTTGTAAACAGAAAGAAGTAAACAGAAAGAAGTAGTACATCTGTGTACACTGTTGGTCCGGTCATTCCCTGAGAAAAGACTAAGAAAGGCGAGGACTGAGTTTGTTCAGGAGGAAATAACTGATAGGAGAAATACGTGTGGATTCTTCATAAGACTCAAGGATTCTGCAAAAATTAGAAGGGATCAAATTTGTTTGAGAGGTTTAGAATCTGTAACATATTTTTAACGGATGTGCACTGCCACTTGATAAGCTTTTTCACTAGTTTGTCAAATTTAATCCTATTCCATTATATAGGGTTTCTTTTTCTATTTCTGTTCTTTTGTGTGTGGGTGTAGGGGTGTGTCGTACTGGGAGTCAAACTCAGGACCTCACACTTGGCAGGTAGGTGCTGTGCCGCTGAGCTATAATCCCAGTCCTGTAATAGGTTTTGGTTGGTTTTGTTTTGTTTTTCTTTCTTTCTTTCTTTCTTTCTTTCTTTTTTTTTCTTTTTTTTTTGTATTTGGTATAGGGACTCACTATGCAGCTGGTAATGAGCCTCCTGTTTGTAGTCTCCCTAGCTCTGGGATTACAGGCATACCTCACCACTCAAGGACTCCCTTTGCTGGCTCAGTATGCCCTGGGGGTGGTGCCTGGGGAATGCATGCGGGTCGTGGAAATCCAACCCTTGTCCCTGTGCTTGCCTAAGCAGGTGTCTAGTTTGTTCAACTATTTTATCAGCCCTTAATAGTTTTTAATCTAGTTTTGTCTGAGGGCAATAAATATCAAAATTACTGAATTTTGCCTAAAGATTTTTAAAGACTACATAAAAAGGAATATACAATATAACTTATTTTGTTTTTTCAAATGAATTACTGCTTTTGTTTGTATTAGAGTAAACAAAATGAGTATAGTAGCTAGTATACAAGGCAAGCTCTGTTGCAGCAATGCCAGTGTGGTTTCTGTAAGATTTTATTCTTAACAAATAACATGTTGAACCTGCCTGTTTTGAATAGCTGGCTTATTAAAAATTGTGGGCTGTATAGCAAGCAAATCTAATAAATTGCATTCTCTGGCTGCTATTCACTATTTAACAAAATACATTGTACAGGTCACTATAGGTGAAAAATAGTTTTTTTCTTGTCACTTAAGTTCTGGTTTTAACTCAGAACCCTCTCAGCCTTTTAATCAGAATGTCTTAAGTTCTTAGTGGGGAGGGAGGAGTAGTATGATCTTTTGAATTGTATATTGCATTGAGAATACCGGTTCTCTGTTTATTCATTAAGTCTAAATAAATGTCAGCCATTTCAGTTCCAGTTTGTTGATAGTTAAAAATTCTAGCTGCCCCCCACAGTCCATCATGAGATATTTTTTTAAGGTTTGGTGTGTGTACTCAGCTCCAACTGGTAGTGATCCTTCTGGTTTCTGCCTTTCTAGTGCTGGGATTACAGGAGTGCCCTACTATGCATAGACTGCATAGCTCAGCTCGCCCAGGGCCGGGGGCCGGCATGGCAGGCTGTGTCAGGGATCAAACCCTGGTCCCTGGTTTACCTAAGCAAGCGCTTAGTCCCCTGAGCTATATCGCTGGCTCTTACGAGATTTTTTTTTTTAGCCAAAAAAAAAAAAAAAAGTATTACAAGAGAAAATTTGTAAGTAGTCTTGGAATTGAGTTTATAATGAGTTGCATGAAACTAGGATTTAATTAATGAACCTTACATGTTTGGCCAAAAGAATCAGATGGAGATAGAATTTTAATAGGCCAGTGATTCTCTGCTGATTCCATGTACCCCAGAAACATTTAACAATATCCAGAAACATTTTTAGTTGTCACAAGTTGGAGAGAGAGATTAATGATATCTAGTGAGTAGAGGCTATGTATACTGTTAAAACATCCTGAAACCACAGGACCATCTCAAAGAATCATCCAGCCCCAATGTAATATCGATGTTGAGGCCAGGTGTGTTGGCACACCCCTGTAATCCCCACTCAGGAGGCTGAGGCAGGAGGATCACTCCAAGTTCAAGGCCAGCCTGAACCATATAGTGAAATCCTGTCTCAAAAAGGGAAAAAAAAAAGTCAAGGTTGAGAAACCCTAAAATTGACCCTCCAACAAAAACATGTACCCATTGAACAAGAGTTACTGTATTGCTCATTCATTTTGGTTAAGACCCCTTTAAAGCAAGTAATCTAATAGGTGGGTAGCTTAATGATTTTTTTTTTTTAGGGTAATGTTTGCCATTTATTTATTTATTTATTTTTGCAGTGCAGGGGATTGAACTGAACCCTGCACTTGCCAGGCAGGCACTTATTCTACTGAGCTATCTCCCTGGCCTCTGTATTAATTTTAATTTTATATTGCTAGTTTACTACAGATCTTGATGTTAAGAGTCTAACTCCTGGGGAAAATGTGATTACACTGTTGGTATTTTGAAAAAAAGGATTGATGGTCAATAATGTGGTTGCAATGTTTCCCTTTTGCTCTCCTTTCATGAGCTGGCATCTAAATTTTTATTAGGAGCTTCATAAAGAAAGGGTAGAGGTGATTCATGGATGCAAAATCATAACAGTTTTATAATAATTTGATTAGGAAGAAATGATGTGGAACAAAAGCCAGTAGAAACTCACTTTTGCTGAGTACTTATGGGGAGTAAATACACTTAGAATTTGAGAAAGTAATCACTAAATATCTAGATGTACTAAGGGAATTGTACATCTTAACTGCTAATAGATGAACAAAGGCATAAATACCAGATGAGTAGCCAAGTCATGTTTTAATAACTGAATTCATTGTGTCACAGATTTGGATTTTATATTATACTATGAATTTTTCAACTTTAGACTAGAAACTTAAATTTAAATAATTTTTTTTCCCCTGAAGTCTCACACTATTTTGCTGGTGCAGCCTACTAAGAGGCCAGAAGGCAGAACTTACGCTGACTATGAATCTGTTAATGAATGCATGGAAGGTAAGTTTCACACCAGTCCAGGTATAGAAATCTTTTGAGTGTTTTGGGGTTTTTTCCTTGACATTTATAAAATGTGTTGTGCGTGTACTTATTAAATATGTCACCCAACTACTTGAGGGAGCTGTGGTAGAAGCACATAAGTTTGAGGCCAGCCAGGGCAACTTAGCAGACCCTGTCTTAAAAAGGAGAAAGGTCTGGAGATACAGCTTGGGTAGCATGCCTTTTGGGTCAGTCCCCGGTACCACACACACACACACACACACACACACACACACACAACCAGTCAATCCACCATCCCCCTAGGAGCTAGGTTTTTCTCCCCCCTTAGATTTCTAAAATTACTAATTTGAGAGGGAAACTAGGTCTTTAGGATAGGCTGTATTTCAGGGGTATTTGGTATATCATGCCATTTTTTCTGCTGCAAATATTTTACGATTTTGAATCAAGCTCATGTATATATTCAGTGACTTTTCACAGCTTCTTATTTTTTACATTATGCTTTGTTATATAAATAATTTATAGAACTCCTTTGTATATTCTGGTTAAACTCTAGCACTGTAGAGTCTAATGGTCCTTCTGTTAAATAAACAATCAGATTGAGATTTGGTAACACTGCATCAGAGTGCTGGAGTTTAACCAAAATAAAAGTCAGCTCAGAATAAAAGCTAATGGAACAAACCAACATTTATTGTGTAAGTTAGTTTTATTCTTACGCTTAATCTTTATATCAACCATTTGTACAGGCCTCACATAGCAAATTATTCATTCTTCACTTTTTTCTCTAAATTTTTGAGATAGGGTCTTTCTGTATAGTAAGTAGTTCAGGCAAGACTTGAACTCACTAGGATTATAGGCATGCACTGCCACACCTAGCCATTCTCTTCCACAGAGGTGATATAGTCACTTTGATTTTGCTGGTGGACATGTCCTTAAAACTGTTGATTATTCAAAACTAACTGGGTTAGATTTATAATCTGTCCAAGTAAAACCAACAGTAAGCTGTGAAAAAAAAAGCTGCTTGTAACAAGAGATATACCTTCTGGGCAGGTGATGTCATTCTATCCAGAATGCCATCAAAATCTGTTCTGATTTTTCTCCTTTCATTTTAAAGAAGAGCAGGGAACTTTCATGATCTCTTTTTCAAGTCCATTCCTCCACTGGTATATTTGTTTACACTTAAGGTGAACTGTATTCACTGCCTTGGTATAACATTACACTATGTAAATTGTCATGCTCCATCTTTGATTCTGGGATACCCTTTAGTAATGTTGTAGACTTTATAAAGCCCTTTTAAATTTTTCATATACTTTCACTATGCTTTTTAACTAATATGCTTTTAGGTATGTAAAAATGAAACAAAGTAGAGCCTTTAATAAAGTATGTTACATTAAGGTTTATTATTTTGTGTTGTATAGTTCTTTGAATTTTGCAAAATCTACAAGGTTGGATCCACCATTATTATATCATGTAAAATAGTTTTACTATCCTACAAATCCTGTGTCCCATCTTGTTCCTTCCTATCTCACCCTCCAAACTCTTGAGAGTCACCAGTCTCTTTACTGTCTTAATTCTGCATTTTCCAGATTGTCATATATAGTTGTTCCTCGGTCTTTGTGCGGCTTGTTCCAGGACCCCTTTGCAGATAACCAAAATCTGCAAATACTGGTCTGTTACATAAAATGATGTATTTACATATACTCTCCACTTTGCATACAAGATCTGTTGATTACTGTCTCAGTTACATTTTACTCATTGCCAGGATAAAATACCTGACTCACAAAATTAAGGAAGGAGAGGTTTATTTAATAAACTCACAGTTTGTGGAGGTTTCAGTCTATACTCAGCCGGCTCCCAAGTAGAGTGGCACATGGCAGAGAGCAGCAGTTCATGGCAACAGAAAACAGGGAAGGGCAATGGGAAGGGCACAAGACTTCTTCCTCCTTATATTAAAAACAAGCCACCCTGGGATTGGGGTTGTAGAACTCTCACAGTGTCCTCTTGCACCGGATGAGGATGTTTACAAACTAAGAATCCTGGCTCTCTGCTGAGTCACTTCATTAAAGTTCTCAAGTTGACACAATGTATCAGCCAGTACAGTTACTTATAATACTCCACCATGTGCGATGTAGTTGTGATACTTTATTGTTTTGGAAAACACAAAGGGCAGAGTTGAAATTTAGGTCTGTCTGAGTCTAAATCTTAGGAGCTTGGATACCATATTATAATAAGATCTTAACACTTACTGCTAGATTTTTTTTCCCCATTGTACCAAAATTTGAAGGCAAAATAGCAGAATATCCATTTCTAATCCATCATTCCAAAATTTGATATCTCCTTTATATATCCTATGGATTTAGGAAGATTTTTTGAACAGCGTGGTATTAAGAAACACATGCTTAAAAAAAAAAACCACATGCTATTGGTTTGGGTTGCTTGGGTCATTCCAAAGAATTTATAACTTTAACTGATAGCGGCAGTAATTAAAGGGTTTTTCAGCCCAATATTAGTGAAATAAGTGTCAACATATAATACCATTCTGCTGTAGTAGTTTTATGCAGTCCTAAATTCTTGTTTTGGTTTTCTTCCCTTTTAGGTGTTTGTAAGATGTATGAAGAACATCTGAAGAGAATGAACCCCAACAGTCCCTCTATCACATATGATATCAGTCAGTTGTTTGATTTTATTGACGATCTGGCAGACCTCAGTTGCCTTGTGTAAGTAGTAGCTACCATATCTCTTGTATTTTTCTGTTTGTTTGAGGTGATTTATAGTATTAAGGGTTAACTGTTTGATAGTAATCCTTTTTTTTTTGCATACTAGATGGTACTTAATATTTCATTTGCATATTAAATTGGCAACATGATGCCAGAGGTGAGGAATATCTTAAGAAACTTTGCTTCTTGATGCAGTAAATATGAATAGAGATGTTCCATATCCTGATTTGTTTTGTTGTTTGTTGAGACAGGGTCTCACTGTGCAGTTCAGGCTGGCCTTAAACTGTGTAACCAAAGCTGGTCTTAAACTCAGGGCAGTCTTCCTTCTTCACCCTCTTCAGTGCTGGGATTACATGCATGCACCGCCATGCCTAGCCATATCCTGATTCTTTGTTTCTTAAACATAATGGTTCTTTTCATAGTTCTTCCCTCTCACCCCCCTTTAGTCTTTGTCCTAAAGCATTTGGTTTTGGACCAGAACTAGTTGTACTCTTCAGGGCATTTTTGGAAAGTTTAAATATAAGTGGAATTGGAATTAATTGCAATCCTACTCTGTAAAGATATATATTTTGATTTATTAAGATGAGTTTTCTTGGGCTGGGGAGATCTCTGGTGTCTTCCCCCCCCCAAAAAAAAAAAAAAGATGAAGTTTTCTTGTCTGAGGGTATAGCTCAGCAGCACGACAACTGCCTGGCAAGCGTAAGGTCCTGAGGTTTGATACCTGGTACCAAAAAAATAAATAAATAAACATTTCTTTAGATTGTATGTTTTCTTAGACTTGTCAGATTGTTTCAGATCTTTAATAATGTTAACATTCATTTTGATAATCTGCTTACTACCACTATTATTGAGAAGCCTAAAATGTTGTGGACTTAATCTTCGTGCCATTTATGAATGAGAAAGTATAAACACAGCTCATTTCACAGAAAAATAGCACCTCAGGAACAAATGACGGTCCTAGGGCACTCAGTAACCTACTACAGGACTTCTCGGGCACTGTGCCAGCCCTTGAGGGTGCAGTGCTGAGAACACGCAGGTCCTGACAACCTGGGTCCTCCCACAACCCAGCTGGCTGCACATCACTGTCTCCTCAGAGGCTCCTGAGGAAGATGCATTTCCTTGGGAATTTTGGTTTGGGTTTTGTTGTGCTTAGTTGTGTTTCAGATAAGGTTGAAAAATCCAAGTATTCAGTTCTGATGTTCAATGATTTGCACTAATAAAGAAAAATGTATTAAAATTATTTAAATATAAATAAGCTCAAAATTGTGAAGCCAGTAGAGCTATGGGTGGTAGGCTTTATTAGTTTGTAATGTCTCTCTTTGTTCTGCTTATAGTCTGATATACATTATTTCTCATTGACAAATCTATATATTAATTTAGCGGATAGTTACTGAGCTCTCACCATATACCCAGTACAGTTATCTCTCAGTAGCCTGCAGGAGATTGGTCCAGGGGACCCAGCCTGCTGTAGATAATCAAACTCCAAAGGTGAAACAGTTTCTTATACAAGATGACATGTTTCCATGTAACCTACACACATGCCCCATATGTTATAAACCATCTCTAGATTACTAAATAACATCTAATACAATGTAAATGTTACCTAGCTATCTATTAAACTGTATTGCTAGCTGGCGAGATAGCTCAGTGATCTAAGTATCTGCCTGGCAAGTACAAGGACCTAGGTTTGATCTTCATTACTGTATGCCGAGTGTGGTGGCACATGCCTGTAATCCTAGCACTGGGGAGGCTGATAAAGATCACTGTGTGTGCAAGCTGCATAGTGAGACCCTGTATAATAATGCAGATGCAGCACCATCTGGTAGCCCTGCCAATGAGCACAAGGCCCTGGGAGCATCTCAATGATGTGCATATTATTTTCCAGGGCTGAAGAACAGGGAGCATTACTGATCATTGCTGTCTTTCCACTGTCTAGATTAGTGTCTTACATATGGCAGCAAGGAGTAAATACTGTGTTTGTAGTATCAGTGCCTGTCACCCATATAATGATTTAAGGCATAGTTTTTTTAAATATTGGTAATTTTTTTTTAAATTATATATATTGGTGATTTCCCATTTCCTTTGTTACCAAGCTGTATTTTGAACCAATAGGAAGGTCAAAACAAAAGTGAAACATTTTATAGTATTTTATATTAGAATTTCATGTTAGAAATCATTTGATGAGACTCTGAGGTCTGTATGGTCCAAGGTATATTATTGTTGGTAAATTTTCACACTTAGAAATTGACTAGATGTTTCAAGTGAGACTGAAGATTTTAATGGAGTTTAATTATAGACCCTCACTTCGTTCTTTAAATTGTTGATTTTAACAGTTAATGGTTGTTTTCATGCTTTTATAAAGCATTTCTTACCAAGACATCAAGTATCTAT
Organism: Octodon degus; assembly: GCF_000260255.1. Taxonomy (NCBI): domain Eukaryota; kingdom Metazoa; phylum Chordata; class Mammalia; order Rodentia; family Octodontidae; genus Octodon; species Octodon degus. The sequence goes on from NW_004524583.1 coordinate 12,578,617, forward strand.
TGATGGTTTGAGCACTGGTTCGCATTCTCAGCACATGGAGAGCAACGTGATACTAAGAGCTAACTAGAGTTTACAAGTTAAACATGGTTGGGTTTGAATTGTGACTCAACCGTTTGGTGGCTTCTTTGGGCAAATTAGCTCAATATGATTAAACCTCAATATGGGTAAACCTTTTACAAATGAAACCTTTTATAAATTTCATTTGTAAAATTTAGATAAACCTACTTCACAAAACTACGTAGGAAAATAGGGGCTTGCTTAGCACATCAGTAACAAATATAAGTAGAGATTCCATTTTTTTTTTTAATATTTTTTTTTTTTTTTTTTTCCGGAACCGGAGATTGAACTCAGGCCCTTGTGTTTGCCAGGGAAGCACCTATTCCACTGAGCCATCTCCCCAGCCCATGGATTCCATTTTTGATGAAGTTAGGACAGTTTCATTTTTACTATACATACTCTTCTAGAATTTGCCACAAAACTATAGAACTATTTCAGGCTCTATAAAAATAAGATAAATTGTTCTGTTGACCATGAAAGAAGTACTTTGATTTTTCAGCAATGTAAAAATTGTACAAAGTAAAAAAGTAGTTGTAAGGGACATTAGGTACTACAGTGATACAATATAAGTGGTTTGTTAAATGCAAACCAGACAGCACATCCAGTATGCAAAGATCTTAGACTGTACATAATTCTTTCAATCCAAATGAGAGATTAATGATAATCTTGCTTTTAATTCTTCGTTTGAAAAGCTGTAAGTTACAGTTTAAGTTCCTGACTCTGTTTCAAACATTGAAAATTTTTTGTTCTCTGAAAACATTGAGAATTGAATTTAGATTTAGGACTTTTTCAGTGTGATTTTGGTTGTGTCTCACTTGTTATTCTAGAGAAATGGTACTCTTTCCAAGGAGGTCATCTGCTGTGGCACTTCCCGTGACCACCTCCTTGATATTTTGACAGTGCCAGCTGGACTGGGTGGTAGAGCATGTCCCAGTCACCACACTCAATCCCTGGCACCACAAAACAAAATTATTACACTATAAATCATTATAATAAGGAATTAAGTAAAGATTCTACATTGTAACACGACTAAACCAGAGGGTAGAGGATACAAATTATAAAATTTTATGCATAGAGCATTTGTGTGCCATATAATTAGAGTCAGTTTTGTTTGATTTCTGACCTGTAATTTTTTTTTTTTTTCCTTAAGATGAAAAGAATAGTGTTTATGGGCTGGTGAGATGGCTCAGTGGTCTAAAGCACCTACTTAGAACAAGCTTAGCAGAGCACAGGGACTGCGGTTCAATCCCCCAGCACCACATGCCAGCCAGCCCCGCCCCCTGGTGGGGGTGAGCTGGCCCCCCACACACACACATATAAATAAATAAAATTTAAAAAAAAATAGTGTTTATAATCTGAGGGCATTTTCATCTGTTAGTGTAATGAGGAAGCACCCTCTGTCAGGCAGACAACTTGGTGTCAGTGAAGAAGACCCTGGTGATTTCACTGCTCAGACCCACAGAATCTGGTGTTTAGGGAAGAGGGGGGTCACTGGGGATTGAACCCTAGGCTTGAACATGCAGGCCTCCTGCCTCAGCTTCCCCAGTGCAGGGATTACAGGCAGGTGCCACCATGGCTGGCTGCAGTCTGTCCTTACATGAGCCTACATTCGCTGCATAACAATAGGATGAAAAGTCATCTGTTCCGACAGTTAATGCCCTTTACATCTGTCTCGTTTTCAAGTACCTGTTAGGAGACATTAAGAAAGCTTTATTGCCATTTCATGAATTGGAAAACAGCATGCAAGTTAATGGATCCTTAAATGTTCCCAAGCCAGAGTACAGTTGTTTGGGGTGTGAAATGTTCTAAATAAGGCAGTTCCATCCAGGTATGCTAGTTCTGAGAAAGTTGGTTCCTTCTTTAGTTCTTTGTCAGTGTTAATGTAACTGTAATGTATTTTACTTCATGTTGAAGTAGACTAAAGTAGCATTTTATTTAATGAGGGATGACAAACAGGAATAGTCAAAATTATTCCAATTTTTAAAAAATAATTGCTCGTGGGCATTAACAAGAGTCAGATGTTTATAAAGTAAGAAAGTCTGTGCATTTTTAATAAACTAGCTTCCTCCCTTACATTCAGAGAAGAATGTTTATTACATAAAGCATTCCTACTTGGTTTGTTTGCTTGCTGAACTGTGGCTTAGAGTTTTCTAGCTGAGGGACAAGGCTGACTTCAGGTGTGTTTGCTACCTGTTCAGTCTCACCTCAATCTTCTTAGGTTTTTTTACTCCTTTAAGCCTTGTGTTGTTTATAAAAGAATAATAATTGTACCAACTCATAGATTTAGAAAAATGATAAAATGAATTAACTCAAATACCAAGTTCTTGACAGCAAGTTTAATAATTTACCATTTTCATTATCACTTCTGTAATTTTTGCTGAGAAATTAAAAATCGTCTGGCCCCACAGAGATAATAATTAATAAATCAGATATTTTATTTTTCCAGGCTACCTCCAAGGTGTCTTTTTGGGCAAGCTAACAGGGTCTTCAGCACCTATGAGCTCAGTTGCTGCACAGTGTTCCCACTAGGTGGTGCACTCAGTTTGGAAACACTGACTTGGCTTTGGATTTGTGTGGTCCCTGGTAGCTTGTCTGCTTTTTCATATAGTAGTTTTACTGAGGGTCTCAAGAAAGCAGGCACTACTAACCAGCCAGGTTTCAATTTCCAATCAGGTGGGAGGTTTTTCTATTTTTCAAATCCTGTAAAAGTTCCTTGTGATTGGCTGAAAACCTTTAGAGTCCAGTGTGAGCGTTGCTGCTCGTGCTGCTCTTGATATTTGGCCTTATCTTCTGAAGATGTTTGCTATATTTTCTAATAATTCTCCATAGGTTTCTATAAAAAATCCTAAAATTCAAGTTACACGTCTGTTCTTAATACTTTACAGGGGAAAATAGCAAAAACTTTGTGGCAGTAATACTTTCTTATAGACATTCAACATAAATGTAGCAAATTAAAACCAGGCAGTAGCACATATCTACCATCCTGGCACTTTTGAGGCAAGAGGATCACTTGCCTTGAGTTCAAGGACAGCCTAGACAACAGAGGGAGATTGTAAAAAAAAAAACAGGGCTGTCCAAATAGCTCAGTGGATTAAAGTACCTGCAAGCAGGCACAGGGGCCCAGCGTTTGATTCGGCAACCGAGACTGGGCGTGGTGGTGCACACCTGTAATCCCAGCTCTTCGGAGGCTGTAAACAGGTGGATCACTATGAGTCCAATCTAGTAGTGAGACCCTGAACACCCTGTAGACCTTTCCCTAAAATACAAGGAAAAAAAAAAAAAAACTTTGTACTAGTGTGTTTGTTTCTTGTTTTTTAATAAGTTGAAGCATAAAAATAGAAACTCCATGAGAGAAAGAACACATGGTTTCTGGTTGAATTCTGGAGAACTAGATAGGTAACATACTGCACGCTTAAGAGCTCTAGGCCTTGGTTTCTTTTTTTACTAGTAAGATTATGCTAAATGATTTAAAGTTCATATTGGTTAAAATTCAACAGCTTTTCCAGCTGTTCACTAAGTTCATTTAGGACAATCTGCACATCAGGGCCATCATTGGGCAGTCATAATTGGGGGTTTTAAACTCAGGACAGTAATTGGACCTCTCTGACTTTGACTTTTCTGTTCCTCAGTTACCGAGCTGATACCCAGACATACCAGCCTTATAACAAAGACTGGATCAAAGAGAAGATCTACGTGCTCCTTCGTCGGCAGGCACAACAGGCTGGCAAATAATGGAGTTGGAAACAGCAGGGGCTGGGGGCGGGGCTTGGAGCACAGGTGTGTGCAGTGCACTGCAGTGAAGCGCTGTCCTGTGAGCCTCTTTCCACTTGTTTCACTCTAGCCAGGATTGAATGCGTTAGATGAAATGTGAGGTGTGAGGATCTTTTCAATCCAAAACCCCCATTGAACCCTTTTTCTTTTTTTCTTTTTTTTTTTTTTTTTTACTTAAACATTTTTATGATTCAGAAGGCAGTTGTTCCTTGTCGATATTGGTTCCAGTCCTTCAGATTGTTCCTATCTGCTTTATAACATTCACAGTACTAATCTTTTAAGATGGGGTAGGGGATGATGACAAAGTTTAGTTATGTCCTCAAGAAAAAGTCTTAGTGAAAATAAATGTTCTTTAGTTATATTTTCTCAATGACTGATTTCTTTTGTCTCTGAACATTGAATTTTCTTTCAAAGCGTGATGTTTTCAAGCCAGCAGTACAATACTTGAAAGAATTCAAAGGTTTATATGTATGCTGAACACCTTGCTGTGGTCTGTGTGAAGCTTTGACCTCATTTAATCCCAGTTGGGGTTAATTGCAGTTGTAGCCCTTGAGATCTAATTATGTTGATGTACACATCATACAGACATGTGTGGATTTGTAGTATGACTTTGTCCTATAAATCCATCACTTGCTGCAGATATAATTCAGACCAGCTGCATTTCCAGAACCCAGGGATGGTACCGCTGAGCAGCGCAGGGTGGGCTGGGATTGCAATGCCTTGTGGTCCTGGCTGGCTGAGCTGTAGCTCCCGCCCAGAACCGAGGTAGACGATGACACTGCACCTCGATAGCCTGAGAAAAGACTTAAGTTTTCTGTCCCATATGCCTGTTGCTTACACGCTATCTTCCATCAGGCTCCATAAGAGGCTTTCTAGCAAAATAGCTAGTCTGAGGCGACAACCAAGGTAGCGCCTCAGTGGGTGCTCTGGGAGGTCATTGAGCCCTTTCAGTTTGCAGTGATGAGTACTAGCTACCTATTCCTCTCTCAAAGCTACTGTAAGGGTGAGAAAGTTCACGGAACACTACAAGATAATCTTGCTGTAAATATAGAGAATGAGGTTGTGCTGTGACTTGAACACGTGAGATTAAGCTCCCTGTCACTGGGTACACATGTACTCCCAGTTCAGCTTTTTCCACATCACCGTGGATACTACGCATCAAAAGATTGGCAGTGTTTTGAGAGGCTTATGTTTGTCGTCATACTACAGTCCTGCTCCAACTTCCACATTAAGCCATTAACTATTTTCTTTGTTATCTGTGCTTAACTTTTTAATAGAATAGCTAATGAAATGGTGTCACTATCAAAATTATTAATATTAGGGTACTAGCTGAGCAGGGGAGCTGCACACCTGTGATCCCACACTCAGGAAGCTGAGGCAGGAGGATTGCCAAGATTAAAGGTCAGCCTGAACTACATCAGACCCTGTCTCAAAAAAAAGTACCACATGCCATGCCACCATGCTGGCCACTGAAACCAGGCATGGTGGTGCATACCTGTAACAATGCTGCTGGGGAGGCTGAGACAGGAGGATTACTAGGAGTCCAAGCTGCGGAGCTTCGTAGCAAGACCCTGTACCAAATAATAAATCATTTTAAAAAAAAATAAAATAGTGTGTTTCACTGAGTCAGCTAAATTTTAAAGCAAAAATCACACACAAATGGATAGATGCAAAAGTAACAGTGATCTTGGCTGTTTTAAAGTTTCTAGCAAATCACCTGGGCTAACAGGAAATTTTTTAAGAATATAAAAACATCTGGGCCCTAAATATTGGATGATTGAAACAAAAAGGAAGAGAGCAATGTTTTAAGTGTGGGGCCAGGGAGATGACTCAGTAGAATAAGTGCTTGCCTGGCAAGCATAAGGGCCTGAGTTCAATCCCCAGTTCCACACACACACCAAAAAAATGTTTTAAGTGTGCAAGGATTAAATACAGAGAAATACACATTTCTTCTAAGAATGCAAGTATCCTTAGTGGCGAAACATCCAGTGTTTGACTAAGCTCTAACCTCTTATCTGTGTGCTATGAGATTTGAAAAATTGTTTGCCCTTGCCCAACTATAAATTAAGCATGTTTGACTTGGGGTTACTAAGTGAAACTGTTAATAGGGAGAACCTACCAGAAAATTTTATTTAATTCCTGATTGTGTAATCTGCCCTATTTTATATACCTGACAATTTCCTTTTAAAAATTGTTTTTATTACTGCATGTTAGTAGTACACATTTATCATGGGTATTTGGTACATGTACGTCCCTTTTTTTTGTTTTGTTTCGTTTCGTTTGGTTTTCTTTTAGACATCTTTGCTCCTTTCAACTCAATCCCTTTCCTTTTTTAAGAGACTGACTGGGTCTCACTATATAGTTTGGGCTGGCCTTTGAGCTCACTTTGTAGCCCAGCAACCTTCCTCAGCCTCCCAAGTGCCGAGATTTCAGACATTCACACCAATGCCCTGGCCCCTTTCACATTTGTAAAACTATTTCTGGAGAGTTTTGTTTGCTTGTTTATTTTTTGTTTTGTATTTTGAAACAGGATCTCACTTTAGAGTGCAAGTTGGCCTCTGAACTCAGCAATCCTCCTGCCTCAGCCTCCAGAGTGCTGGGGTTACAGGTGTGCGCCACCACACTTGGCTCTACTGATCTGTTCCCTACCCCCTTTCCTTCTTTTCCCCATTTGTGTCCCTTCCTCATGAAGATCTTCCTGCTTCCTATATCCTAGATCTTTCCTTTTTTTCCTTATAATTTTGTTTCTCATATAAAGGAAACAATGTATGTACCTGAGAATCTCTAAAATGGTTCCTGGTGATGACTCATCTGTCCTTTAGTGCTTGACCTAAGAGGCCACAGGAACATGAAAGGGTGGTTTAACTATTCATTTCCAGGTCTCTGGTTAAATAGATTCTCAGCAACTTATTAAATACCCAATTATGGCTCTCAGCCTGCTTGGGATAGGAGTGGTGGCAAGCTGTTTTACATCTTTTTTCTTTCGTGAGACAGGGTCTCCTTATGTAGGGCTGGTCTAGAACTCAGGGCAGTCTTCCTGCCTCAGCCTTTTGAGTGCTGGGCTCACACCACCACGCCCCACTGCTGTTAGACTTTTAGGAAGGCATGAGCGGATAGTTTTATACTGTCCTAAAGACCAAACTGCTGCCACACTTTTGCATCCAAATGCCCCCTCCTTTATCAGATTTTTACTTTTATGTTAATGTACTGATGAGAGTATTACCACAGACGTAGCACTTGCTGCTAAGGTAGTATTTCCCTTTAGGGTAGGAAAAGATTTTAATAACAAATAAGTTCAGACTGTGATTCACAACAAGTTTGTATAACACTACCACAGAGACTTCGCTAAATAGAGATGTTTTTAGTCTGGGGGGGGTGTGGGGAACCCCACAAAATGAACAGCAGTGAGCTACATAGTGGATATCTGATGTCTATCCCAAGAACCTTTATAGACTCCAGCAGATGTTTGGGTCACAAGACCTGGGCTCAACTGCCCCTTTTGCCTCAGAGTTCTGAGTAGCTCAGACTGCCACCACTGCCCAGCTGGGAGGTGGCATTTGATCTGTGCTTGATCTTAGCCAAAGGCCAAGAAACGATATTTGATCTGGATGTAGAAAGATAGCTCTGCTGATAGCAAGAAAGAAGGATAGTTGTAATAATGAGACAGTGGAGCTCCAGAAATGTGTGAGGAATGAATACCAAGTCACACCATCACAGAATAAAGGGGTATTGAAAAGAGATGGAATTAAAGGGCACAAAAGCTCCAGCTGCAGAGCCTTGAACAGCAAGCTGAGACTTAAGTTTAATTGTATAGGCTGTGGGTAGCCTTGAAAGATTTTTCAGGTATAACCTGTCAAATCTTTGCACTAGGAGGATTAAAACGTACTCTTTGTAGACTGGATTGGAAAGTCAGAAATATATCCCCGGAGCTAAGTCAAGAGAATTTTTCAGTGAGACAGGTAAGTTGAGAAATTACAAAACAGGTTTCAATTTGGATTTTAGGAGGCCTTTTCTACAGTGTTATATGAGGACAAATAGCAAATTTGCAGTTAATTGTAACCTAGCTATACAGGCAGAAAGAATTCAAATTCAAGGTCTGCCAGGGAACTCGGTAAGATCTTTGTCTGAAAATAATAAAAGCGCTGATAATATAACTCAGCACTAGAGTGCTTGCCTGGCCAGGTGTGGTGGCATGTCTGGAGTCTCAGTACTTGGGAGGCTGAGGCAGGAGGATCACCATGAGTTTGAGGCCACCCTGGACTACATAGTGAGTTCAAGGCCACCCTGAGCTACATAATGAGACAGTCTCAAAAAAGTAATACAGGGGCTGGGGAGTTAGCTCAGTAGAAGGTCCTGAATTCAATCCCCAGTACTGTAAAAAAAAAGTAATACAAATGGCAAAGTACAGTACAATCAGGCAGTGCAAACACTTAAAAGATGTATTTTGAACACTTAAAAGATGGTGGTAATATATGTATGGAACGGTAGGTTTTTTAAAAAGATGAGTTTTGATGTGTTTTTTTTTAAAGCCATTTACTCATGTTTTTAAGTAGAAGAGTCCAACCCCCCCCACCACGTTAATTAGATAACCAACAGTGAAAGATTATACTGCCATTTAAGAAGATACATTCTCAGGTGTTCTGGTATAATGAGTGAGCACAGAAGAGAAAGCAAGGTGGAATTTGATGGGGTTTTATCTTCCTGCAGCTGCATACTCCAGCTGGGTGGTAGGGATGGAACCCAGGCACTGCCACATCCTGGGAGAGTGCTGTGCCACTGAGTTGCAGCTCCAGTCCTTTCGAACAATTTTTTTTTTTTTATATAAAATCTTGCCAAGATACCTGAGTTGGATTTTAAGCTGGATTTGATTTAAATAAGTGAAATAGGTCACTATTTAGGGGAAAGCAGGGAATGCAGACACCAATCAAAGACCCCTCAGGATGACGGGAAAAGTTCAAAATGATGGGAGTGTAGGGAGGGTAACATTTCCAGTGAAACTAGCTAGCAGTGTGTAGCTTTCACAAAAAACATGCAACTGATGGAAGAGAGGAGGAAGCTAGGTATTGAATGCTTTTTTTGTTCAATAAAAGATAATCCAGATGGTGGCATATGCTGTACCACACATTGTACTGAATACCTTACATCACATCCTTCTTGCATGAGAATCAGTCTACAACTTAAACAGCTAAATTGAACAGTTAAGGGATTTAGAGATTTTTCAGATCCCAGACACAGACCACATAAGAATGAGCTCTTGGTGATGGAAATGGAGAGTCCTATGCTTTGGCCTATAACATTGCTCTGGGGAAGACAGAAGGCAGGAAATGCAAACAGCACAACTGTTGTGTAGGACTCGGGGGACGCTGAGGCAGCTGGGAGCCACAGGGCAAAATTCTGGAATAGTGATGCCGCTCTAGGAAAATTAAGAAAGGTCTTGATGGTCAAGCTGATTGCCGCCAAAATAAAATCCAGTGCTCATTAAAGAAGATGAATAAAGTAATGGTCATAGAGTCTAGATTCAAATTACTAGTCCTAAAAAGCAGGAAAACATTAGCCATAAATAACCAGAGGCTAAAATCATCAGTAGAAACTAACCCATGACAATTGATGGAACTACCAGGAAAAGACATTAAAACCTAAATATGAAAAAATAGAGACATAGAGAAATGTTTTAAACAAATAGAATTTCTAGAAATGAAAACCACAGTATTTAAATGAAAATTTACTGGATAAACTATACCTGACAGTACATCACTAAGTAAATTGTATGTATTCTCACCACATGCAAAAGAAGGGTAAGTGGCACACCATCGACCAGTGGATCCAGCGAGATCAGGCCTTGGTGCGGGTGCACACACAGACCCTGCACAACTAGTGGCATAGAGAACTCAGAAGCAGCAGTGAGGAGCCAGAAGTTGGTAAGTTAGGTGAACCAGCCTTGTGCTTCTGGCACACAAACGTGCAGAACAGAAGCGAGGCGGCCACCATTCAGTATCCAAGAGCTCTGGAAGAGCGGGCCAGATAACTCAGGACTAAAGTGCCTGTTTAGGCAGGTGCAGGGACCCGGGTTCAATCCCTGGTATGCTGTGCTGCCCCCCGCCCCTCTGACCGCACTGAGATGGAGATTGAGACTGGGCATGGTGGCGCACACCTATAATGCCTGTGCTTGGGAGGCTGAAAACAGGATCACTACGAATCTGATCTGTGTAGTGAGACCCTGTACTAAATATTTTTTTTAAAGGGGGCGGGCTGGAGTGGAGCTCTGGAGAACTCCAATAGCAGAAGATCAGCACCAGCTACCACATCCAGAGGTCAACATCAGCCCCATACCCAGGATAGTCTCACAGCAAACTTGCCCAGAGCATACCGCATACTTCAAGGTTTGACTTGGACCTGCCACAGAAGTGTGAACTCCAGAAGAATTTTCCTACTTTTACTGATTGGCTTCTTTTGCTGTCTGGGGATTTTGTTTTCTTTGTCTTTTGTGCTTACTGTTGTTTATATGTTTTGTTTTCTTTTAACTTTATTTATCTTTTTTTCACCATCTACTCATCTTCAATTACCTCTTGATTTTATGATATTTTCATGTAAGTCAACATTGTCCTCTTTCCGAGTCACTTTAATACTCCTTTACTTTTATTATCTTTTGTGTCCTCCAATTTCTCAAAACTTGAGTGATTATCTTTTGCCCTCCATCCTTGCTTCTGCTATGTTTGACCTCATTCATCTTCTCTACCTTGTCCCCTATCCCTCTTCAACACACACACACACACACACACACACACACACACAGGTAAAATAACCACTAAGGGGAAAATCATTACATACAAATTCCTGGTAATATGTTGGGTCTTGTTATGCAACTGTAGAATTTGCTCCTATGGTTAGAGGTACCAGGTTATAGTTACCACAGTTTGTCAGTAGCTAGGCTGCACTTGCTGCTATGATTATTGCTAAGTGTACTACTTTAGCCAGGATGTCACATGTTACAATCAGTTTTCCTCCCTTGTAACACTGATTGTAGGGGGTCACAGTCATTACCATAATCAGTACCAAAGGACTGGATGCTCAGCCACATAGACTTTTCATTCTTAACAAATTGGAAAGGTAGGTTCTTGGGATAAACATAAAGAACCACCTATATCTCGAACACATTCCTGAAGAACAGATGTCTCCTAGGAAAGCCTTGATACTAGTACAAAACTGCCTACCATAAGAAATCAGCAAGCATCAACACAGAAGAAAAAATATAAAATTATATGACACAGAAGCAAAATGTAACCCCTGACCCTCAGTCCACCCAGGACAAGCCCAGAGTGCAATGAGACAGAAAATTAGAAGTTAAGCACTGGAAATATCTGAAATGATGGCAACAGAAGCAAAAAAGCAAATGGTAAAGGTTATAGAAAAAAAATCTCTCAGGTACTGTTATGGTTTGCTTCTAAATGTCCCCCGAAAAGATTCATGCAGTCATGGAGGTAGGCTTCTAGAGTCTGCAGTTGATTCATGGTCCAGTGATGGGATTTAGGATGTGAGTGCTATCCTCGCCCTACTGTAGGCAGCCTGCATACAATATAAAGGACTAAAAGAGCTTTTCTCTCACAAGCTCTCTCCTCTCCTGTTGCTCACAGTATCTTTCCCACTGTGAACAGTTGCCCCTCTGTTAAGTCACCCAGCCTTGGAGCCAGTTAATTATAGATTAAGACCTCTACAAACTGTGAACTAAATAAACCTTCCCCCATTAACTTTATTTTTTTATTTATTATATATATATATATATATTGGTGTGTGTTTTTTTTTTTTTTTTTTTTTTTTTTTTTTTTTTTTTTTTTTTTTTTTTGTGGAACCAGGGATTGAACTCAGGCCCTTGCGCTTGCCAGGGAAGCGCTTATTCCACTGAGCCATCTCCCTGGCCCTCCCCATTAACTTTAGATGTTGGGTATTTTGTCTCAGCAATGAGGAAAATGATAAGATAGGTACTAAAAGAAATAATGATCAAAATGAAAAATATTAGAGCACATGAGGATTTTGTTTTTTAAGTAGAAGAGCTTAGGAAAATGATGGGAACCATAAATATCCAACATAGGAAAGAAACAGCTATAAAACATCCAAACAAATCCAATAGATTAAAATACCCATTTAAGCAAAAGGAACACATTTAACAAAGGTGAGGAAGGACTATAAGTTCTAGAATACAGAATTGTTGTATGTTAAAAAATGTCATCTTAAAAATAGCAAGAGAACATGAAAAGTCAGCTGCAAGAAGAAGCAGAGAATAACAATATAAGATTCATTGGGAGGCTGGGGAGATAGCTCAGTAGAATAAGGGCTTGCCTGGCAAGCGCAAGGGCCTGAGTTCAATCCCTGGTTCTTCCAAGAAGAAAAAAAAAAAAAAAAAAAAGATTCACTGGGGTCAGTGAGAAAGCTGGTGATGGTGCAAATGCTGTAGAATAGCCTCTTCACAGAAATAACTGCAGAAAACAAGACTGGGTGTGGTGGTGCATGCCTGTAATCCTAGCTCTTGAGAGGCTGTAAACAGGTGGATCACTACAAGTTCGATCTAATAGTGAGACCCTGAATACCCTATAGGCCCTTCCCTATAATACAAAAAGAAAAAGAAAAAAGAAAACTTCCCAAAAGTGTTAAGAATTAAACATGCAAATAATTGAGCATGTAACTCCAAATAGCAATGACCAAAATAACTCTACACCAAGACATAATAGGATTCCAGGAATTCAGCACAAGAACAAAATATTAAAAGCGGAGAAAAGAAACAAATCACCTACAAAGGAAAACCCATCAGAATCACAGCAGATTTCTCAAAACCCTGAAATCAAAGGGCCTTAGAGTGAGGTATCTCAAGCCCTAAAAGAAAACAACCTCCAATCCAGATTGTTGTACCCAAGAAACTATCTTTGAAAATTGATGTAGAAAAAAGATAACTTCCATAACAAAGAACACTTCAGGAAATTCATGATCACCAAAACAGTTCTGCAGACTGCTCTGAAGATTATATTAGAAAATGAGGACTACAATCACAAGAACACTAACAAAAAAAGTCATCAAGCAGACAAGCAGTTAAGCAGAGGGGAAAGGCAGGGAACAAACAATAAGAAAGATAAGCCAATACTTATCTGTTATAACCATCAATGTACATGGTCTCAATATACCAATCAAATGAAACAGAATGAACAAAGAAGCAAGACCCAACAATATGCTGTATTCCAGAAACACATTTAATTAAAAGCAAAATACATAGAGCAAAACTCAAAAGGATAGAAAACAATACTGCATACAACAGAAGAGCTGGGGTAGCTGCTATATTTGCAGACAATGTGAGCTTCAAGCCAAAACTGATTATAAGAGACAAAGAAGACAACTATATACTTGTTAAGGGAAGACTCCAGCAAGAAGAGATAACAAGCATAAATATATATGCACCAAATACTCATGTACTCAACTATATAAAACAGATACTAACAGACAGGAAAATTCAAATAAGCACTAACACAATTGTAATGGGGGGCCTTACCCCCATTACCCCATTCCCACAATAGGATCACCTAGAAAAAAAAACAAACAGATATATCAGAATTGGGCTGGGGAGATAGCTCAGCAGTCTGAGCACCTGCCTGGCAAGCTCAAGGACCTAACTTTGATCCTCAGTACTGCAAACCATGCCAGCCTGGAACCCTAGGCCTGTTGTGTTGGTCACCAAAACTGGGTGTGGTGGCACACACCTGTAATCCCAGAGCTGGGGAGGCTGAGGCAGGAGGATCACTAAAATTCTGAGCTGCATACCAAGACCCTATAGCAAATAAATAAATGAATAAATGATTTTAATTTTTAAAGAATTAAAACATGCTTGTGAATAAAGTAGATGTCTTCAGTGTTCCACAGTGTCAGAATACACATTCTTCTCCACTGCACATGGAACATTATCCAAAATAGACCACATATGAACTCATAGAATGTGCTTAAGTAACATGTAGAGGAATGAAAATTATCCAGTGCATATCATCTCACCATAGTGCAGTGAAATTGGACTAGGGAGCTAACCTTATCAAAAACACAAGAGAAAAGACTCAGCCTCAAGCAATAAGGAACAAAAAGTGTGAGATCACAGTGGATGCTGTGGAAATCCAGAAGATCAGCAGTACCTACTTCAAGAATATGTACTTGAATAAGATGAGAAACACAGAAGAAACAGACAGATTTCCAGGCACATGAATTACTAAAACTGAATCAAGAAGAAATAAAAATTCTAGGACTGGGGCAATAGCTTGGTGGTCTAAGTACCTGCCTGGCAAGTGCAAGGACCCAGTTTGATCCCTGCTACCATATGCCATGCCGACCCCAAAACTGGGCCTGGTGGCACACACCTGTAATCCCAGCATTGGGGAGGCTGAGACGAAGATCACTGCAAGTCTGAACTGCATAGTGAGATCTTTTAACAAATAAATAAATAATTTTTTAAAAAAATTTATGTATTTAGTATAGGGTCTACAGGGTCTCGCTACACAGATCTAACTCATAGTGATCCTCCTGTTTTCAGCCTCCTAAGCACTGGGATTATAGGTGTGCACCACCACTCCCAGTCTCATTTGCTGGCATAATGCACCCTGGAGGCAGGGCTGGCACAGCACACCAGGGATCGAACCCTGGTCAAGGTGTCTGCCTAAGCAGGTGCTTTAGTTCACTGAACTATCTGGCCAGCCCTAATAAATAATTTTAAAAAAAAAATAAAAATTCTATATTACTTAATATCAGTAAATGAAATTGAAAATGTAAGTAAAAACCTACCAACAAAAAAAAGCCCAGGCCCAGAGGGATTCACTACTGAATTCTATAAGAAATTCAGAGAGCATATAATGCTACTTGTAGGGATCTGTTGGTCTCTCGGTGGTCCCAGGGAGAAAACAGCAAGAGGATTCAGAAAATAAAGATATGAGCTAATAGCTGAAGTCAGGTGGTGGACATGCCTGATTAGCAAAGGACCCCAGAACAACACCAGAGGTGTTTATATCTTTGCAAAGTTCCAAAACACAAGGTTGCCTAACGATGAATAGCCCACAGTGTCCGGGCAGGATGTTTTCTCAAGACTGAGGTAGTTTGACTACCTTTAGGCAATGAGACTTTTTCCTGCCTTCCCACATAGGATCAATTTCCAGCTTTAGCAACTCCCAACAGCCACTAGTGCTGAAACTCTTTAATGAAATTCAAAGGTAATCAATATTTTTAAAATCATTCTTGGAAGCAAGTATTACTTTGATACCTAAACCAGAGGAAGAAGCAACAAGAAGAAAAACAAAAACTGCAGACCAATCTCCCTAGTGAACATGGATGCAAAAATCCTCATTATGATACTGACAAATAGATGGCCATAAATCATCAAGAAGATTATATACCATTATCAAGAAGGATTCAGCCCAAGGATGCAGGAATGGTTCAACATATACAAATCAATAAATGTTGCTGTGCTGGGCCCACCCTCAGGCGCTGAGACCAGGCGTGGTGGTGCACAGCTGTATTCCCAGCATCGGGGAGGCTAAAAACAGGAGGATCACCATGAGTCTGAGCTGTGTAGTAAGACACTGTACTAAATACATTTTTTTAAACAATAAATGTAACACACCATATTAACAGAGCCAAAGACAAAAATCACATGATCATCTCAATAGATACAGAAAGAAAATATTGACAAATTCCAACGTGCATTCATGATTTAAAAAAAAAAAAAAAAA
>NW_004524583.1:12601340-12604003 GCF_000260255.1 Octodon degus
AAGAATATATGCAGTGTATTATTTGTTGAAACTGTACTTCCGATTTGATTTGAAACTGTCTCATTGCTATCTGTTTATCAATAAAACTGTAGAAAAAAAAAGAATAGATGGTCTTTACCTCAATCTGATAAAAGTTGTCTGTAACAAATAGCATCATACTAAATGAACAAAAACTGAAAGTTTTTACTCTAAAATTAGGAAAAAGTCCAGGAGGTCCACTTATAACCACTTCTGTTTAGTACAGTCCTGTAAACATTAGCCAAAGCAATTAGACAAGATGAAGAAATTAAAAGAATAAGAATAGAAAAGGAAAAAGTTAAATTATTTGCAGATCATATGATCTACATAGGGCCAGCCTGATAGCTCAGCAGACTAAAGCATAGGCAGAGTGCAGCGGCAGAGTGCAGTGGCCGAGGTTCGATCCCTGGCATGCTGTGCCAGCCCTGACCACGGGGTGTGCTGAGACAGCAATTGAGACTGGGCATGGTGCCACACACCTATAATCCCAGCATTTGGGTGGCTGAAAACGAGAATCACTACGAGTCTGATCCACGTAATGAGACCTTGTAGAGCCTGTAGACCCTGTCCTAAATACAGAAAAAAAAAAAAAAAGATACTCTACATAGAAGACCCAAAAAACTCCACCAAAAGAATTATAGATTTAATAACCAATGTAGTAGTTAAAAAAAAAATAACCAATGTAGTAGTGTAGCTGGATACAAAGTCAGAGAGATAGCTGGATACTCAGCCAGAGAGATAGCTCAGTGGCTTAAGCACCTGCCTGGCAAGCACAAGGTCCTAAATTTAATCCCCATTCAAAAAATAAAAAAAAAAAAAAAGCCAAAGTCAATACCCAAAAATCAGCAGCTTTATTTTGTCTTGTTCTTTTTTTTTTTTTTAAACAGGGTTTCACTATATTTAAGGCTGGCCTTAAGCTTACTTTACGGCCCCATTGGTCTCAAATTTGCAACAATCCTGCCTCAGCCTCCCAAGTGCTGGGATTACAGCTGTGTGCCACCATGCAGTAGCATTTCTGTACACAACAAATTCACTGAGAGAGTAATTAGGGAAACAAAACCCTTCATGGTAGCTGTTGGGAGCCGCAGGAAGCTAGGAAAGTGATCAGGTGAGACTGGGCCTCAGTGCCTAAAGCAAACAAGTTACCTCAGTCCTGAGAAAAACATCCTGTATGGGTCAGGCCAGCTATTAGTTGCTAGGCAACCTTGTGTCATGTGTTACAAACTTTGTGAAAGTATAAAGGATGGTTTTGTTGTGGCTGACTTAGTCTTACCCATCAGGCAGACCAGCAACCACATAGCCCAGCTTTTGTCTTCTTGTCTATCTTTCTCATTTCCGCTATCATGTCTCCCCAGGTAGAACCATTTGCAGTAAGACCAACAGATCCCTACAAGTAACAAAAAAAAAAAAAAAACCAACCCCAAAAACTAAGGAACACTTAGAATCAATCTAACAAAGGAAATACAAGATTTTAACATTGAAAATTGCAATATTCTTTTTTTTTTTTTTTTTTTTTTTGCGGAACTAGGGAATTGAATTCAGACCCTTGCACTTGCCAGGGAAGCGCTTATTCTACTGAGCCATCTCCCCGGCCCCACAATATTCTTAAAAATTAGATTGAAGAGGATATCAGAAGATGGAAGCTGGACATAGTGGCCCACATCTCTAATCCCAACACCCAGGAGGCTGAGGCAGGAGGATCACTTTGAGTTTTAGGCCAGCCTGGGCCACAAAGTGAGTTCAAGGCCATCCTGAATTGCACAGTGAGAACTTGTCTCTAAGAGAAAAAGAAAAACAATCCCTTATTTTGGGGTAAGAGGAACCAATATAGTGAAAATTACCATACTCCCACAGTT
Source organism: Octodon degus (assembly GCF_000260255.1). Taxonomy (NCBI): domain Eukaryota; kingdom Metazoa; phylum Chordata; class Mammalia; order Rodentia; family Octodontidae; genus Octodon; species Octodon degus. Next base: position 12,603,215 of record NW_004524583.1, read on the forward strand.
ATTATACAGATTTAATGGAATCTCAATCAAAATACCACTAACATATCACAGAACTAGAGAAAATAATTCTGAAGTTCATTTGGAACCAGAAGAGACCTAGAATAGCAAAACCAATTCTGGGCAACAAAGGCAAAGGAGGTGACATCACAATTCCTGACTTGAAAGTCTACTACGAAACTACTGTGATAAAAATAGCATAGTAATGGAAAAAAAGAAGTAGACCTGAGAATTAGTGGAACAGAGCAGAAGATGCAGGAACAAGTCCACTCAAAGAAACTCAGCCACATTATCTTTCACAAAGGAACCAAAGACCTTCTCTGGAAGAAAGAGCCTCTTTAATAAATTGTGCTCAAAACACTGGCTTTCCACATGCCGAAGACTAAAACTACATCCATGCCTATAATGATGTACTAATCTAAAATCAAAATGGATCAAAGACCTAAATATTAAAACAGAAACACTAAAGGTGCTGGAAGAAAAAAATAGGCAGAACACTTGAAAAGTAATTTCTTTTCCCCCACACTGGTCCTTCAGACAAAGGACTTATATTTAGAACTTATAAAGAACTCAAAAAAATCAGACCCCAAAATGTAAAGACCCAGTCCAAAAATGGGCATCTGGGATGAATATACCCTTCTCAGCAGAAGAAATACAAGTGGTGATTAAATATATTTAAAAATGTTCAGCATCACTGGTCATTTGAGAGATGCAAATTAAAACAATGCTGAGATTCCATCTCCAAAAAATGTCTATTGGGGCTGGGGAGATGGCTCAGTGGAATAAGTGCTT
>NW_004524583.1:12604103-12605419 GCF_000260255.1 Octodon degus
TGAGGGAAAAGGAGCTCTTCACTGTTGGTGAGAGTGTGGAATGGTACAACCTCTGTGGAAATAAGTGTAAAGATTTGGCAAAAACTAGGATTGGAAGCCCCATTTGACCCAGCCATTCTTCTTCTGGTTATCTTCCCAAAAGAATTAAAAACATCATACTACAGCAATATTTGTGCACCCGTGTTTATAGTAGCACAGTTTATATTAGCTAAACCTTGGAAACAACCCAGATGCTCATCAACTGAGGAGCAGATAAAGAAGATGTGGTTTTTTTATTTAATGGAGTACTACTCTGCCATGAAGAAGGATAAATTTTACACATTTCTAGGTAAATAGATGTACCTTCAGACCATACTCTTCAGTGAAATAAATCAGATTCACATGTGTGAACATTACATTTTCTCCCTGGTGTGAGAAACTGAAAGAGTAAAGAAGGACCATAACGTACAATAAATTTTGTGAAATGGGAAGAAATCATTCAAAAGGAAAGAACTAGGATGGGGAAAGAGGGAAAGGAGAGAAGGAAAAAGGATAAAAAAGGGCCGGGGAGATGACTCAGTAGAATAAGCGCTTCCCTGGCAAGCAAAGGGCCTGAGTTTAATCCCAGGTTCTGAAAAAAAAAAAAGATAAAAAGGATGAAGTGGAAACAAAACTTTGTCAGTAAGGACAGAAGATGAGTTGGAGAGGAGGAGATTAGGAAAAAAAGAGGAATCAAAATATGTAGGCTGCCCAGATAGCTTAGTAGATTAAAGCGCCTCCTTAGGCAGATGCAGAGACCAGGGTTTGATCCCTGGCATGCCGTGACAGCCCCGTCCCTGGGGAACACGGAGATGGCGAATGAGATGGCATGGTGGCGCACGCCTGTAGTCCTAGCACTTGGGAGACTGAAAACAAGAGGATCACTAGGAGTCCGACCTAGGTAGTGAGACCCTGTTGGCCCTGTACCAAATAAATTAAAAAGTTATGTACAGATTCCCTTTGAAGAATATGATCATTATCTGTATCTAAAATGCACCAATAAATTTAAAAAAGAGGTAAGTACGTGCGGTAAGGTAATGCATATACTAGTCTTACTTAGCCATTTCATCATGTATAAGTATTTTGAAACATGCACAAGTTAAATATATACTACTTTTGCCAATTAAAAATAAGTTTAGGGGCTGGCGAGATGGCTCAGTGGTCTAAAGCACCTACTTGGAACAAGCTTGGCAAAGCACAGGGACCACGGTTCGATCCCCCAGCACCACATGCCAGCCACCCTCGCCCCCTGGTGGGCTGAGCTGGCCACACACACACACACACACACACACACACAC
>NW_004524583.1:12605929-12610071 GCF_000260255.1 Octodon degus
GGGCCGGCAAGCTAGGGCCAGCAGTCTGAAGTGCCTGCTTAGGCAAGCTCAGGCAAATACAGGGACCATGGTTGAATCCCCAGTGCACAGACTGCTCGTGCCCTGCCCCCAGGGCGGGCTGAGCCCACCACAAAAAAAAAAAGAGACCAGAGCCTCAGTGACACATAGCAGTCTAAGGAGTAACTGCAATCTGAAGAAAAATAAGGCAGCTTTCTGGAAGTGGCGGTGCATTCCTGTTATGACAGCATTCACAACCTAAGACAGAAGGGACACATGGAGTTCAAGGATAGGCTGGGGTATGGAGTAAACTCAAGGCCACCCTGACTTACAGAGAGACTGTCATAAAACAAAGCAAAACAGGAAAAATAAGGCAGAGGTGTGGAAAACAAAATGCTGAATTTATAGCCATAATTTTACATAGTTTACAAGAACTTTTAGATCCACAAAGCTAAGCCAATCCCAGTGATGATAAATACAATAAATATACACACCCCAGCAGACATCACAATTAAATTTCTAACAACTTATGATAAGGAGGAATTTTTTTTTTTTTAAATTTATGTGTTTGGTACAGGGTCTCACTACACAGCTTGGACTCATAGTGATCCTCCTATATTCAGCCTCCCCAGCGCTGGGATTACAGATATGCGCCACCTTGCCCGGACTTAGTGGCCAGCTCAGTGGGGTGCAGGGCCGGTGTGGCATGTAGTGCTGGGGATCGAACCCCGGTCCCTGAGCTTGCCTAATCAGGTACTTGGTCCACGGAGCTATCTCACAGGCTCTGGCAGCAGACTTCTTATTTAAAGAAAAAAGTTGTAAGCCCAGGGCCTTAGGAATGATGCCCCTTAAATGCAGAGGGAAAAACTCCACCTGAAATTCTCCAAGCTGAGAAATATGCCCAAGTGAAGACAGTGGGTAGGGGCTATGCCTTAGCAGTATAACACATGCTTTACACAAGCAAGGCATGAGTTTGAGCTACAGCACCACGGTGGGGAGGGAAAAAGAGTTAAAAGACTGTTCAGGGCTGGCTCTGACACTCCAGTCAAAACCCTGGATTGTCAGTTGGATTAATGAAGCCAGATGCTCCCAGATGCAGCCTACAAGAAGCCCACTTTATTTTATTTTATTTTATTTATTTATTTGTATTTTAGGGGGGCTGGCGAGATGGCTCAGTGGTCTAAAGCACCTACTTGGAACAAGCTTGGCAGAGCACAAGGACCACGGTTCAATCCCCCAGCACCACATGCCAGCCAGCACCGGCCCCTGGTGGGCTGAGCTGGCCACACACACACACACACACACACACACACACACAATAAATAAATAAATAAATAAATGTTTAAAAAAAAACAACAAAATTAAAAAAAAATTTTGTATTTTAGGGAAGGGTCTACAGAGTGTACAGGGTCTCACTACTAGATCGGACTTGTATTGGTCAGGGTTTTACTTAGAGGAACAGATATAATATAAGGAACAGATATTAACCAAGATATTGACAGTCAGCTGCAGAGTCAGATGGGGGAGTGTGCAGAGAGCGTCTGCACACCCCAGACGGAGGAGTTCAGTCCCAAGGTCTGAAGCTCACTGCTGTGCTCCTTGCAAGTCTCTATTCATCAGCTGATAGGTCTGCGGGGGAAGACTGAAGAGTCCACGATGAACGCTGAAGGGAGATGGAAGAGTGCGCTGCAAGCCAGGCGATGAAGTCCAAGCCAAATGCGAAGACTGAAGCTCCTCCAATGAAGTAGAAGATGGACTACTTCCTCAGCCCCTTTATATGGTCTCTTTGTGCTGAGTCACTCTGGGGCAGAACCAATTGTGCCCCAGGGCCGGACCCCCCCACCAGCCAGAAGTGCTCCGGGAGTCATTAGGCCAAGTTGACACAATGTATCAACCACTACAGGACTCATAGTGATTCTCCTGTTTACAGCCTTCGAAGTCCTAGGATGACAGGCACGTGCCACCAGGCCCAGTTTCGCGCGCCCCAGGGGCAGGGCTGGCATGGCAGGCCAATGCATCTGCCTAAGCAGAAGCTCTCTTTAAATAAAGACACAACTAATTTAAGAGTGAAAGAATAGGGAGAAAAGATGCCATGCGGGCACTAAGCTTAAGTAGCTGAAGTAGCTAGACTTAGTTGTGGGCAAGTAAACTTTGTGAGAAGGAATATCACCAAGAACAAAGAGGGACATTTAAATGAGAAATGGAGAAAGTCATCAAGAGATGCAATAACGCGTACGCACCCAGTAACAGAACTGCAGAATACTGAGACAAAAATCTCAGGAGGATGTGCATTCTACTCATACTTCTCATTGTGTGTGGCCAGCCTGGGAGTGTTGCTTATTCAACTGGCCTAAAGTGAGCTCAGAAGTTCTGCTTTTTAAAAACAAATTTCCAGCCAACCACACTGAGTAGCAAGGTACCCTACACCACACTGGTTTCCAGGAGATAACATATAAGAAAGAGCCTAGTGTATTTAGATATATAGTATCGATCACATCGAAAGATATAATTAACTACAAAAGTGTACAAAGAGGTGCTGGGGATTTAGCTCCATGGCACAAGCACCTGCCTGGAAAGTGCAAGATCCTGAGTTCAATTCCCTGTACCCTCCCCCCAAAAAAGGTACAAAGAATGGTCTTAGGTGGTATGGATAAAAAGGAGCATAAACGTCAGTACAAGGAACAATACCAAAAAAATATGTCCTGCAAAGGGCAATGGGGTAGGGACAGGTCAGTGAAGAGGACAGGGATCAAAGGTGACAGTGTCACATGGAAAGGCCGAGTTATAAGTAGGCCTTAAGGCAAGTGAGTGAGGAGCCGGGGGAGAGGGGAGGGTGAGAGCTGAAGGACACCCAGCGGGAGCTGGAAGAAGCTAGCGGATGGTCTGAGTGCAATTTCAGGAACAAAAACCTTAGTGGGGGATAATTTCTTGGTGATTCCTTACCTGTTCGCTCCAATCCAGTCTGATTTGTAAGCCTGCTCTAAGAAAGGTGTTTTACCTTCGAAGACAATAGCAGTCCCTTTGGTTGCATTAAGAGAGCCTGCACTGGCTCACCCAGCACATGCATTTTCTTTTCTGTCATTATATGCTTCCACTCGATGCTGAATTTGAGACATATTGTGGGAAAGTTGGTTTAAGAGCCTCTTCTGTGCCAAAGGTAATTTGCTTTATGCTTTTCAAGAGTGTAGGGAGAAGGCTAACAAGAACTGATTGCATCATTTAACAGAGACAGGCCCTTGGTCCTTGTCAACAGATGTTTGAGTTTAAGGTCTCTGGACTGTAATTTTAAAGGAATGAGATGTATCATAGTTTCTTCATTGAAAACCTGGCACTAGAGGTGTTGCCATGGTAATGCTAACTCCCACCTGCATCTACAGGCTTTTGTCATGGAGTACCTGTTCTGCTGCAAGACCCCTAGGCTTGGCCAGTTACACTGGCCCTCTGGTCTGGGGGAAAAAAAGAGAATGGCCGTGTCTTCCAGTGTCTGCTCCAGGGTGGGCAAGCAAGTGGAAGTGCATGTGAGGACTTCGCCCCCAACAGTGGCCCTGGCCACTCCCGAGATTACTTCACCCTAATGCTGTGAGTGATTCACATGCCTCTCTGAAGCGTGGTCACCCACTTCCACCACTCATCCAGTTTCAGAATGAGCTAGTGCTGAGATCACACCAGCCAGCAAGCCAGCCCAGGGAGAGGTGGTAGTTCAGGGACAGGAGTGTTTGGGAAAGCTATGAGGGCACTAGCCCTGAAAGGCTGTTTGAGGGCAAGTGCATGTGAGGATAAAGTCCTGCTGTGGCTCTAAGGGATCTCAATACCAGAAGCTACAACAGCACAACAGATCACTGATGAATGACCTCCTTCCTTCATCTGAACGGGTAGTGATCACTCCTGACACAAGTACGTATTCAAGACCTGTGTGGCCGATGTGTGGTGAATGAGCCTCTCTGAAAACCCAGTTATTAACTGCAAGCAGTGGTGTGGGTACTAGGACCACGCTGCTCAGTAGATGCTCCTGTATCAGCATGCAGCAGACCCCAGTGATGAGGCGGTGCTGGAGCATCACCTGGGTTTCCCACACCCACAAGCCCCTCCTTCTACGAGCTGGTTCCCTCCCACATCCTCTGTGCTGCTCTGGTAAGTGCCAGGGA
>NW_004524583.1:12610171-12611187 GCF_000260255.1 Octodon degus
CCGCAGAGACAGCCTCCTCTCCCCACCCCTGGGTTCTGACTGCGTCGCCGCGCAGGCCGCTCCTGCAGGGGGATACCTGCCCAGCGTGATGGCGACATCACGTTCATATGATTTATATGAACTGTCCTAATAGCAGTTGTGCTATTTCTAATCTCATTTTCACCATTTAATTTTATCTTCATGATATATATAGAGTTCAGTAAATGATATTATTATTACAAAACAAACTCTTAAAGTTTGGCATTTTTGATATGTACATTATGCTTTCGTAAAATGTATCCCCTGAAAATATTGAATACTACTATTTATAAAATGCTGCCAGAAACAAATCTTTAAAAATTAGCATTGCCATGGAGTCACCTGCACAGCTCAGCAGGGCCCGAGATGCTCCAGCCTCAAGTCCAGCCTCATGTTGCTGGCACGGGGATCTTGTCCGCCATCAGACGTTCTCAGTTCTCTGCTGGACTGTTCTGTAGCACTGGTGAGTGTCAGAAGGTTTACTTAAAATATGAAGGCTGCTTTTCCTTTACCTATTTTCACTAGTTCAAAAGATGTTTTAAAACTGCTTAAGGCCACCATGCGCGTCACGGAAGAGCCCAGCATGCCCGGGCTTCGGCCCTGCTCCGTGCTTTACCCTGTAGCACTGCTCCGCATTTGGCAGGTTGCTCCTACCCAAGGCGGTGAGCACGGAAGGAAGTGCTGGTGTGGGGTCCAGCAGGAATAAGGGGTGACTGGGAGCTCTTAGGTCCAAGGGGGTAATATGGCTTTTTAGGGGGTACGCTTTATATTGCAGATACACATAGTGATAACCCTGATCACAGGGAATTTGACCTGAACGTGGCACGTCTTGCTGCTTTTTTCCCCATTTCTCTCCTCTCTTCAGCTTCTCTCCCCCGCTTTATTTACACAAGCTTTCTATTTTTTTCTTCTATTATTTTTTCTTGTCCTTTTTATTCTCACCCTTTTTTTCCCCTTCTCATTTCCCCTTCTTCCCATTTTATACTTTCAGTTTCTCA
>NW_004524583.1:12611939-12616319 GCF_000260255.1 Octodon degus
GGAAATAGCAATGAGACAATTTCAGAACCAATTACTATTACAGTTTCAATAATTAATACATTGCATATCATTGTCTTAGTGGTTCTAGGTTGACTTCTGATAATAGCTAATCTTTCTGGAGTGAGATGGAATCTCAGTGTTATTTTAATCTGCTTCTCTCCAATGACCACTGATGCTGAACATTTTTTTCATATACTTATTTGTTATTTCTACTTCTCCATCTGAGAAGTATCTATTCATTTCAGATGACCACTTTTAGACTTAGGGGGAATGGTCTTTTGAAGTCTTTCTAAATTCTAGATAGTAGTCCTTTGCTGCGTAGCAGCTGACAACAACTTTTTCCTACTTTATGGGTTGTCTCTTAACTCTGTTAATGGTTCCTCTTGCTGTGCAAAAGATTTTTAATAAGATGAGATCCCAGTTATTGATTCTTTGTGATATTTCCTGTGTGATTAGGGTTTTGTTCATAAAATCTTTGTTTACATCTATGTCTTTAAGAGTTCTACTTATTCTGTCTTCCAGAAGATGTAGTGTTTCTAGGGCCAGCCAAATAGCTCAGCAGACTAAAGTGCCTGCTTAGGCAGACGCAGGGGCCAGGGGTTTGATCCCCAGCCTGCCATGCTGACCTCACCCCTGGGGATGTGCTGAGACAGTGATTGAGACTGAGCGTGGTGGCACACACCTGTAATCCCAGCACTTGGGAAGCTGAAAACAGGAGGATCACTGCGAGTCCGATCTGTGTAGTGAGACCCTGTAGACCCTGTACTAAACACATAAAAAAAGATGGATGTAGTGTTTCTGTTTTAATATTTAGGGATTTGGTCCATTTCTATTTTAATTTAGTGTATAATGAAAGATATGGCTTTGGTTTTAATCTCAGGAATGTAGAAAGCCAGTTTTTTTCAGCATCATTTTTTTATAGAGGAAATCTTTCTTCCAGTGAATGTCTTTAGTTCTTTGTCAAAGATGAGGTGGCTGAGGGTGTGTGGAGCTGTTTCTGCATCTTCTAATCTGTCCCACTGCTCCTCAGGTCTGTTTGTGGCCAGTGCCATGCTGTTTGTACCAGGATAGCTTTGTACTATACTTTTAAGTCAGGAATTGTGATGCCCCCTGCCTGGCCTTTGTTGCCAGAATTGCTTTTCCTATTCTAGGTCTCTTCTGGTTCCAAATGAATTTTAAGATTGTTTTATCTAATTCTCTGGGATGTTCTATTAGATTTTTTTTAAAAAAAAACAGGATTGTATTACATCTATATAACAATTTGGGGAATATGGCTATTTTCACCATATTGTTTCTTCCTACCCAAGAACAAGGCATAACTTTCCATTTTCTAATACCCTCTTCAGAGGCCTGGCCCTAGCTCAGTTCTTAAGTGGCTGCTTCGGGAAAGCTTTCAGCCTCAGGTTGCTGTAGTTCAATCCCCACAACACTCCGGCCAGCCAAACCACCCCTGAGGGCACTCGGAGAAAAAAAAAAAATCCTAATATCCTCTTCAAAACTGTTTTTCAGAGTATGGTAATTTTCAGGGTTGAGGTCTTTTACTTTCTTTGTTAGATTGATTTCTGGGTATTTCATTTTGGAGCATGTTATTGTGAAAGGTGTTGTTTCCCTAATTTCTCTCTCAACGAGTTTGTTATTTGTGTACAGGACAGCTATTGATTTGTGAGTGTTGACTTTGTGTCTAGCTATGCTACTGAATCTGGCTTTTAAATCTAGAAGTCTTTTGGTAGAATTTTAGGGGTCTTCTATGTAGAGTATCAGGTCATCTGCAAATAATAATAATTTAACATCTTCCTTTTTATACTTACTCTTATCTAATTGCTCTGACTGATGTTTCCAGAATTATACTGAATAAGAGTGGTGATAACAGTGGGCATCCCTGTCTTGTTTCTGATTTTAGAGTGAAGCTTTCAGTTTTTGTCCATTTACTATGATGCTGGCAGTTGGTTTGTCATAGGTGGCTTTGATCAGATTGAGATAAAGACCATCCATTCCAATTTTCTGTAAGTTTTTAAAAATCATGAATGGGTGTTAGACTTTGTCAAAAGCCTTTTTTTTGCAGCTGTTGAGATGATAATATGATTTTTGTCTTTGGCTCTGTTAACATGGTGGTTTTTGTTTTTTGGGTTTTTTTTTTTTTTTTTTTTTTTTCAGAACCAAGGATTTAACTCAGGCCCTTGCGCTTGCCAGTCAAGCACTTATTCTACTGAGCCATCTCCCTGGCCCCCTATGTCTATTGATTTGCATATGTTGAAGCATCCCTGCATCCCTGGGATGAATCCTACTTGGTCATAGTATATAATCTTGATGATTTGCTGCATTCTGTTTGACAGTATCTTACTGAGGATTCCTCTCTCTATGTTCACCAGGGAAATTTTCCATAGTTCTGTTTTTGAATAGATCCTTCTCTGGTTTTCGTATCAGCCTAATGCTTGCTTCCAGGAACAAATTTGGAAGTATTGTTTCTCTTTCAATTTCATTAAAGAGTGTGGGAAGTAGTGACATTAGGTCTTTTCTCAGTTTCTTATAGAACTCATCAGTAAATCCATCAGGGCCTGGACTTTTCTTTTATGATAGGTTGGGTGGTGGTGTTGACTGTACCAGGAATCAAGCTTGCCAGGCAGGCACTGCACTGCTGAGCTGTATCCCCAGACTTTCATTGGTGATATTGATTTATTTAGAATGAAAAGTCTGTTGTGATTTCACCCTTTTCATTCCTAATTCATGGATTTGAGACTTTTCTTTCCTTTTTTGATGTTGGCTAGGGGTTTGTCAATTTTATTTAATCTTTCAGACAACCGACTCTGATTCATTGATTCTTTGTATTGTTTTCTTCACCTCCATTGCATCAAGTTTTGCTCTGATCTTTATAATTTTCTCCTTCTTCTGAGCTTTACACTTCACTTACTCTTCTTTTTCTAGAAGCTTGAGGTTCAGCATTAGATTATTTGAGCTTTCTACATGTTTTGCTTTGCTATGTTATTCTGAGGTGAGTTGGTGAGTCCTACCAACTTCCCTGGTAGGACCGCTTTCATTGTATATTTTAAATTCCTGCAGTTGTACCAGCATTGTTGTTTAATTGTAGAAACCGTCTAATTTCTTCCTACTTTCTTCTGTGACCCATTGGTTGTTCAGAAGGGTGTTGTTGTTTAATTTCCATATATTCGTGTAATTTTGTGGTTTCTTTTGCCATTGATTTCCAATTTCATTGTATTATGGTCTGATAATAAGCATAGAATAATTTCCTGTTTAAGTAAATGTGCATTTACTTAAACATGTTCTATGAGCTAGTATGTGGTCTGTTTTGGAGAACATCCCATGTGCAGCTGAGAAGAATGTATATTCAGATGTTGTGGGGTCTACTAAGTCTATTTGTTCAAAAGTTTGGTTCAGTTCTGATTTTTTTAAAATAGGGGAAGACATTTATTTGACGAAGACAAAGACCATAAGGTCACCACAACTGTTGACCACAGCATGAGGGACAGCCTTCCTGTACTCAGGCCACCCCGCCCAGCTTGGGATGCTTCTGCCACAGGCGTTTGCCCAGTATACTTGAGGCAAAAGCACACAGCAGTGTGGGCCCTTGAAGTGGGTGTTGCCAGGCTCCATGCTGTCCACGTGGTGGTGATGAGTGTCTGCTCTGGGTGCAGACAAAGGGACACTGGTCACAGGCATGGGGCTGCTTGCCAGTGGGAGACCACTGTTGTATGGTCAGGTTGCTGCTATTGTGAAGCGCTTGTGCACAAACTCATGGCATCCCCCAGTCCATGGCTCTTGCCCTGCAAATCCTCTTGGGCCAGGTTTTCTGGTTCTCCAAAGGGTCAGTTCTTTTTTTTTTTGATAAATGAAGATTTATTCCATAAAACAATAAAAACTAAAGATTCCCAAATAAATCATATTCCACAATATAGTAAAAACATAATCAGATTTGAAAATATGCTCGACGAAAACTAACTAAAGTAAACTGTAGTCTTCTTTTCCAGATTATTTTACTTGAAGTACTTTGGAAACAGAATTGAGCTTACGGGAAGACATGAGTTTACTGATTTTAGCATATTGACTTATTAGATGAACTTTAGTTACTTAAAGATAGCTGCTTTTCCTGAAAATGTTTATTAAAATATATAGGAAAGGTCTTTAGTGTAAGTAAAAGTGCCCCAATATAATATGTACCATGCTATAATCACAATTATTTACAATATTATTTTCAGAGAAAAATGACAACATTTGAATAAAACGCAAGAGAGAAAACATCACAGTTTAAACCCTTGATATTTCTATTAATTTTTTTCTATTGATTCTTCACATTCTGCGATTGAAAGATAGTTCCCCAGGTTTAGTTTTCCTCTATCTATTCCAGGAGATTTGCTTTGAAATTTT
>NW_004524583.1:12616419-12644141 GCF_000260255.1 Octodon degus
TAGTTCCCCAGGTTTAGTTTTCCTCTATCTATTCCAGGAGATTTGCTTTGAAATTTTTTTTCGCCATTAAAAACTGTGATTCTCTGTGGGACCTTTTCAGCTTTGCCCACCGGTTTTGGAACCAAATCTGGATTCTGTCTTCCTCTAGATTTAATTTTTGAGCTAAGTCTTCTCAGATATCAATGCCAGCATAGCAGTTTACTCTAAAGACATTTTCCAATACTTCAATCTGGTTTTGAGTAAACACAGTTCTTGGTCTTCGTCCTCTATACCAGCTCATCTCTCTTTTCAAAGCCAGTCTTTCTGAGGTTGAGAGGTAATGTTCATGGTTTAAAACCCTTTCTTCTGTCACTGGCTGATCCACTGTGCTAGGCAGACTCTGGACGGGTAGACACAGGTTACCATCTTTCCCTGAGGAGCTGCAGGTATCTGCCCAGGGCCTATGAGGCTTCAGCAGCAGCACTCCGTCTTTCTTCTGGTCCAGTCCTAAGATGCTCTTGATGGAAAAGGAGCAGCGTGCGGGTTTGCCTTCCCTCAGCTGGCCCCTTGCTGCAGGCCGGGAGACATCCTTCCTCGGTCTGGCAGCAAGAGCTCTGGTCTTTCTGCCACCTTGGTCCCGCGAGAGCAGTTCTTTGTTCTTTTACAACCACTCCCAGCCATCTCCACTTGGACCTGCTTGAGCCCCACTGCCAGAAACCCCAGGTTCCTGGATGCCAGAAATAGGTGTTTTGGTTGTTGTTGTTTCAGCTTGTTTGTTGGTTTGTTTTTCTGGGGAGTGCTTTTGAAACAAGGTTTCACTATGCAATTTAGGCTGGCCTTGAACTCACAGTAATTCTCCTGCCTCAGTACTTGATTATAGGTGTGTGCCACCTTGTCTGGCCAGGTTCTGATATTTCATTGATTTTTTTTGTCTAGTTGATCTATTTGTGACAGTGGTGTATTAAGGTTCTCCATTACAATTGGATTAGTACTTATTTGATATTTCATGTCTACTAATATTTGTTTTACATGCTGGGTATGCTGATATTTGGTGCATATATTTTATGGTTATTTATTCCTCCTGGAAGAGGGTATAGTGATGTTGTCTCTTTTGATTAGTCTTGGCTTGAAGTTCACATTGTCCACAAATAAAATAGCTACCCCTGCTCTTTTGTAGGTTCCTGTTTTATTAAATGTTGTTTTCCCATCCTTTGAGTTTCAGTCTGTGAATTTTATTTTGAATTAAATATTTTCCTTGTATGTAGCATATTGTTGGCTTTTTCTTCTTGGCCCATTCTGCCAGTCTGGTTTTTTGTTTGTTTGTTTTGATTGGTGAATTGAAACCATAGACATTGCTGGCTATAACAAATATGTATTGACTTATCATTTTATTTATAATGTTATTTTCCTGTTGTTGGTTCCCTTTTCCCCCTCTGTTTAATTGCCTGCCTTGCCTGGTGGATTGATTCTGTTAGGGTTTGTGGAGTTGTAGTCCTTGTTATCTTTCTCTAGAATGTCCTTCAGAACATTTTGGTGTGATGATTTCAGGGTCATGACTGTCTCAGGTGTTCTCTGTCATGGAAGTATCTCATTTGTCCGTCAGTCTTGAAAGATAGTTTTGTGGGGTACATCAATCTGGGTGGGAGGTTGTTTTCTTTTAAGGCTTGAAATACTTTGCTCCAAGCTCTTCCTGACTTGAGGCTTGTATTGAATAGTCTGCTGTGACTTTAATGGACTTTCCTTTACAAGTGATTTTTTTCTCTAACAGTTTTAATACTCTGTTCTTATGTTGAATTTCTGGAATCCTGGCTATTCTATATCTCGAGGTAGTTTTTTTGATCACAGCTCATTGGAGTTCTACATGCCTTATTCACTGTATGTCAAATTATTATCATTTTTTATGGGGGGAAAAAGTATGTATTTAGAATTAGTCAGCTAGACTCAGTTTAGATGATCCCAATTTTGTTGGCAACATCCAATGCATCATAATTGGGAGCCAGTTGAGTACATGCCTTCTTCTCTCCATCAGGCCTGATTAGGGCATTGACCTTGGTCACGTAGATGTCACAGAGCTTCTTTACAGTTTGTTTAATCTGGTGCTTATTGGCTTTGACATCCACAATGAACATGAGTGTGTTGTCCTCAATCTTTCTCATGGCTGACTCTGTGGTCAGGGGGAACTTGATGGCGTAGTGGTCAAACTTGTTTCTCCTAGGGGTGCTCTTCCGAGGGTATTTGGGCTGCCTTTGGAGCCACAGTGTCTTGGGATGGTGGAAAGTGGGTGACGTTTGTATTTAGTACAGGGTCTACAGGGTCTCACTATGTAGATTGGACTCATAGTGATTCTCCTATTTTCAGCCTCCCAGGCACTGGGATTACAGACCATGCCACCACACCCAGTCTCAGTCTCCTCCTCAGTTCACCCAGGGAGCAGGGCTGGCACAGCATGCCTGGGGCCAGGGTAGAACCCCAGTCCCAGTACTTGCCTAAGCAGGTGCTTTAGTCCACTGAGCTATTTGGCTGGCCCTAGGAGGAGCAATTGATTACAGCAATTATGTCACCTTCGCTAAAGCAGTATAATCAGCAATGACAATTGCATGAAACACAGCCTAAAAATGAGAAACTGGTAACTATTAATTTTCCACCTTTAACTGTATGAACTAGATTTATGGTTATATAACAAATCTAAAAACAAATCAGAAATCTGTATATAGTAAATAAGCCCTCAATGAGGCTATTTTACTCTCAGAGGAGAAATTCTAAAAGAGGTTAGGGGCAAAAAAATTTAAAAAAAGAAAAGAAAAGAAGGGATGGCCAAATAGCTCAGAGGATTAAAGCGCCTGCAAGCAGGCACAGGGGCCAGGGGTTTGATCTATGGGCCTGCTGTGCTGACCCTGCCCCTGGGGCGCGATGAGATGGCAATTGAGACTGGGCGTGGTGGCATGCACCTTTAATCCCAGCGCTTGGGAGGCTCGAAACAGGCAGATCACTATGAGTCCAATCTAGTAGAGAGACCCTGAACACCCTGCAGACCCTTCCCTAAAATAAAAGAAGAAGAAAAAGTGACTAGAAGCAAGGCTGGAGAAGAAAGGAAGATTATACGAGCTTTGGAAAGCTGGGGCAGAAGAGAGGAGGAAAGAGAAAAGAAAGAAAAACAGAAACAAAAAAAAAAAAAAAAGAAAAGAAAAAGAAAAACAGAAACAGCACAGAAAGACAAAAAAAAACCCAAAACCTAGAAAACATGTTTGCACTCGGATAAAAATGAAGAAAGAAACAAAACAAGAAAAGAAAGGAAAAAAATAAACTTAGAAAACATTTACTTAAATGTGTGTCTCTGCTGTCACAGGTAGACCATGCAGGCAGAGAGAGTCCGAATCTGAGTTGATTAATCCCAGCAAGCCAGCCATAGCTTTCTGTCAGGGAAATGGATAATCCCCGGGAGCTCTCATCGTTGGTTTCTCTGAAGTGCAGGCTGGCTTCTGGCCCTGAGGCTGGAGCCCATTCTGTGTATTCTGTAACACCAATGCCGGCTTGGACTAGGCTCCCTGCCAGGTTGCATCCCCACCCCCTACCTCCTGCTGACTTGAACGTCGCAGCCTCGCCTGTCACTGGGAGCCGCTAGATGGCGCCCACAGCTACGAGAGTCCTGCGCTCAGCTGGACCCTCTCCAGCATGGCCACAGCCAATCGCCCCCTCCTGGGGGAAGTCTGAGCCGAATGGCTCGCCAGACCCTGCCTTCTGCTGCATCCACTGCTCCTTTTCATGGTACATACCTCGATAGATATGGGGTCACCAGTAGTCACCGTGGGTCTGTGGTTTGGGGCCACCACTCCCATACAACGAGTCTAGGCTTAGGAAGAAACCCCAAGCTGCCGCCTCCTTCCTCCTTGTTGAAGGCTCTCTTCTCACCCTCTCCAAGGAGCAGCTTCCCTCCTTTACTTTCCTCATATTCCAGGTCTGGACACCAAAGCTTGGAGAGGCTATTTCTCGGCTGCGGACCACTTGTCTTGGTTCCTTTTCCCTTGTTGCTGGGACAAAATACCCAATATCCAAAATGAAGGAAGGAAAGGTTTGTTTAGCTCAGTTTGCAGAGGTTTCAGTCCATACTCGCTGGCTGCAAGGGAGAGAAAGTGGCACACGGGAGGGCAGCCCTTCATGGTGGTGGAAAACAGCAAAACAGCGAGAGCAAAAAGTGAGGAGGAGGGGCTGGTGAGATGGCTCAGTGGTCTAAAGCACCTACTTACAACAAGCTTAGCAAACCACAGGGACCACGGTTCGATCCCCCAGCACCACATGCCAGCCTGCCCCGCCCCCTGGTGGGCTGAGCTGGCCACACACACACACACACACACACACACGCATAAATAAATAAAATTAAAAAAAAAAAAAGCGAGGAGGAGAGGCGGAGAGCAAACCGCGCTCCCTCCCTGATGTTGCTTTCCGGCTGCCCACCCCTGGGAGGGTGTAGCACTCCCACTCGGAATCCCCGCATTGGACCATGAATCCATCACAGACTCTAGAAACCTGATCCAGTGACTTCATGATGCTTTGTGGGGACAGCTAGACATAAACCCTAACACCACTCTCCTGTCTTTCTGGAAGTCCAATATAGTTATTGTTATTATAATCATTTTTTTTTCTTCTGTACTGTGGATTGAACTCGGGACCTTGCACTTTCCAGGCACTCACTTATGCCGCTGAGCTCTCTCCCTGGCCCCATTACCTTTTTTTTTTTTTTTTTTTTTTTGTAATGCTGGAAGTTAAACTCTCATATATGCTAGGCAAATACCTTACCACTATATATTTTGAAACCCCAGTACACTTTTTAGAGTGTATAATGAAATATTTGTAGATAAAATGACATAATACCTGTCATTTGTGTTATTTGCTTCACATAATTCTGTGGCAAGTTGTAGATGATACAAGGGTGATCATAAATTGATATTTATTGAAAATGGGTAGTAGGTATTCATCTTTGCTCTTCTTTTCCTTCTATACTGGACTCTGCTTTTTTATATGCGTGAAATTTTCCATAATGACAATTTTAAAACGATGAAAGGAGAACTTGGATCCTGCCTTGCCTCCACTTAGCTGCGCTGCTGAAACAGCAGGAGCACTGCCAGCCCTGGAGCGTGTGACCTCCCCTTGCCCTCCTGAGGCTGCGCCACTTACAGCCCCTCCGCTCACTGGGTGCTGCCAGGACCTTGGAGCCGGGAGCCGGCACTGCCTTCTCAGAGCTTGGTGGCTGCGCTGGCTGCTAGCTGCCTGGCTGGAGGAGCTTGCAGACAGATCAAGGTGGCTGAGCTGTGCCAAGGCGTGCTCTGCAGGCCCAGGAGCTGTGTGTGTGTGTGTGTGTGTGTGTGTGTGTGCGCGCGCGCGCACGCGCGCGCGCACGCACACGCACATGGGATTCCTGGAGCTTGACAGCTGTCCCCTAGCCCCTCCCTGACTGCTCTCCTTAGGCACACAGTGCCCATGGACTGCCGGCCATTACCCACCTCTGACAGCTGTTTAGGACACTGACAGATATACCCAGCCCTGGCACAGGCATCCCCAAGAGCAAGCATGAGCTCCGAATACCGAATCTCAGACCTCTCTACTCTCTCCATAATCTTTGCAGTGTGGCTGGGGAGTCTGTCACACTGGGAAGCCTACAGAAACGCTGTGCTGGGAGCCGGAAGGACGCATTAGGCTGACATGTGGCAGCTGATTCTGTCGTGCTAACTTTAGACCCTTTCTAATCCAGGACCCCAGAGTCCTGAGGTGGCCGTGACCGCCACCTATTTACAAAAATAGGTCTTTCTCAGGTGCAAAGAGACTTTGAGCACAGGTAGATATATCACCCTGTGGGTTACAG
Source organism: Octodon degus (assembly GCF_000260255.1). NCBI lineage: Eukaryota > Metazoa > Chordata > Mammalia > Rodentia > Octodontidae > Octodon > Octodon degus. The sequence continues at coordinate 12,622,256 of NW_004524583.1, forward strand.
GGACAGAACGGAGGGGCCAAGGACAGGGATGTTCCTCACAGAGACAGGCTAACTACCTTGATCCCTGACATCAACCCCTGGCATAGACAACATCCCAGGAGTTCAGCTGGACCCCTCATCCCTTCCCACTGACTGCATCCAGCGCAGCCTTGAGACCTGGATCTATGTTTCGTTTTTCTCTTTCTCATTTTCTTTATCCTGTTTATTGGCAAGTCTTGCCTACATTCATTCATTCGACTGTTCATTTCCACGAATGTTCACTGAGCACTGACTATGCCAGACACCCGCTGGGACACGATGGTGAATAAAACAGCCCTTACGCTAGCCCCTCCTTCAATTCCTGTGTGTTCTCCTGTTTGCACCCTGTCCACCACCCCCGTGCCTTAGCTTGGGCCCTCAGGAATGCCCACCTGCAGCAGTCTCCGTACCTTCCTGCCTTAATGTGACTCGGGATCCATTATTCAGTCAATTATCGTTCCCTTGTTATAAACCGCAGAAACACACCCTGATCAAGGGTAGGCAGCAAGAGAGAGGCTGTTTTATTCATCTGTGTACCTAAACTACAGGAGTAGCAGAGCACAGGTGATTCTCAGAGTCAAATTGTGGGGACTCCTTAGTGTCGTAGTGTACCCCAGGGAGAGACAGCAGCAGGAATGAGGAAAAGAAAGACAAGAGACAAGAACTGAACAGGTGGTAGCCCATTTGCCTGATTGGCAAGTGACCCCAAGAGCAACAATAGGGGCTGGGGAGATAGCTCAGCAGCTGCTTGACAAGGGCAAGGACCCGAGTATGATCCCCATTACTGAAAAACAGAACAATAAGGGATTTATACCTTTGCAAAGTTAGTATCATGTGACACAAGGTTGTCTACTGACTAATAGCTGACATTGACCAGGCAGGCTGCTTTGCTCAGGACTGAGGCGGCTTGGCTGCTTTAGGCACTGAGACCTGGTGCTGCCCTCCCACACTTGACCAATTGCCAGCTTCAGCAGCTCCCAACATCAAATAGAACCAGAAGCTAACAGCTATTAGAGATGCCAATGGTTCAAGTTTAAAATCCTCTTTTCTTTCTTTCATTGTCTTTTCTTTTTTTTCTTCTTCTTCTTTACTTCCTTTCCTATTTATCTGCAGCCCTGGGGCTGGAACTCAGGGTCTTCATACTGAGCTACATCTGCAGCCCTTTTTGATTTTTCATTGTGAGACAGGCTTTCGCTCAGTCAGTAGGTTGCTCGGGCTGAGCACGGGTTTGCGATTCTCCTGCGCAGCCTCCCACAGCGCTGAGAGCATAGGAATGCACCTCTGCGCCTGGCTAAATGTTGCCACTTTTAAAGATTCCTTCTTACCAGGTTCAGTGGCCCACTTGTAATCCCAGCACTCTGGAGGCTGCCTGGCTTGAGAATGAGACAGGATCTGTGGTGGGCATGTCCTGTGATGGCCTGCAATAGTCTTTGTCCCTGGGGGTCCTGCCCTGAAGTAAACCTCATTGTTGTTTAAGATTGAGGCTTGTTGCATTGCTCAGCCTAGCCCTGAATTCTTGGGCTTAAGTGTCTCTCCTGCCTCAGCCTCCCAATTACCTGGGACTACAGGAGTGTAAAGCCCTACCCGTGTGTGAATTTGGACTTATGAATGGTCCTTTTCTAGTAAGTAGGTGCAGCAGAACCGCCAGCACCAAGCCGCAGCAAGACCACGGCCCCCACCCCGGTGTCTTCTTCTGTCACTCATGGTGGCACTCTACTTGCTTTTTGTTTCTGTTCCTTTAATCAAGGACCAGGAGTCCCGAAGGTGGCCGTGATCACTGCTATTTGCACAAGGAGGTCTAGAGTTGGAGTCTTGCAGTGTTGCCCAGGCTGGCCCTGAACTCCTGAGGTCCCTGCCTCAGCCTCTCTGGTAGCTGGGACTCCTGGTGTGCGCCAGTGCCAACAGCTTCCACAGGGAATCTGGAAAGCTTTCTGATATCCTCAGTGCAGGCTGTCGTAATGGTTTCTCGGGCTGGGTGATCATGAGCAACAGAAACATATTTCTTCACGGATCAGGAGACCAGAAATCCAAGATAAAGGTACGAGCACAGTCCAGTTGTCACCAGGGCTCCGCTCCAGCTCACAGGTGTCCTGGAACCCTCACGGCAGGAGCAGCACCTGGGAGCCCCCGTTGTCTCCACTACAAGCACACTAATCCCATCTGGGAGAGGCCTGGTCCTGGGCCCCCTCATTCCCCACATGCTAGCTTTCTAGTACCATCGGGGTTGGGTTTCACCAGCCTAATTAATCTAAACTTCTTAGCCTGACACCCAAGGGCCTTTGTAATTAGCACCTGACTACAGCCTTTCCTTGTTTAGCTACCTGTTTAATGTCTGTTCGGACTTAGGCCTGCACTCAGACTTATTACCTATCTATTTTATTTTACAGTTCTGTACATCTTATTTATAGAACCTCAGTTTTGTTTTGTTGTTTTTGAGACAGGGTCTTGTCATGTAGGTCAGGCTGGTCTTGAGTACCTTACACCCAAAAGTACTTCTGGGCTGGTCTTGAGTGATCCTCCTGCCTCAGCCTCTCAAGTCCTATGATTACACCTGGTGACGTTTTGCATGGACAAGGCACATTGTTTGTGCTGCACTGAAATTTTTGCTGACTGTGCTCTACAATACAGAATGTGTTGTTTTACATTATAGTGTTTCATGTAAGAGTTACACACATAGGGGCCAGGGAGATGGCTCAAATAAGTGCTTGCCTGGCAAGTGCAGGGGCCTGAGTTCAACCCCTGGTTCCACACACACACACACACAAAAAAAAAAAAAAGTTATGCACATAAAAGAAAGTCATTGGGTTGGAGTTTCCTTTGACCATGTCTTTCTCCTGGATACTGTAATGCACCTCCTTTATATGTGTCCTCACTTAGTGACCAATTCATTTAATGACATAGTTGCAGGAACACAACTGGGTCATTAAACAGGGAATGTCTGTGCCTAGGTGAACAAAACGTGAAAGTTGACACAAAATGCTTGTGTCAACCCTCCCGAAACAAACAAGCCCGGGAGATTATGAACGAAAAGCTCTTACACATGAATGGCTGATAGTAATCATCACAAATGACACTGCCAGAGCACAACCTTACATCCAAAAGTACTTCTGGGAGGACATCTGCCTGGCATCTCTACCCAGCACCACTCGCATGATTACGCATCTTGGCCATGGACTGTTAGTCTGAAATATCCTTTGTAATCTTTTCCATTTTTGTTTCTCAAACCTCCTCCTGAACCTCTTGGAATACTCTCTCCATTCACTGCTGTGTTCCCATCATTCATCATGGCATATGTGTTCCCACAGTTCACTGCAGCACACGTGTTCCCACCATTCACTGCAGCAGTGTATTCCCACTGTTCACTGTGGCACACGTGTTCCCACCATTCACTGCTGTTCCCATCATTCATCATGGCATATGTGTTCCCACAGTTCACCGCGGCACATGTGTTCCCACTGAAACACTCTGCCACATTCTTTGGAGAATCGCCTGGATTTTATTCAGGTCGATACTATTGAAGCCCAGCTCCTACCCAACCCCCTGGTGGCTCCCTACTCCCTACCCCTCCCACGCCACTCACAGCTCCTCACAGCACCCCTGCCTGGTGGCCGTTCTAACCTGTCCCTCAGCCTCCACCCGAGCTTGGCTGCTGGGCCATATCTGGTGGCTCTTCCCAACCTGTGGAATAAGATCACACGGGCGTGACCATCCACCTCACTGAGCTTTGATTCCTGTTGGAACCCCAGTGCCTCCAAGTAGCAGGTTCTCAACAGTTTGTGATTAATTAGCCAATCAACTAGCTAATTAACTGATGTCTGTGGCCGGAAGGAGCAAGAGCTGGCAGGTAAGTGGGGAGGGACAAAGAGACTGACACAAGGGAGGAAAGAGAATGATGCCTGAGGGGCTGGACAGGCCGTGAGGGGACCATCCTAGGTGAGAACACAGCAGGGGACCCTGGTGGGGACCCTGTCATTCCTGCCCTGCCCTGTGTTCATTCAAGCCAGTGCGCCCTCTGCTAAATTGCCCAGGCTGGCCTTGGGCACTTTTGGTCCTCCTGACTCAGCCTCCCAGAGTTCTGGGATTACAGGCACATGCTGTACACACTGCTACAACCCTTGGTTTAATGTTATGCTGTCATCTGGGAATTCTTAATAATTTATGAATCAGATGATCTATGGGGCTAGAGAGATAGCTCAGTGGTCTAAGCACCTGCCTGGCAAGTGCAAGGACCCAAGTTCAATCCCTGGTGCCGCATGCCATGCTGGCCCCAAAATAGGGCATGGTGGTGCATGCCTCTTGTAGCAAGAGCCTGTATAAAAAAAAAATCCATATTTTCATTTCACAATGAACCCCAAGCTTATGTAGCTAATCCTACACTGACTTTAATCCTAGAAAGCGCCAGCACATTCAGAGTTGAAAACAGTTCAGGGACATGCTGTTTTTTCTTTAATACTGGTGTTTCAACCCAGAGCCTTGCACATGCTAGGGAAGCACTTGGACACTGTCTTGGTTACTCTTCTCTCCTTGCTGGGACAAAATACCCCGGCACCCAAAATTAAGAAAGGAAAGGTTTATTTAGCTCACAGTTTGTGGAGGTTTCCGTCCATAGTCAGCTTGCTCCAAGGCAGAGTGGCACGTAGAAGAGGGCAGAAGTTCATGGTGGCAGAAAACAGCAAAACAGCAAGAGCAAAAGGACAGAAGCAGCGGCAACAAGGGCTACAGAAAGCAAGGCTGTCTGTCTCCCTTATGATGCGTTCAGGCTATCTGTTCCACCCAAAATCCCAGCAGTACTCAGACCCATAATCCCAGCCTTCAATCATGAATCAACCCCAAATTCCAAAAGTCACCCCATGACTGCATGAGGCTTTGGGGGGACACCTAGACACGAATTGTAACGGACACTGCGTAACACCTGTGGCCCTTTTTATTTTGAGACAGGGACTTGTGAAGTTGTCCAGGCTTCAACTTTCCATCCTCCCGCCTCGGCCTTCTGAGTAGCTGGGGTTCTGAGTGTCCATCAGAGCTCCTGTCCTACTGTGAATTATTTCAACAAAATTGCTTAATGCATGTAAGAGCTGTGAAGAGTGCGTAGCAGTCGGCGCTTATTAGACAAACAGATATAACACAAGGTACATAAACACCTAAGACATTACAAGACTGACTCGTAGTGGCCACCCGCAGAGCCGGTGGGGAAGGATGCACGGGGTCTTTCTGGGCACAGGAGATCCCAAGAATCCAGCCAAATGCATGGGGTCCGTGTCACGTCCTGTTGGAACCTGTATGGGGAGGCCAAAGCTCTGTGCTGGGAGCAGGAGTTGGGTCCAAAGTGAAGGAAGCAGAGCTGGAGTCCTCAGGAGCAATCCTGCCTTCTCCATTTCCCTTTTATACCATTAGGATGCTGATTCTCCCTGGGTTGGGTCTTCCACAACCAGAATTTCTGGGCCTAAATTTAGTTGGGCGTTTCTTACTCAGGTTTACCCAATCAGTCAGCCATCACAGAGTGGTTTACAGAGATAGTGTACTTTAAGGGAAAAAAAAAAAAAAGACCTCTGGGGCCAAGGATGGTGGCACATGATTATTTTAATCTGGGAGGCTGAGGCAGGAGGATTGCAAGTTCAAATCCACACTGGACAATTTAATGACTTAGCAAGACTGAGTCTCAAATAAATGTTTCTTGAAAAGGGCTGCAATGAAGCTCAGTGTGAAGGCCCTGGGTTCTGTCACCAGTAACACACACACATACATGCCCTCAGAAAAGAATACATCCCGAGACAGACATCCTCAGGGTCCAGCCCAGCTATTTCTCAGCTGTGTGACCAAGAGAGGCTCAGGTAGCATCTCTGAACCCTAACTTCTTCCCTCCATGATGGCAGCATCTAGGTGTTGGAGCGGGCTTGAGGACTGATGCTGTTTCAAGCCCTTAGGCCTGGTCCTGGACACCCTATACGCACTTCCTGCGCTCGCCGTCTCTTGGCTCCTTCGGCTCTCCTGTGCACTCCCGGGCTGGAGAATCTGGGTCAATGTGGATGGCTGCTAAGTGAGAAGAATATTGAAGAGAAAAAAAAAAAAAAAAAAAAAAAAAAAAAAAAAAAAAACCCTAAGGAATTACAGCCTTTGGGGAAGCAATAACATTTCACTTAAAAATTGCCTAAGCGAAGGCTTCGTGCACGTTTGCAATTTGTATGCAAATAAGCCCGAGACTTCTCTGGCCAGTGCTGAGGCAGCCGTGGGCAAAACTTGAAGCCTACTCCGGATCACAGAGCAGTCTCTGTCCCTTCCTCTTCCAGGCCAGCTCCAAAGAAAGCCCCAGAAAATCCACACTGCGGCTTCCACGCTGCGGAGCCTGCTGGGAATTCATTAGTGTGTCAGGCGCTTTTCTAATTTTCTAACAAGCAAGAGGCTCCCCGCCAGGGCCGCTCGCTGCTCTCGCGTTGTCTGTTTAATCAAGCACTGATTTGGCATTAACTCAGCAAACACTGGGCCTCCTACTCTGGCTGCAAAGTGATTTCCGCTGGGTCAGCCCTCACCTGATTTGATGAAAACCCAAGTCAACAGCAAAATTAAAAGAAAAAGCTGAGAACAAACTGCCATGCATCCCAAATCCCAAAGACTCTCGGACCGCGGGAGCACGGGACTTGGGGTTTTACCGCGTTCGTCCGCACGCATCCACGCGGCAGCACGGAGCGCCGCCCTCTGCAGGCTCTGTCCTGATACTGTGAACGACGCCTTGTCTTTGTGCAACCTGCTAGACAACCGGGTCACGAAAAGGTACAGGGGGTTCCTGTACAGACAACGCTGATGCAAGGAGAGGGAGAGGTGGAGGCTTTCAGGGAAGCCCCGGGGCGGCTGGGGAACGGCTGGAACCCCCCCACCGCAGCTGCACGAGTCCCCCCGCCCCCCAAATCTGGGCCTCAATCTCTAAATGAGCCAGGTGTGCACCTGTCTTGAACACTGGTTGCCTTTCCAAGCCTCAGCCTTCCCAGAGAGTCTGCTGGCTTTGCCCAGAGCCTCGTCCATCTGCTCGCTCATTTGCTACCAAATGCCCCTCCCGAGCCCTCGGGCCCTCGGGCCCTCGTGCCCTCGTGCCCTCGTGCTCCAGCTGTGAGCAAGAGAGCGCCTTTTCCCTCAGAGCCGCGCTGGGTCAGCACCGGGCCACATTTTTTTCACTAACCTCAGCTCGTTTACAGACGTTACCTAAGAAGCGGGTATTGCTCTTCCCCTTTTCAGGGCCGACACTGAGTTTCAGGAAGCCAAAGCAGCCAGCTAGAGAGAGACGCAGCCCGATCTCCAGGTGGGCGCCCTGCAAGGTCTCTGCAGGAAACGGCCTCCAGAGCGCGTGCTCCGCGCCACGGTGATGACCTGCGGACATGCCTGGACAGGCTGGCTTCCCCAGACCGCCAGAGAATGCCCACGCCGCCCTCGGCACGGCCACAGACAGAGGTCCCCGGCCCAGACCCGAGTCCCAGCTTTCCTTTACCCCCTTTTAGGGGCCCAAATCCTGTTCCTCAAGGGATGCAGACAAGAAATGGGCGGCTTTGCCCTGAGGTTTCAAGTAGAGCTCCTCTTCCTGCCTCACAACCCTCCAGCCGGAACCCAACGTTCTGAAAATTTCCAGACTTGGTGGCATATCAAGTCCGCCGCTCGATTTTCTTTTCTTCCGTCACAAACATTAAAAAATGCCATTAAAAAAAAAGTTTGTGCAGCCAAACCAGCAGCAATCTCCTGCTGAGTCTGAGTACTCTGGGCTCCCTCGCCTTGCTTTCCTGGCCAGCTTCCCACCCTGCAGCCCCCCACGTGTGAGCCGCAAGGCCTTGCACTGATGGCGGGAGAATATCCTGGCACCTTTGGGCTCTAGAAGCTCTGTCCTGCCCGGGGAACTGAACTACTCCCTAAAGTCCTCAGATTGCAGCTCACCTTTTTTTTTTTTTTAAAGACAGGGTCTCCCTATGCAGTTCATTTGAGCTCACTTTGTAGCCCAGGCTGGTCTCAAATTCACAGCGATCCTCCTGCCTCAGCCTCCTGAGTGCTGGGATTACAGGTGTGCACCGCCACATCTGGCTCTGCCGCACATCCTTCCCAGTGCACAAGGCCTGACCACAGGCATCTCTTTATTCAAACAGCCCCTGCTTTGTGCACATTTTTCAGGTCAGAATGCTGAGGCTCAGATAGGTTAATAGGTTCACTGCAGGTCTCACAGCTCATAAATAGCTGGGTCAGAGCTGGAGCAGTTGCTCTCTTACTGCAAGGCTGGAACTCTCTTGCACACCCTGCCCAGATGAACACATTTCATTATAATATATTCCCAATAAGCCCCACTGTTTGGAGAGTGCGCAGAGCGCAGATTCGTGGTGAAGACTATGGGGGATCACCACGCACTAAACTAAACTCAATGTAGATCAAAGATCTAAATACTGAAATAAACACTAAATCTGCTGGAAGACAGAGTAGAACTCTTGAAGACACAGGTGTAGGCAAAGGCTTTATGAACAAACCCCGATTGCACAGGAATTAATATCTTGGATCTCACTTTATTAAAAAGCTTTTGCACAACAAAAGAAACCAACAGAGTGAACCCACAGAGTGGGAAAAATTTTGCCAGCTGTTCTTCAGATAAAAGACTAATATCTCAAATACATAAAGAAACAGAGTCCCACTCCCATCCCAAAAAATTTAAAAGGCCTAACCCAGAAATGGGCATCTGAAATGAATAAGCACTTTTCAGATGAAGAATTAGAAATGGAAATACATGCGTGAAGAAAAAAGTTCAATATCATTGGTCACTCAAGTGATACAAATTAAAACAATGCTGAGATTCCATTTCACTCCAGAAAGAATGGCTGTCATCAAGAAATCAACCAGGGTGAAGCAGGCGAGATAGCTTAGTGATTTAAAGCACCTGCTTAAGTAAACTTAGGCACAGGGGACCACAGTTCAACCACATGCTGCGCCAGCCTCACCCTCAGAAAAAAAAAAAAAAAAAAAAGAATCTTTGGGCAGGCCAAATAGCTCAGCAGATTAAAGTGCCTGCTTAGGCAGATGCAGGGGCCAGGGGTTCGATCCCCGGGCCTGGTGTGCTGGCGGCGATTGAGACTGGGCATGGTGGTACGCGCCTGTAATCTCAGCACTTGGGAGGCTGAAAACAGGAGGATCACTAGGAGTCCAATCCACATAGCGAGACCCTATAGACCCTGTACTAAATACAGAAAAAAAAAAACCCACCAGGATGGGAGAGATAGCTCAGTGAACTAAGCACCTGCCTGGCAAGTGCAGGGACCAGAGTTGGATCCCTGACAACATATTCGCACCTCCCCCACCGAGGTGGCACACACCTGTAATCCCAGCTGGGGAGGTTGAAAACAGGAGGATCGCTCAGAGACTAAATTGCATAGTGAGGCCATGTGCCAGATACATAGGGGGTTTGGGGAAAAAAGGAGTCCTTCTCTGTTGATCAGAGAGTAGACTGGTACAACCACTATGGAAATCAGTGTGAAGATTCCTCAAAAACTAAAACCAGAGGCTCCATTTGACCCAGTTATTCCCCTTCCTGATATCTTCTCGAAAGCATGAAAAGCATGCACACTCATGTTAATAGCACCCCACTTTATAATAGCTATATCTTAGAAACAGCCCAAATGCCGTCAATGGACAAATGGATAAAGAAGATGTGTGGGAATTTCTTTATACAGTGGAGTACTACTCTGCCATGAAGGATAAACTCGAGACATTTCTAGGTAAATGGATGCACCTGGAGACTATGCCTTTAAGTGAAATAAAGTGGGCACATGTGTTTAAATATTGCATCATTTCTGATATGAGAAACCAAAAGGGTAAATAAGATGAAAATGTATATAGATATTGGAAAATAAGAAAATGTTCAAATGGGAAGAACAACAAGGGAGTGGAGAAGAGGAAAGGAAAGGAAATGGAAAAAATGAAAGCTTATGTAAATAAGGAGGGGAAGAGGGGTTGAAGGGAGGGGAGACAACTGGGGGAAAAAGAAGAAGCAAGAAATATCAGGCACAGGTACAGATTCCCTAGGATGAATGTGATCATTATGCATAGCTAAAATGTACCAATAGAATTAACCTTTAAAAGAATGATGGGTGAGCCCATGGGGACCCTGTAAGTCCACCTCACGTGGACACAGCCACAGGGCAGGGAGGTCGAAGCAGACATAAAACTAATGTATGGAGAACTTTAATGGTAGGAGGATGATCGAGGAATCAGCCCTGGCGAGAGGGCAGGGGGAGGTGGGCCATGCAGCTTGGCGCCGGGCCAGATCTCAGGGGTGAGTTGTCCTCTGCTGAGGTTCTGCTGCCAGGTCACCTCTGGATCAGGGAATGACATCGTGTCCTTGGGTTTGTGTGTCCTGTGCTCCCGGTATCCTGCTCTATAGTGTCAGGTGTCGCAGCCGCTCAGGCCTCTCTGCAGCTGTGAGATGACAGCACGGCTCCCCCTGCCGCCCTCCCTCTCCAGCTTCTCAGAACCGGCAGGGCAAGGGCCTCTGTGTGCTCAAGGGCAATGTGGGAATTGGGCTCCAACTGGGCTCCAATACAGGAAGAGGGGAAGGAGAGAGGGGAGGGGGAAGAGGAAGAGAAGGGGAGAGGAAGGGGAAGGAGGAGGAGGCGGCAAAGTGGAGGAGATTAAAAGTTCAGGGCTGGAGCCAGACGTGGTGGCACACACCTGTAATCCCAGCACTTGGGAGGCCGAGGCAGGAGGATTGCTGCGAGTTCGAGGCCAGCCTGGGCTACAAAGAGAGTTCAAGGCCAGCTTGGACACATAGTGAGACTCTGTCTCAAAAAGACAAAAAAAACCCAAAAGTTCAGAGTTGGCTTAAATTGAGAGAACCTTGGGGCAGGCGCCACAGGTCTAATCCTAGCCCTTCCTCCTACCAGCTAGGCAGCTTGGAGTAAGTGTGTGTCATCACGGGGTCCCAGCCCCTGGCACAGTCTGTGGGCTCTTGGGAACTGGGGTGCTCAGCAGATGAGCAGCAGGCGGGCCTCTGATCTGTGTTCTCAAGTGATGACCTGAGCTCCGCCTCCTGGCAGGGAGAGAGGCGCTGGGTCCTCTTGGGAGAGCGCATTGCAAGCCCACCATGAGCTGTGCATGAGGGAGCTAGGCTGCATGCCCTCTGAATCATCCCCCAAAGCACCCCCTAGCACCCACTGATGTGTCTTCCACGAAACCTGTGCCCAGGGCCAAGGAGGTTGGGGACAGCTGTGTTAACCTCTCCAGGCTTCCCGCTCTGTCAGTGGGGCGACATGCACCTGCCTTCCTGACAGAGTTGCGGTTAGTGCTGAAGAAGCTGAGAGAGTTGATGCTTGGCGTCTGGCCCATAAATGGCAGAAGTGGCCGCGGAGCTCATCAGGTGGAGGAGCCGTAGGCAGGGCTTTGCCGTCCGCGGGCCTTACGGTAGCCTGTGTGCCCACTGTGCAGGCTGGGTGGGTGACGCTGATGCCCTGTGGGGTGGCAGCATGAAGCCAGCAGTATGTGGTCTATGTTGAGATAGAGACTCATAAAGCGCACAAAGCACGGTTGGCAGGTGGCAGCTGGCTCCATGCAACCCCTGGCCAGCCTCGTGCCCGCCCACACTCGGCCCAGGCCACTGTGACAGGCAGCCTGCTTAGCGCAGCTGCTGCAGCTCAGCTCGCTGAGCCTTCTGACCAGGTGTGACCCGTAGGCCCCAGGTGGGGACCAGAACCTGTCTCTATCACCTAACCAGTACCACTCAGACTTGAGCAGGCCTTGGAATCCTCTGGGGCTCAGGAAACATGGAGCTTCTGCTCAGTAGGTCTGGGTGGGACTGAATGTGCCTTTCTGGTACATTCCAAGGTGATGTGCGGAAAGCTGCCTTGCAAGGACGCACTGGGAACCCAGGAGAGTGACTGCAAGCCCAGCTGTTTGTCCTCGAGGAGGGCTTTGCAGCAGATCTGGCCAGAGCCCGGAATGCACCCATTTCCAGGCCCTTCGAGGGGCTTTGAGCAGGTTTTCCAAGCCATACCTTGGGAGTCATTTCTTTGAGAGATAACTTGTTGCAAGATAGGATTGGTTTTCAGATGGCTCCAGGGGGTCAGAGACCACCTAAGAGCAAGGAGAAAACGCATCTTTCCCGGGAGCAGAGCGGCCTGACTGCTGCACTTACACTCCCCAGGCCAGCAGCACACGGCTCTCTAGACCTCATCCTGCTCCTCCCCAAAGGAAGAAAACTGAGCCCTGGAGAAACAGTCACGCGCCCAAGTGGCAGAGGGCCGTCTGCTTGCTTCCGTGGCTTCCTTCCGGAGTTCTGAGTCACAGATTGACCCAGCTCACCCTGACTCTGTGCACACAGGGTAAAAAGCCAAGAAGTGTCTGCTGTGCCGATTCACCAGACCTCTCCAGCTCAGGGCAGGCACAGCTTATGGTGGCCTCTCAAGCTGCCCTCAAAGCTGTCTGAGGGACAGAGCAGCCCTAGTGGTCTCATAATTCCTACTTTTAGCATGTAGCATTGTGTTGTTGTTTTTTAATCTTTTGTATATTTATTTGGTACAGGGTCTCACTACTCAGCTCAGACTCATAGTGATCCTCCTGTCTCAGCCTCCCCAGCACTGGGACGACAGGCATGTGGCACCACACCTGGTTTCAGAGGCCTACATGGCATGCCCAGGGTTCTGCCGGCACAGTATACAGTAGCAGAGATCAAACCTGGGTCTTTGGTGCTTGCCAGGCAGGCTCTTAGACAACTGAGATATCTCCCCAGTCCATGCAGTTCTTTCTTTCTTTTTTTTAAAATGTATTTAGTATAAGGTCTACAGGGTCTCACTACATAGATTGGGCTTGTAGTGATCCTCCTGTTTTCAGTCTCTCAAACATTGGCATTACAGGCATGTGCCACCACACTCAGTCTCAATCACTGTCTCAGTGCGCCCCTGGGAGTGTGGCTGGCACATCACTATGGGGACTGAACGCCAGTCCCTGCATCTACCTGAGCAGGTGCTTTGATCTGCTGAGCTATCTGGCCAGCCACAGTTCTTAATTTATAGTTTGCAAGCTGTAGCTTATTTGTCCATCCTCCTCATAGAGTATTAACTCAACAACAGGTCCCTTTTCTGTCTTGTTAACATTCATGTCATCCTCCTACAAAAAGCCAGACATTCAGAGAAAGCTTAGTAATTATAGTAACAATGTAGATTTACTTAGCATTTAGGATGGGTCAGATGATCATCAAATAAGTTAGTCTTTAAAAAAGTCCTCCAGTGCCCCCATTCTACAGGTCGGGAAACCAAGGCTGAGATGAAATCGTTTATTCCAGTCTACACAGCTCCTAAGTGGCAGAAGGTGTTGGCCCTGCTGATGGGGTCTATAGAGTCTGCTTTGCTTTTCCCCAAACTTCACAGTGGCCTCAGGAGGAGGGAGGTGATTTCAGATGGCCTTGGAGACTTGGTCCAGCAGGTACCCAGACAGCCCAGCTGAGGAGTAGCCAGGACTGAGTGGCTGCTGTTTGCATTCACCTCTGGGCTTTGCTTAGTTCCCAGCAATGGATGCTGGGATGACATTAATGCTGGCTTGACTTCTTACCCAGAGAGGAGTCGGGGGTGTCCACTCCCATCTTCTGGAGGAACACTGGCTGCAGCACAAGGGACACACACACACCAACACAGCACACCCTCAGAGGGACCAGTGGGCATCATGGACTCCAGCCTGTTCTGCTTTCCTGGGGGAAGACTGTACCCCTTCATTTCTCAGCTTGTGGGGTGCCAGACCCCTTGGAGAATAGTGATGTCAACTGGGTCTGTTCCCCAAAATGCAGATGGGAGAACCCTATCAATGAATTAGGAAGAGCCTTCGTGAAAATCAAAGCCAAGAGAATGGGGTGAGAGCGCCCACTTGTGCATCTGCAGCCATGGGGCTTGATTCCCCCGTGCTACAAAAGCAGAAACCAAATCCCAAAGGCCCAGGACCAGGAACTAAGCTGGACACTTGGGAGGTGGCGCTGAAGCGGGTGTCCCTCTGGCTGAGTCTGGCCACCAGCCTCAGTTCCAGAGAGAAGGGAAGCCTGCATGGAGGACAGCAAGCAAAGAAAGCCTGGCTCAGAAGACGCGAACTCTGGAGCTCCTGAAGGCTGTGGGGACAGAGGATGAAGAGAGGGACCTGGCCCCACCTGGCCAGGAAGAGGCGGAGTAGTGGCCGGGCTCCCTGTGGGAGGCACACAAGTGACTGGTGGAGACTGCAGCCAGGGGCGGCCCAGGGACTCGTCCAGAAGCAGCCGCATGCTGCATCTGGGTCGCATGACTGCTGCCAGCAGAGCTTTGCCCTAAGCTCTGAGAGAAGTAGAGGCTGGGGCACAAATGCCTGTGCTCAGGAGAGGTTCATGGCACCGTGACCCGCCCGCTGCGATTCCTACATGTACTGACGCAGCATCTATTTTTACCTGAATGGGTTTAGCTTCTGATCACAGCAGTGATGGGGGTTTCCAATTGGTTTCCAGGGAAACATTAGGTAGAGCATCTGCTACTTGATCAAGCAAGCCTAAGCTGAGGAGGGACTCATTCTAGAATTATTTTGAATATTTTGCTTAGATTTTTACCACTTCCTTCTTGTGTAGTAGCAAAGGGGAAGGGCAGCTCAGGGCAGCCAGGCCCGGCTCCCAGGGCAGTGCAGAGGGTTGACTAGTGGCATGAAGGGCAGTGTGGCCACATCCCCCAGGAGATGTTCCTGGATGTCTATTTCCAAGGCCCAGCAATGTCCTGAAACAGGAGGCTGAGCCTGATTTGGTGTGCACTGGTCCATGGGCTCCAGCCCTGGCCCTGCCCTAGTGGCAGGCCCACAATTGGGCCTCCTAGTATAGGTAGCTCCTTGGTGCAGTTCAGGAGTGGGCTGTGAGGGGCAGGCCTGGGAGCTAGGAAGGAAGGAAGGAAGGCTCTGGCGCCTGTGAACTTGTAAGAAATGGTTTTATTCCAGGTGTGTGTTTCATAAAGACAGTGTCCTTGAGGACAGCTCAAGGACAGCGAGTGGCACATGCTTTGGTAAAGAAGAGGAAAAGCAAAACCAGAATTGGACTGAATCCCCACAAAGGACAGCTGACAAATGCAGAGCCTGGCGACCCCGGGAAGCGATGAGGGAGAGACCTTCTCGAAGGCGCTCTGAGCAGCAGTCCGCGCCTGAGCTGGCCGAGGACAGGGGCCATGGCACAGTCTCCACTCTGGCCCTGGCTCTGTCCTCAGCTGTGGCTGGTGGCTTCCTGGGGGCCCAGGGGGCCCGGGATGGTGGCAGTGAAACTACACAGCAGAGGAAGGGAAGAGTGCACTGGACATGGCTCCATGACTGCTGCTGTGGACCCCAGATACGCACTCCCCACCCAAAGGCCACAGGGGAGCAGGGTGAGGCCATTTTGGCACAGCAGGAGGGACTATAGGGGTGGCAGCTCAGACAGACGGTGGCTCCACTCCCTAGCAGAGACTGAGACCCTAGCAGGGCTGGGGACCTCTTCAAGAAGCTGGGGGACTCCATGGGCCCCTCCCCAGGAAAGATGTCTATGTGCACACACATAATGGAATACTGTGGGGACAATTTCTAGAAACCCCTAAACCTTCTGGATGTCCTGAAAGACTAGGTAGAGGTGTCCACATCAGGGAGATTTGCACTGGGACAGAGACCTCAGGGGTTCTGGTACCAAGTTTTCCCCCACCATCATACTGCCTGAGCCAGTGGCACAGGGCACGATGGGGTCGGGGGAACCACCGAAGGGACCCCAAGCAGGGCTGCAGGAGGAGTGGAAGTGGTGCTTTCTGTGGCTGGGAGAAGGATCTGGGAATTCTCTCCCCAGACAGAAGCCACCAGCCAGCCTCCCAGCCCCCTGGGACAGCTGACCAGTGAAGGAGGTCTCTCCCCACAGTGGAAGGGGCTGAAGATGAGGTGTCGCTTGGGTGACAGCCTGTCACCATGTCTCACAGGGGATGTTCCATTCAGAAGGGAGGTCCTATTCTTACTGGCTGCCCTGACCCATGATGCTGTATTTACAGAGGCAAAGATGCAGGGGAGATGCATGGTGGCTGCCCATCCTCCCAGGGGTATCAGGTGGAGGAGACAGGACACCAGCTGGCCACTAAGGCCCAAGAGAGAGGTCCTGGGGGACACAAGGTCAAACAGAAGTGGAGTCCATTTACAAAGGATATCCCAGATCCCTCTGCAACCTCCTGCAGAGCCTGTGGACACCCACAGAGGAGAGAGGGCGTGTCATACCCAGCACAGGGCTGGCCAGGGTGGATGGGTGGGGTCCTGAGGCCTGGTCTGTGATGCATCCATCTACCCCAGGATGCCCCACTCCTGCCACAGCCAAGCCCCAGGCTCGGCATCTCTTGGACAGACCTGAGATCACCTCCTTCCTCATGCTGCCCACCCTGCAGGCAGCCCCTCTTTTCCTCTCTCTCTTCCCAGCCCTCAGCCTCTCCAGAAATGCCACCCACTTTCTCTTCTGCTGTCCCCATGGCAGGCCCCAGGATCCTGGGTGACTGTGCAGGCTTCTGACCTTGCTCTCCCCATGCAACAAGAGGAGGATCCACACACCACCATCAGACCTCAGAAGGGCCAAGGGAGAGGACACAGGGTGCCTGCCCAGCCTGCCAGCAACAGCCTGGCACCTGACCATCGCCTCTCCCAGGACACGGCAAGGCGCCCCCCGCCCCGTCCCCAGCTCAAGCTTTGGAGAAATGCACCCCGGGGATGTCTGCTGATGATCCTGGCAGAAATGGGAGGAGGCAGAAACGGCCCACTTGACACTGTCCCACCCTAACCCCCTTCTGGTCCCAAAGTCTCATGCAAAAGGTACAGGAGTCCCAGGGCTACTGTCATGTGTGCGGCAGCAGCTGCCACTGCTGGGCCTGGGCGTCAGCCTGACACTTGCTGGTCACCAGCTGGGCTGGTTTCGTCTCCAGGCATAGGCCACTAATGGAATGCTGGATGAAAGATCCTTTTCTCTTCCACTTCTGGAAGGGATGAGAGAAAGAGGGAGAAAGAGAAAGCAATGATTAAAACAATGACAATGACTGCGCCTTCATGTCACCGGTGCATGCACAACCCTAGGCAGGTCCCCTCCCTGAAAGCAGACTGTGTGGCCTCGTGGAAGGGCCGTCCACCCTGCCCGAAGCTCACAGCCGTTCTGCAGTTTGGCCTTAGTTGCTGCCTAGATCAGAGGAGGCAATGTCCTGCCCTGGGGCTGCTGAAGGCACACGTTCGGCTGGCACAGGGCTCACTTAAAATTTGGCTTCGTCACCACTTACAAGTCTGTATTTTTAGCTTCTGCTTGGCTATTGGGCCCAGTCTCTGGTGCAGCCTCTGTTAGGGATTTGCCTGCCCTGGATGTAGACGGGGCCCTTGGTCTCAGTCTCGCTGTAGAGCCTGCCTGGTCCTGACTTTTCTCCTGCTGGGGATTCCCTACCAGTTCCTGTAGGAACCCCAGGTGGTGAGTCTTAGACTTGATGAATCTCTTCCTTGAACAAGCTTTCCTCTTCTTGTAGCCCTACGCGTCTCACCTGACCTGCAACCATGAGGCTGGTTCCCCACGTTCTCTAGTGGGGACTCGCCACCATCCTTGAAGTCAAGGCTACCCCGCCGGATACTGGGAGGACTCCAGTTCCCTATCGGGCCTTCGCTTCCTGTTCTTCCTCCCCCAGGTCTACAGGTTGGGAGAACATTTTAGAAGATCCTGGATGGAGGATGGAGCATTGACTGGAGCCCAGAGGGGGAGGATGAGAGGCTGAGGCCCAGGATTCAGGTCTCTGGAAAGACTGACTAGCCAGGCAGGTCTCTCTTTGGTGTCACTCTGATTTCCTCCCATGCAGCTACCCTCCCTTCCCGCCCTACATCCACCTTATCCTCTGTAAGAGGTGGGTGTGCTCCTGACCATGTGGATGGAACCCAGGAGGGCCCTTGCTCTCAGGGAGCAGGTAGGGGAAGAAGGGGTGCTGCATGCAGCTGCGGGCCAGGCCAGGGCTTCAGGAGGGTAGGAGGGCGGGCAGGGTGGGGAGTGCAAACTGTGGAGTCTGGGCTTCCCTTGGGAATGAGGCCTTCCTTCCCCACATGGGCCCAACTGGAAGCCAAAAAGTCAGGAGCAGGGGGCAAGACAGGCCTGTGGTCCCTGTAAGGCTTCTGCCCTGTACCCAGGAGTTCCTCACACTTAACTCACCCAGGCCAAACCCCAGCCCTAGCCAGCTGGGGACAGTGTGGCCCCCCTCGCCCCAGCAGGTCCTGCTGACTACACATCCAGGTAGCAGGCAGCCCCAGCCTGGGCTGAAGTGTAGGCTAAGTATGGCCTTGGTGTGGAAGTTCCGTAACGTGGCAGCCTCCACCCCACCACATAAGTGCCTCAGGTGCACATTTGTGGTTTGCTTTCACCCTTGTGGCCAGCGTGATCTGTACCGTCTGTCACCCAAGCGAGACACCCAGTGCACTTTTGGTTCCTGATAAAGGAATGAATCACCCAGGCACTAGGAAGTGCTCCCCACATGGCAGGGTGCTCAGTGCCACCTCAGATGCCACCAGGCCATATGAGGGCCTCTCTGACTCCAGGCCACTGCCTAGAGATCAGACACCATATCAGCACACACTGTCCGGTCTCTATTTTCTGCAGGTTCCTTTTATAAGTGAAGAGGGTGGGGTTGGGAGCGCAGGAAAGACTGAGCTGGGGCCTGCAGCCTCCGTCACACTTGCTCTAGGGCACAGGAGCCTCTGGGACACATGAGCCCCTGCTGGCCTTGGGAACAGAGCCAAAGGTGCCCAAGTGAGGCCAGAAGGCCATGTCAAGGGATGGCGGCTCATCCCACCCTCCAGGAGAGCAGAGGCCCAGGCACCAGGAGTCCTGGCAGGAGCAGCACAAGAGGGCCAGCTCAGCCCAGATGGGAAAGTGGTGCCCAGCCAAGGGAGTATCTGAGGGGAGGCTGCCCTGGCATGTGACTCCCCCCTCTAGCCTCAACCTTGGCATGGGCTCAAGGAGCTCCAGGCGAAGGGCAGCTTGTGTACCAGCTGCCACAGGGCAGGGTGGAGGACGTGCAGCCTCTGGGGAAGGACAAGCTGCACTGCCAGTGGAAAAGCACTTCTGCTGCACCCAGCAGGCCCAGCAAGGAGGCTGCAGAGCACTCCCTAGGCGCATGCGCAGGCACGCGTGCGTGCGTTCACACACACACACACACACACACACACACACACACACACACACTAGGCTGCAGGGAAAGGACCCTGAAAGCTACAGCGAACTTCTAGTCATCTCTAAAGAAAGAGCCGTGGTAGGCAGACAGGGTGGGAGATCCAGGTGTGGTGGCACATGTCTGTAATCCCAGCCACTTGATAGGCTAAGGTAGGAGGATCCCAAGTTCAAGTGCAGTCTGGACAACTTAGTTGAGCATATCACAAAATAATTTTTTTTTTAAATGGCTGGAGATTTGGGGAAGGGAGAGGGAAGAAAGGAGGAGAGCAAAGGAGATGAGGGTGGAAGGAAACTCCTGCAGGTTGGCATAGCTGGCCAGAGTCAGGCACAGTGGCACTGGCAGAGGGGTGGACAGGCAAGGGCTGGGCAGCCTCAGCACAGGAGCAGGGAGCCCTTTCAGCCAGGAGGGTGGCAGCAGCATGGGCAGCCGGGTTCCCCTTGTCACTGGCTGCTGGGTGTCAGAGCAGGTAGCTTTCTCTCCCCAAGCCACAGTTTCTCTTGTACAGGTCACCCTGACCAGGACTCAGGGAGGCAGCGTGGGTGAGAGTGAGGGACAAACAGTTAAGCCCCCCCACCCCCTGAGCCAGTCACATCAGCTTGGAAATTGCCACATCTGGCCCTGGGTCCTCACAGTCAGCCAGCAGTCAAGAAATACCGATTGGAGCCCAGTGTGGTGGCGCACACCTGTAATGTCAGCACTCGAGAGGCTGAGGCAGGTGGAACATTGTGAGTTCGAGGCCAGCCTGGGCTGCAAAGTGAGCTCAAGGCCAGCATGAACTGCACAAGGAGACCCTGTCTCAAAGACAAAAAACCCACAAAAACTGATTGGGCCCCCACTAGGTGCTGTGAGTACAAGTCCTGGCTCCTCCTCTTCCCAGATGTGTGGGCACATGACCTGCTTCACTCACCTGTGAAATAGGGCATGTGCCAGGACCACCCCGCAGGCAGTGAGGGTGAGAAGATGCTAGTGTCTATTTAAATGGCATGGTAGCAGGGACTCAGGAAATGGGGTTAACACTTAGGACAACCTGCTTCTGCCTCTGACGGGCGGGGCTGCTAGGAAGCATATATGACCTGGAGATGCGGTGTCTTCCTGAGTGAGCTATGAGGCCGGGTGGGGACTGAGGTCACACCAGCCCTCACCTCAGGGTTCATCTGAGACTGCCCATCGACGGCAGTTCTCCCCGGGCAGAGTCTGCCAGGTCACCTGTGTGTGTGTGTGTGTGTGTGTGTGTGTGTGTGTGTGTGTGTGTAGCAGGGGCTCGGCTCACCTGTTTACCTTCTCTGGAGTTGCACACCTGCAGGACGACTGGGGAGGACCCTGGAGAGGACGCGGAGGTGGAGGTGGTGGCAGCCAGGCATTTGCCCTGCTGCTGGATGAGATGGTCACTGAACAGCCATGCCTGCAAGACAAGGAAAGGACAGTTCTGCACGGAGAGGTGGGACGACAGGCGAGAAAGCAGCTGCACTGTATTCTACAAAAGCAGTGGAATTTCCCACAAATAATTATAGAAGCAAGGGGAAGGTATGTGAGAATTCACTATACATATCTTTCAGCTTTTCTTTTCTTGTCTTTTCCTTTTTGTTTTTCCATATTGGATATTGAACTGAGAGTCTTCACACTGAACTACATCCTCAGCCCTTCTGGATTTTGAGAGAGGGCATTATTAAGTTGCCAAAGTTTAAACTTGAGATCCTCCTGCCTTAGTCTCCCAGAGAGCTGGGACTACAGGCATGCACCACACCCCGATTATTTCTCTTTGGCTTGAAAGTGTTTATAGTCAAATACTGAGATGGGGCCAAGCAGAGGGCAATCAAGGAGGTGTCAAGAGTCCCTGGGAACAGGAAAAGATAACAGGACAGGGGATCAGGAGGCCTCAGAACTGGGCCCCACTGAGGTCCACACAGCCAGCTCCAGGGTTGACGGGGGTGACACTCGTGCGCTTGCTCATGTGCAGAGCTCTGAAGGCTGCTGCCCATCATACACACTGACCATGCTGCAGAGCCTGAGGGTCACTGGGAAAGAGGGTGAGGAGGATCTGGAAGACCCTGGCCCCTTCCTGGCTCCTGGGTCCGCAGCAGCTTACCTGGGCAGGCAGGGGGCTCTTGGCAGAGCCTCTACAGATCCCCATTCCGAGCAGGAAGTCTCCAGCTGTGTCCTGGCCCTGGGATTCTAAGCAGTTTACTCCCTGCTTAATGATGCCAGGGAGTGCTTCCTTCACAGGGACACTGAGAGAAAAGACAGTTATCAGCTGGGGTCTCCCTACTCACCCATGTCCTCTGCTAGAGCACAAGGCCCAGTCACCAAGGCCTCTATGACATGCACACCCCTGCACAAGAGTGGGAGCAGCCTCGAGGAAGACTAGGCCTCAGCTTCTAGAAGGTTCTTCCCACAAGCCCAGGGCCACCCAGAAGCCAGGCCTGAGACCCAGAGGACTGGGAGGTTGGGTCCAAACATAGGGCTTCTCAGCCCAGAAGACAAAGCCTAGGGAAGGATGGGTTCCAAATTTGGCTCATGACCAAATCTCAAAATCTCAAAATGACAAAGAGCCCATCTTTGAAGAGGCCAACTTGAAAGACACAAACAGGAAAATGTGCTCCATCTTACTCATAACAAAACAAAAACCTGTTAGAGAGTCATCACTATTTCTCTACCATTTATACTTTACCACTATTTCTTTACCAAATATA
>NW_004524583.1:12644241-12667035 GCF_000260255.1 Octodon degus
TTTTTTGTGGAACCGGGGATTGAACTCAGGCCCTTGCGCTTGCCAGGGAAACACCTATTCCATGGAGCCATCTCCCCAGTCCCTTACCATATATATTTGAGAACACAGGTATACACATACACATGTGTTTTTAGTGACAATGCCCACTGTTGGTAAGAACTGTGAGATGATCTTCTCATAGCCCATCAGTGAGAACACAATGTGCCCAGCTTTCTGGTAGGGCAGTGCAAAATTAAGAATCAGTGTCCTTAAAAATGCATACACCTTTAACCTAACAATGCCACTTTGAGGAACTTATCCTATGGAGATAATTGTAGGTGTGCTAAAAGATATTTATTTCAGAGTGGTTGACACTGGAAACATTGGAGTAGATATCCAACAACAGGGGATGGGCTAAATCAATTCTGATTCATCCACAAGGTAGAAAAGCCTGAGGCCATTATAAATAACTATGGAACAGCATATCTTATGAGCTTTCTGCCTCAGCCTTCCAGAGTGCTAGGATTCCAGGCCACACCCCCATTTAAATTTTAAGGTACTACAGAAATATGAATCTAGCCTCTCTTGAAAAGACAGGAAGATCAGGCCTCACTGAGCTCAAATTCCAGCCTCCCAGCTCAAGGCCTGAGGTTAAGGGCCTACAGACTCCATCCAGACGCTGTGAGAAATGACTGCTCTTTTCTCCTCAGCACCTCAGAAGTGATACATGTGGATGAGCTCAGTCCCCTTGAAAGCAGTGACTCGGGGAAGGCTTTCACTTCTGACATTTTAGAATCGAATGTACTCCCCTGCACAGCTGCCGTCCGCGAGCTGGCCACCTAGCCTGCCAACTTTCGTCTGAGGATGCCGCTGTTGCTCAGTGTCCTGGAATTTCTTGGAAGTGGCTGCACACTCAGCTCTGCTTTACTACGCTCATGTGTATTTGGAACAGCGGGCAACTTTATCTGGTTTTATCATCTAGCACATTCCCTGGGCTTGGCTACAACCCGACTCTGGCTACTTTCTAGAAATCCAACATGCCTTCAAAAGCAGGGATTTGCTTCCCTCAAGAACACATGGAGTCTGAGGGGTGGAGTTTCCCACATCCTGGGGATGGAGCTGCGGCAGTGGCAGCGGGATAAGCAACACCCCCAGGAGTGACAGCCATAGCGAGAGAATGTCACCTCAGATATTCTCGAGGCCTTCAGACTATGACATTTATTCAGTCAGAAAGTGTTTATTAAATACTTCTTTTGTAAAAAGTGTTGTTGTAGATGTTGGAAATAAAGCAATAAACAAAACTGAGCAAAGCTTGTGCCTTCATGGAGCTCACAGGCAAGTGTGGCAGGTGGCAATGGATTTAATTGGCCAGATACAGGCCAGGAGCCGGGACAGTCTATGGATAAAAACCCAAACGCCAGGGATGGGGGGCTTCTGGTTAAGACCTGAAGAAACTGAGGAAACGAACCCTACAGCTGGATCATGACACCGGAAAGGATTTAGCTGGGGAGATAGCTCAGCAGTCTAAGTGCCTGCCTGGCAAGCACAAGGACCAGAGTTCGATCCCCAGTACCGCATGCTGTGCTGGCCACAGAAACTGGGAGTGGTGGTGCACACCTGTAATCCTAGCACTAGGCCTAGAGCTGAGTCAGGAGGATCACTATGAGTCTGAGCTACATAGCAAGACGCTGTACCAAATAAATAAGATTAGAAAGGATTTAGGAAAAAAGGAAGCCACACGGTCCTGCTCCTAGGGCACCTCAGCCCCAGCGTGCACCCTATTTGTGCTTCGCATCCTCATTTTATAGAACAAGTTTCCCTATGTTTCTCCCAGTCTTTGCGACTGCGGTATTAACAGATGCATAGTACTTGATTACATGGATGTGTGCAGGTTCGCTGAGCCCAGCCCCTGTTGTGAGCCACTTCTCCATTTTCCCCAGCAGCAGATAAGCCTGCAGTATCTGCCTGTCAGCAGCTTTTGGCTTCAGCTGTTTTATTTCCTCAGGATAAACTCCCGGCAAGGGGAGAGCCGGGTCAAGGGTGTGAGGAAGCTTTCCGCAGCCTCTGCCGCATCAATGCAGTGTCTTCCCATAGGGCAAGGTCTATTTCTAGGTCCAACAACCAGTCAGGAATGTGCTTCCTGTCACACCTAAGTGATGACTCCTGGTATTCTCCTGCCAGGTACCCCCCCACCTCAGCCAGCAGGCAGAAAAATGGGCCAACCAGGATGGGAGGTGTGGGACAGCCTGCTGAGGGTGCACTCACGTGAGCTCGGGGTAGACGTTCTCCAGGTACCAGCGGAAGGACTTGCAGTCCATCTTCTGCCTCTGCTCGATCCTCGTGGCCACACTGGAGGGGAAGAGACCAAGGTGTGGGGAGGGAGCCCTGCAGGGGGCTGAGGGCCCTAGAATGATGAGCCCCATGATTCTAAGGCCAGGAGCCATGCAGGCCTGCCCTTGCCCATGACCCAGGTCACATCAGCCCCCTGCGTCTCACTTTCGCCTCTCACGTCCTGCTCTGAGCTCACTTTTGTGGGGGCCCCTGGGCTTCTCCTTCTTGGAGACCTCAGTTCTCACACTACCACGTGGTCCTTAGTTTCCTATTGAACTACAGATTTTCCCTCCTGCCTTCCAGTTCAGGAGAAAGGGTCGAACAAAAAGAACAGCAAGTTTTAGACATCTTTGGGAAGTTTTGGTAAGAGCCATCCTGCTGGGTGTACTGTGATGCCAACCCATGGCCGTGGCCAGGTCCCTCAACCTGCAACCTGAGTCTGTTTCTTCCACAGTCAACAGGGGACATGAATGCGGGGAGAGATGATTCATTCTTTTTTTTGGTGGAACTGGGGATTGAACTCAGGACCTTGCGCTTGCCAGGGAAGTGCTTATTCCACTGAGCCATCTCCCTGGCCCCCAAGATGATTCATTCACAGTCAGTCTTTAATAATGTTTTCAAACTCTCCTGACCTCCTTCTCGAGGAGGTAAGTAGCTCTTACGTGCGGCGTGGACATGCGTGCATGTATACACTCGCTCACATGTGCACGCACACACACCCCCACTTCATAAATGAGTTTCATTAAGTAGCACTTGCTTCATCACAATCAACTCTGATTTTCTATTTCATTTTGTACTAATCTAATCTATGGTGTTTTTCTTCCTCTTTTTTATAATGCTGGTCACGACTCACTAAATTGATTTCACATCCCATCTGCATTTTGAAAATGCTTAACTAGACTAGAGTCCTAACAGTACCCAAGAAGGAAACAGGCTGACGGATGACAGTTTTGAATGGGGGTGGATGTGAAACCCAAAATCTCTTTTGCAGGCAGCCCCTTCCCGAAACCCCCATAGGTACCCTACTCTCGCAGGCAGCTTGGAGACGGCAATATGCTGAAACCCCACTGATGTGTGCATCCCCTCAAGGGGTCCTCTCTGGCTCCCAGAGCCCATGAGAGCCAGGCTCAGTTGCTACGGAGATTTTGAGTGGCTCATTGGGTGCACCCCACTGGGCTAATGTGGGTGGATGGAGGTGACCAGAAGTGGTGGCCCACCTGCCGAAGGCCTTCCCGATAGCTGAGGGCCGGGCCTCGTAGTAGTACTGCTTGTACTCATCCATCCACACCTCCGCAGTACGCTTGGTATTCCTGCAAGGAGAGGAAGGAACAAATAAGGTCACAGAGAGATGACAGTGTTAAGGTTAGGACCAAGTTTGGTATTTATAAAACTCTTGTCCATTAAAAATATGCATTTAAGAAGAAAGCAGAGCTCTGTGTAGCTGGGATGAGCATCTCAGAAGATGCCAAATGGTACTGGTTGCAGTGGTATGAACTGGTGCAATCTGGCTGGAGGACGCCCTGCCAATACCCAGCAGCTCTGCAGCTCTGTCTATTCTGACTTGCCCACTTGAAGGAATCTACGCTACGAGACACCTGCATGTGGCCAAAAGGACAGGTACGTGAATATTTAACAGAACGTTAGTGACAATCCAAATGGCCTCCAGCAGGAGAAAAACTGTGCACAGGATGGAGAAGGAGGCAACCTTGAACAAAAGGACTCTGGTGAGTGTGTGGGCACAGACGGATGTGTGTGACCCCACGTGGGGGCAAGGGTGCACGCTGCTGAAGGGTGCACAGCACGGCCTGCTGGCGGCACACGGTGGGGGGTGTTTCTCTGCACCTCAACTGTGCATACGCAAAGGCATTTAAAGGCCAGTGGCCTAATAACAGGCTTAGCTCTGTTTAAAGGCCTGAAATAACAGATTAGCCTCTAGAAACGGCAGTTAGTTCTGCTAAGACAAGTGGGACAGGCACAGAAGAAAGGATGGGTAAAAAGGACTTGTATTTTTTTCTCTATGTAATATAAAAATGTGAGGACATAATACAGAGTGTATATATAATCTACCTTGGTATTGTTTGAGTTTTATGCCAAAAATATATATGATTTTTATAATTATAAAAACAAGGGGGGGGGGTAAAACAAACCCCAGGCCTTGTGAAGCCGCTGTTCCAAAGTGCATAGGATAAAGCAACGATGAGGTGGACAGGACACTCCCCCAAGCCCCATCAAGATGGCGGGGCTGCCAGGACCTCTGACTCTCTGGTGAGACTAAGGGCACCCTGTGGCTGGGACACAGATGGACAGGTGCTTGTCCTGGGCAAGGTCAGGACACTGACGTCCATGGCCAACCAGCACTGGGGCTGGGGGTGGGGGTGGGGCCACAGGAGAGCGTGTGGCTCAGCTGGTCACTGGGGAAGTTTCCCAAGACTTTCATGGGCAAAGGGAGTCAAGACACAGCTAGTCACAAGACTCCTAACCTCATCCTTCTATCCCTCGAAGTAGTGGGAATCCCAGAATGTCAGGCCTTGGAGGGAAAAATGGGGACACTGAGGATGGCGCAGCAGGGAGGCAGTCTGAAGTCACATGGCCAGTAGCCAGTGGCGTCTAGGGCCATGCCCTCCTCCTTCCACTCTAGGGCTCCTCCAGTGGGCACCTACCTGATGTAGGTGAGGGCATTGCCCTCCGGGAAGTTGTAGGGGTGTCGCTTCCGGAAGACATGGCCCACCCGGCTGCAGGGGACGATTTCCAAACTCCCTCCGCACATCCACACCCGGAAGGAGAGCTCTAAAGGAGACCGCAGCCATCAGGAGCGGAAGAGACCTCTGGACACGTCCCCCTTGGAGAGTGTAGGAGGAGCGGCCTCCCTGTCTTTGGGGTCTCACTGGAGAAACTTGCTGGAGTTGGGGCTCCTAGGGCTGATTAAATGGGCTCTGCCACTCAATGACATGCTGATCCCATATGCAAATGTGCACGTGCATGCGCACACACACACACACACACACACACTCTCATGCACAGGCTGACTGAGCCCCAGGGGAGCAGTGGCCTCGAAGGAACCGGATCATGAGCACAAGGAGACCAGCACCCAGCTTTCTCTTCACATTGCTTTTTTTTTTTTTAAATTTGGTGTATTTGGCAGCTTGTGTTCATAATGATCCTCTTGTCTCAGCCTCCCTGGTGCTGGGATTATAGGTGTGCATCACTACGCCTGGTCTTAGTGGCTGGCTCACTGTGCCCAGGGGTGGGGCTGGCACAGCATGTGGTGCCAGGATTGAACCTGGGCCCTTGTGCTTGCCTAGGCAGGTGCTTAGACTGCTGAGCTATCTCAGTGGCCCTCTTCAAGTTGCTTTTAATAAGACATGCTGGGCGTGGTAGCACATGCCTGTAATCCCAGCATTCAGGAGACTGAGGCAGGAGGATCGTTGTTAGTCTGAGACCAACTTGGGCTACAAGGTGAGCTCAAGGCCAGCCTGAGCTGCATAGTAAGACCCTGTCTCAAAAATATTAAAAAAAAAAAGTTTCAAGATATTAAATAACGGGGCTGGAGAGATGGCTCAGTGGTCTAAAGCACCTACTTAGAACAAGCTTGGCAAAGCACAGGGACCATGGTGCGATCCCCCAGCACCACATGCCAGCCAGCCTGCCCCCTGGTGGGCTGAGCTGGTCTCTCTCTCTCTCTCTCTCTCTCTCTCTCTCTCTCTCTCTCTCTCTCTCAAATAAATAAATAAAATTTAAAAAAAAAGATATTAAATAACCTCAGCAAAATCATCCAACTATTAAGTCAGAGTGCAACCCAAAATTTCCAGTGTCAAAAAAAAAAAAAGAAATAAAAAACAAAATTTCAGTGTCGAGCAAGCTGAACTGTTTGAGTGAATGGTTCCTCAGGGCATCTGGTGTTATTTCAGGTTATACAGTGTTTTAGATTTCCTTACATTGTAGTATACTGGGAGACAGGATCTCAAGTCTGGGAGAAAGTGTGTCCCCTGTGTAGCATCGGAGGGTGACAAATGCAATGGAGAAAAATAACAGAGTAGAGGGCTGCAGAGGGCAGGAGGAGTTGGGGGAATGGCTTCCAGTGGGGCTGACTTGGGGAGTCTTTTCTGAAAAGGGATATGGGAGCTAAGCCCTGAAACAGGCAACAGAGGGAGGCAGCGGCTGTCAAGCAAGGAGCTTTCCAGGTGGGGGACCAGCAAGGGCCTGGCACATTCCCGGGGGGAGAGGGCAACGGCAGGGACTGGGTCCAGGCACAGCTAGGAGGCAGGGCAAGAGGGGTGAGGAGCAGGGTGAAATTCCCAGGGTGCTGGGGAGGAAGCCCTGCACATATAGGCCTGATGGCCAGGGTGGGGACCTTCAAATAGCACAGGAGCCCTCACGGGGTTTGAGCAGAGACGTGAGCCATCTATGCTTCCGAAGGATTCCTTGGGATGGGGGACAGATTTCTGTGCCAGAGCGTGCACAGGCATTGACTGGATCGAGCCCCAGCACTACCAAAATGAATCAAATTAAATCAAATCTAAAAGACGTCTGAGGAGAACCCAAAGGTTTTCACACCCACCAGGCCTAACTCGAGGGGACCTGTGGGTCCTGAGTTTGGGGACCGCAGGAACACTGCTCAGCTTGGGCCTCTCTCTCCCTTCAAGAGTGAAATGAAAGGCTTGGAGACAAGAGATCCCTGGCCACAGATCAGCTGGGCAGCTGCACAGCTGAGCGCTGCAGCCAGCCCACACAGTCCTTTGAATTTTTCCTCAGAAATGCAGCCCTCGCCAGAATGGCTCTGCAGTCCACCTTTCAAGTTCCAGGACCACAGAGCCGGTGCCTCAGGCATCGTGGTGCAGTTATTGATCATTCACTGTTGCTCTGCCAGCCCAGAGGCCCCCAAAACAGAGAGCGAGGCCTCTGGAGGCAGGGGGGCCTGCACCTCTCCCAGCCTTCAAGGTCCTCACAGGAAGCCAATGCAGCCAAGGTTGCCTTCAGGCTGAGCCCCAGGACACGAAGGAGGCCACCTTGTCCACAACAGGAAAGGAGGTAGGACTGATGGGTGCTGAGTGAGAACTCTCCTCCAGGGCCTGCCTGGAAACTGTTTCCAAGAGTAAGTCACCCGGGGAGAAAATCCCGCCCCAGGGTCCACCTGATTGGTGGGTGCTGAGCAGGTTGACAGGTGTTAGCCTCTCCACTCAAGGCTCTCCTCAGAGGAGAGGGAGAAGCACGTTCCTACCATCTCAGACAAGCAGCCTGGACTTGGATAACACCCCCCCCCAACCTAGGTGGTTCTGCCTCAGGCGCTGTAGGATGTGGTGATTTCTAATTGAAATCTGGAAGGCAGCGCTTACCTCAGTTTTCCCATCTGCCAAATGGGTGAGGTGCCCACAGCTGAAGAGAGCAGGTGAAGATGAAAAAGGAGATGGCAGGAAAGGGTGGGAAGGGCAGAAATGCAGCCCCTGTATTTTAAAGAAAGCAAAAGGGCCGACTCCTGCTTCTCGAGCCCCTGGGCTGGCCTGTTGCCATTCTCCATCCCGACTGGTATGGGCCACAGCGCACGACCTCTTTCCCTCTGCAAGACTTTTGGCCAGCGGCAGGCACTGGTAGAAGATGGAATTATCCTCAAGGCCCTCCAGGTGCGCCCTGGACCTCAGGGTGTCCCTACAGCCCCATTTTCAGCGAGGGATACTGAGGGACACATTTACTAGCCTGAATAGCCTCCAGAGGAAATTGGGTTCAGGGAGACTTTAACTTGCCTTGCAATGTGCTGGCCTCAGCCACACAAGTGCTGGGATTGTGGGTGTGCAAAGCTACTCTCAGCTTGTGCCTTGGATTTCCATTGGGAAAACGGAGAAGGCAGGATTTACCTTGCAAGGTCCTTGTGAGGATTAAACGACTGAGCAAGTAGCAAGTCCTCAGATCGCTTGCACAGAGCATGCTCAGCCGGTGCTACCCCGACTGCCACACTGTTTGCTGTTATTTCCCAACTCACCAAAATTCTCTCCTCCCCAGATGTCCATCTGCGCATCATACTTCCCCAGGTGGTTAAACCAGGCCTTGTCGATCACAAAGATCCCTCCGGCTATGACAGGCGTCCTGGGGAAAGGAGAGGCTGAGGCCCTGGGCAGATCGCCCCGCCCCCTGCTGCAGTGTCCCTGGGGCAGGATATCCCACTAGCTCCAGGATCTCTGCAATGGTTCCCACACCTCTCCCCCCAACCCCATCCCCAGAACACAGAGCCCACAGGAGTCCTGCCGCTAATCCAGCCTCCCATGTGTCTTCTGGGCTCCTGAGCCAGAAGGAAGGAAGGGGCTCCCCGCGCCCACAGCAGCCCTGACCTGATGGGCTTGGTGGGGTCTGTCCGGGTCATCTTCTGCTCCAGAGGGATCTGCTCCCACTTGAAGTGCAGGCTCCAGTCAAACCCTAAGGGACACGTGAAGTTTCAATAGAGACCAGAGTAAAGGATGGCTCCCCAAGAATATCTGCAGAAAGAGAATTCTTTCAGGGGCGACTGCAAGTGCAAAGGCCCCGAGGTGACCCCTAGCGAGGAAGTCTTTGGCTTCTCCCAGACTCCCATGCCAGCTGCAGATCTGATTAATGGCTCACCCATTTACTGGCAGCCAGCCTGAACAGGAAACCCTCTATGCCCAGCAGCTCCTGGCCACAGTGTCTAGTGCAGCAGCAGCCAGCAGAGCTCCTACAAGGACAGAAATTTCTGTCCTGTCTAATGCAGTAGCAAAACCTCACATGGCTGGTGAGCACCTGACATGTGGCTGGTACAACTCTGGAATGGAATTGTAAACCTTATTTCATTTTAATTAATTTAAACATCAATAGTCAGCTGTAGTCCTTGTCTCCTGTGATGAATACACAGCACATTACTGGAATCAAGACAAGAATGGTCCAAAGACATATGAGGCAAGCGGCAACCCTAAACCACATGTGTCATCTTGAGTGTTCTGTGAGTTAGGAAAAAGAAAAAGCATATGAAGTTCATTTGAATAGAGTATTCTTAATGCGATACATCTCAATAATATTTCAACATGTAATCAATAAAAAATACTGAGACATTTTATATTCTTTCACATTAAGTCTTGGAAATTCCAAGGGCTGCCATGCGTTTTTAAAATAAATATAGCACATCTCAACTCCAACTGGTCACTTGATAAAAAGCCACATTTCCAGAGCTCACTTGCCCAAAGGTGGACACAGCAAGGTCCTGGCCACACCGGGGTGAGCAGCCTAGGAATTCGCACACAGCCCAATGCTCCGCATCCCTGCGCTACATATGGCAGCCCGAGGCCCTTGTGCCAAGCAAGAATGGTCTGGCTGCATCTAGGAAGGCTGTGCCAGTGCTGGGGGAGGGAAAGATAGGGCTGGCCTGCCTCTGCTCTCCCTTAAGCCCAGGTCCTCAGGGCCTCTTTCATTTTATCTTTGGCAGGAAGGGCTGGGGAAGGGAAGCGTCATACTCTGGCACAACTGGGAAGAGCACCACCTCACTGAGCCAGGGCCTTGGCCTGCCTTTGGTCTGTTTCTCTTCAGGCCTGGGGGAAGGACCCACCTCCTCGAAGGTCAGCAGAGGCTGCCAGGTAGGCAAAGTTATCCAGACTGATGACGTCAATGATAGGGCTCACGACACGCGTGTGGTCCTAGGAGAGGAGGCGCAAGAAGGCGTGAGGCCAGGGGTTCTCTGCAGAAAAAAGGCTTAGCCCTCTGATCTGGGGAAGTCTCTCTGGAAAATACACAGCAGCTGTGTATGGGGCTCCTGGAAGGCCCCATCTGGGTTCCCCAGGCCCAAGACAGCCCCAGCCTCTTCTCCTGCCAGCATGTGCCAGCTCATCTCCTCAGCAAAGACCTCTCTGATGCTGCATGCTGCAAGGTATCTTTGGTTTCCTTAAGCTGCTCCCACAATCACCATCTAGACGCTACCTGGCTCTCGTGCTGCTGGTCTGAGCAGCTGTGCTGTGCACTCTGCAGCTTTGTATACACTTGGGCAGGAGCTGACGGCAGTGACACTGTGGTCCCTGGATAAGGCAGGTAGGGCGTCTCCTTTCATGCCACATTCCCCCGGAGGCCAGACTGGCCTCTCTGTTCTCTCCCCTCGCAAGATACAAATCCAACTTGAACATTGCTAAGTCTTTAGTATGAACTGCACTGGGCCGGTGGTGGATTATGTCTGAAAGCCATTCACACCTAGTCACGCTTTCCTCCCTTCCCTCTCACCCTCTGTGGGGGCACAGGAGAGCCTCATTTTGCCTTTTCTTCCACCACTCTTCTTCCTCCCTCAACACCCTGTTGTCTGTAGCTTGGGATGCAGCCAGGCCTGCCCTGCAGTTCATCCATCCTCAGGAAAGGAGACGGGAAGCCAGGTGTCCTGCGGTGGCCTCGCTGCTTCTGTTGGAGATGCTTTTGTGGCAAGACAGGACTCACGTGCTGTAAGTCTCACTATGTCAAGTGCACAGTCTGTAGTATGTTCATAAGTTATACAATTATCACCACTCCCTAGTTAACATTTTCGTCACCTGAACAAAAACGACTTCTGTACATTTACTTATTCTGAATGTTTCCTATAAATGGACTCATATGACTATGGCCTTTAATGATTGGCTTTTGCTTTGCCTAAGGTTTTCAAAGTTCATTCATACTGTGATAAACATCAGGGCTTTGTTCATTTTTATGGCTGAGTAATATTCCTTATGCTTGCCAGGGAAGCACTTATTCCACTGAGCCATCTCCCCAGCCCCATAACATTCCATGGTATGGATATACCATATTTGTTTATCCATCCATCAGCTGATAGATGACTCTACCTTTTGGCTCTTCTGAATAGTGTCTTTCTGAATATACATGGTGCAAGTGTTTGTATGTGTGTGTAGTTTTGGAGTTTATTTCTCTCGGGTATACACCCAGCTATGGATATACTGGGTCAGATTGTAATTCTAGCTATACTTTTGAGGAAATGCCAGGCTGCTTTCTGAGGTGACTACTTTCATTTCCCCCAGTGATGTATGAAGGGTTTTACTCATCCACATCCTTGTCAGGAATCCTTATTGTCCATATTTTTTAAATGCAGCCATCCTAGAAAGTATGAAGCGACAGTATTCACTATGGCTCAGAGTGGCATTTCCTGGGTGATTAATAATATTGAGCATCTTTTTATGGTGTTGGTTAAACATTTCCTTGAAGAAGTATCTATTTAAGCGCTATGCTGGTTTTGTAAAGTTGGGCTCTTCTCTTTCTGCTTGAGTCGCACCCCCTCAGCCTTTTCTGCCATCTGTGCACAGCCGCTCATTCTGGGGAACAGCAGGGACGCTCAGGGGACCCCTCCCCGTGTGAGAACTGCAGGCTCTCCTGCCTCCCTCTAGGGCCCCAGCCTGGCCTCAGCTCACCCAGCACGGGTCCTGGCTGTCCAGGACCTAAACCAACCTGTGCACAGAGGGAGCTTTCATCCAGTGTAGCTCTCGCAGCAACCCACAGACACAGGCCCCTGCTTCCCCATGAAAGAGCTCAGGGAAGTGCAGCTCCCCCAGGAGGCAGACCCCAAGCAGACCACGGAGGCCCCCTTGGATACCAGTTGGGCTTCACACTCTGCCCCTCCTCCCTCTTACCGACAGCCTGGCAGCAAGCCCCAAAGGCCTCCCCGCTAGATGGGGGACAGGGAGCTCACCTCCTTCACCCGCTGCAGCATGGGCTGCAGCCACTCAACGTTCACTTCACAGTGGCTGTCCAGAAACGTGAGGACGGTGGCTGCTGCCACGTCTGCCCCGCGAACTCGGGACCGGATCAGCCCTGCAATAAGAGAGGAAATCACTGGGGCTGGGGCTGAGCCCCAGTGCGCCGGAGCTCCCTTCCTCTCAGTGGCTGAGGTACTGTCCGGCCTCTGCTCATCCTTCAGTTCATTCCCTGCCTCCCTTTCTTTCCTCTTCTCACACATTACCCATCTCCATGTGCCAGGTGCCAATGGACAGTCAAGTTTAGTGAATGGAAAATGCAATAAAGTATGGTTTGGTCCTGAAGGAAAGCCAGAAAACAGAGATCTGTGGTGTGGGAACCACCAGTTGCATCACCAAACCTGACGGAGAGATTCTTCCAGACACACTTGAGTCTGCATGCCAGCCCTCCCATTCTCTCTCGCCTTGAGCGCTTTAATCTCTCCGAGCTTCCTTGGGTTTCTTATCTCTAAGTTCAGAGATAATGACCCCTGCTCCTCAGGATCAAAGATGACAAGGACAGTTCCTGTGCTCAGGGCCCAGCAGATGTTAGGGCCCCCTTTCTGTCCTCACTTCCCCACAGCCTCTAGCTGCTGGCTGAGCAGCAAAGAATGGGCTCCTCAGGGCTGGGACCTGTTTGGTCAGGAGAAAGGCGACCCAGCTGGTCCTGCCCTTGCTCTCAAGACCTGGCAGCTGTGGGGACGGAAAAGGCTCAGCCAGAGCCCTCCAGTAAAGTCCTTCTTGGAGCCATTCCGGGCCATGCTTCTGCCCATCTAAGCAGCCACCCACCCGTCCAATAGCCAGCAGCCCCATCC
Organism: Octodon degus; assembly: GCF_000260255.1. Lineage (NCBI taxonomy): Eukaryota > Metazoa > Chordata > Mammalia > Rodentia > Octodontidae > Octodon > Octodon degus. Next base: position 12,657,059 of record NW_004524583.1, read on the forward strand.
TCCTCCAAAGGAATCCTGAAAGCTCGTACCCACGAGTTTACATCCACTCTCAGCCTCCATGGGCGGGCTGCATGTCCCCAGTTCCTGTGGTTCGGGAGACAATTCTCCACATGCTTTTTCTCTCCCGCCAATACGGCTCCGTGGCCTAACCGGTCTGTCACACACAACTGTCTCCAAATTCTCTCACTGTCAAATCTTCAGCGGCTCCCTGCTGTCCGCCTTATTGAGTCTAAGGCTTTCAAGGTCTTTTCCCATTTCGACTGATCCCACTCATTCCCCTGCTGGGCAGACCGGGATTCTCAGGGCACGGCTACATGCACAGAGGCTGAGAGGCCGGCCCTGGTGTTGGACGCAGCTGGTTAGGACCTTGCACACTCTCTTTATCGCCCTGGGAAAATTACCGAGCCTTCTGAAAGCCTAATTTCCCTGTTTACAAAGTGGGGACTCTGGGCTGTTATGAAGACTGGATGGGAGAATGCGGGCCATGAGGATACCTGACAGGCAGCAAGAGGGGCTCCTAGGACCCCATGTGCCTCCAGCGCCCCTGCGCCTCGCCTGCCCCCACTGCGACCCCTGTCCTGTCTCAGGAGCTCCCCACGGCTGCCGATCATCCACATGACCTGGCCACCTAGCAGCCTTCCGAGGGCTGCAGCCAGGCTCTGCGCATGTCCTGTATCCCGGAGGGCTCTGCACAAGGCGGCGCCACAGCCAGGGCTCTGAAGCGCCATGTCCTTGGAAGGGATGTTGGATCTGCTTAAACCTTCCTTTTGCTTTGTTCGAAACCTTCCAGGGCAGCCTCTCTCATTTCATCCTTAGCCTTGTAAAGCTGAAAGGGCACTGTGACTGTTCCATTTCCCAGCAGGGACAATGAAGGCAGCCAGGAGAAGAGCAAGGCCTGAAGCTGTCCATCCCGCACTCACCCTCCCACTGCCCCCGCACTCACCCTCCCGCCGGTCATTGCGCAGGCACTTGACCTTGGGGATCCTGGTCAGGAGCAGGCAGTCTTCAGCTGGGAGTAGGGAAGGAAGGCAAGCTCATTTGGGTGAACGGTGCAGCGCACTGAAGCGGCTTGGCTGCCTGGATGCTGTCCCACACAGCCAGGGGAAGGGGGAGTGCAAGATCGGAGGTCACCGGCATTCTTTCACGGCTAGCTAAGAGATTGGCCGCCCCAGCCCAGGCTGGGCAACCTTCCCCCGGCCTCACGCCAGGAGGTGCCAGAGAGCTCAGCACTGACAAGCCGCCTTGCTCTCAGGAAGCCCTGCAGAAAGGATGTTCTTTGGCGCCCAGCGGGTGTAATTAGGAAGAATGCTACTGATGCTCTTTCATCCCAAGCAGAACTCTTGCCCTATCTTTGGCGCTAGGGTGGGTACAGGTCCCAGGAAAAAGATCACAGATCTCTAGTTGTTGGCTGAGAGGGCGGGGCACAATGGTTTGGGCATTCGGAAGAGGGCTTGCTGTGGGGACCTCGATGGGGTGAGGACGGAGCAGCACAAAAATGCCAGGGAATACTCACGATCTGAACTGAAGTCGTCCACTAAAATGATCTCCTGGATCAAGTTGGTTGGAGTCCGGTTCAAGACACTGGGCCAGCAGCGAGGAGAGAGGTGAAGCCCGGATTAGGGGCCTTTCCACTCATCCCTAGCTCCAGAGCCGGCACGCTGGCCACTGGCCACTGTTTACAAATGCCTGACCCTGATCAGGAGCTGATCCTCAGGCTCTCCTGGGCCTGGCACTGCTGCCTGGACCCTGGGTGGTGTGGGATTGTCCCAGATGATGGGGAAACTGCACCAGTTGGGTTGCTAGGACAGAAGCTTAGCCCGCAGTGCCTACCAGGCTGCCCAGGGACACCCAGATGCAGGCAGAGGAGGCCAGGGAGGCTCCTGCTGTCCCAGAGTGCAGAAGAGGCCTTCTCCAGGGCTTCCTTGTTCCTGCCTTGCCTCTGTGCCCTTCCTCCCTGTCTCTCTGGGGAAGCATGCAGGCACACCACAGGGTAACCTTCCAAACCCCATTCTTGCCTAAGCCACTGAGGAAAGGCGGTGGTAGGAGTTAGGCCTGACTACAAGAACCAGGTTAGAGGACCACGCGGGGAAGTGGGGGCTCTCTGAGTCACCAAGAGCCTGCTTGGCTAGCATATACCTCCTCAGAACTGTGTCCATCCTGGCCTCACTCTACTCCTGAATCCTGCCTCCAGCCCCTGTCCTGGGCTCCTGGCCTTCTGCTTGGCTTCTGGTGTCTACTGACCCTGATTTGCCAGCCCCACTTCTCAAGACAGGACCCACTTTCCCAGTGCTCTCTGGTCCTTATGCAGACTGGCCACAGCCCCCAATCTCTAGGACCTGCCCAGTCAGTGGTTCTGCAGGCCACGCAGGCCCCGGGGGCTCTGGCACGAGACAAGGAGCCTGGGCTGCTTACCTCTTCACTGTGCGCAGCAGGGTGGAGCGGGCCTCATTGTGGAAGGTGATGATGACACTGGTGGCTGGCAGGTCCGTGGAGTAGGACAGGGATGGGCAACTGGAAACAAGCAGGAGGTAAGGGCCCAGCCACGGCCACCATCAAGTGGGTTCCATGCTTTTCTTTGCTGTTCCCCAGAATGCCTCTGTGAGGCAGAGAAGGCCAATCCTGCCCCCCACATCCACCCTTTCTCCTACCCTGGCTGGGTGGCCTGGTGCCACCTAGCCTATAGAGTCCTAGCAGGCGAGCAGCAGTTTGGGGGGGTCTTTTCAGGCCCGGGAGCTCTTTACCAAAGACTGAGAGCACCCAGAAAGCCGCCCCCGCCACCCCTGTCCACTGTCTATTTAGGACTCCCTGCCAAGCTGGCCAGCAGCAGGGTCCAGGAGAGAGCCTGGGTCCTGTCGGAGGTCCCTACCTATTGGGCAGCCAGTACAGGGCAAGAAGAAAACCACCCTGTTTTTGCCTCCTGACTCCTGGATTCCTTTTCTTCTCTGCTCAGGCTGTGGGCAGGAGTCCCCCTCCCTGTATGCAGGGGTCCCTCCTTCTCACTGAGGAGGGGACCTAAGTAGCCCTGCAGGAGTCACAAGAGGGAGGCAGGCCTCTCAGGAGACAAGGCTTTGAGGGGCTGGGATGGGGAGGAGAGCAAATCTTTCGTGCCACCTCCCTGTCACTCCTGCTGAGGCAGTTATTCAGGCTCCCAGCAGCCAGGAAGACAGCCGCCTCCACTGGTTCTCACAGCGGTCTTCTTTATTGCCTTTGCTCCCTGGACTATTTCAACAGTGACTATTTTTTCATTACGACATTCACTCACTGACAGGCGCATCTTGCAGGAATTCCCAGGCCTATTTCCTGCCTGCGGAGCAAACCCAGTCAACAAGACAGAGGTCCCTCTGGCCTGGGACCCCCAGGGGAGAAAGCTGAGAGGCTTGAACATAATTTTCCCTAACAGGGATGTGGGAGGGCGGTGAGGGAGGGAAACCTTCCATTTGCTCCCTGAAGCCATTTTCCAAACATCTCCACAGTGGGGCTGGAGTGGGCCTGGCTCCCAGCCCCCAGTCCTGACCTCAGGCTCCAAGTCCCTGTCCTTGCCCTCCAACCATTAGGTGTCCAGAAAGGAGGAAATCTGTATAGCAGTGTCCTTCCATTCCAGAAGGGGATGAAACGGCCTGTCTGGGGGACAGACTTGAGCCACTTCTCCAACCCCCACATTCCTCTTGGACTTCTGTAGCTCTAGGAAGATGGATCCAGGAGTCTCTGAAGGGTTTGCCCCACCTAGACTTGGACTCTGGGCTGGGGAGGCTGTCCCTCTGGTCCTCTTAGGTTACATCTCCTCACACCACTCCTGGAGCAGGAACTGACTGGTCTCTTCCCAGTGCAGCAGAAGAAACCACAGAGGGAGGATGTGGGCTCCATGCACACTTGCACATACGCTGTGTGCACACAAGCAACATGCACACACATACACGTATGTGTGCACACACATACATGCCCATGCACACATGCGCACATGCCAGAATGGGCATGCATGAACGCACATGCATGCGCACACATACCCGAGCACCCTGATCCTGCAGCACCCCACCAATTCACCACTGACCTGGCTGGAGGGTCTCATTTTAAAACATGTTTTGCCAGATAGGCAATTTCCCCTTCTGGTTTCTCAGTGAATGCAGAGAAGCTTCAGAGTAGGAGTAGGTTGGGAGGACAGGCAGAGACGAACCAGGCCAGGGCCTTAATCCACAGATTTGGATCAGCAGATCTTCCCGGCCCCACATTGGTTTAGGTTAGGGCTGCCCACAAAAGGCCAAGCAGAGCTGCATAGACCTAGCCTGACAGGCCAAACCAAGGGACATGGGGGAAATTGCCTCTAGGTGACAGAGAAAGGGCTTCCCCAGGGCCTGGACCATCTATTTCCACATGGGGGTGAGAGGAGAGTTAACAGAATTACTGCCTTACTTGGTAGCATGAAGGGAATCCTAGGGGCTGACAGCACAGTGAGCCCAAGGTCCAGGGAATCCTGATCCCCACATGTCTCTCCTTGCACAAGCTTCCAAGCCCTGGACCTCAGATGCTTCTCCAAGAGTAATGAGGAAGGTGTTAGAACCAGCCCTGCCCCCTCCCTTCACAAGTGTCCTTTGTGCTATGGAGTGACTGCTTCGGAAATGACTCTTGCCTACCCACGAACCAGGACCAGACAGCTCAGTGCTTGTGGCTGGACCCCACGTAGCTCCTGTTTCCCATGCAAAGCAGCAGGCAGAACAGTGCTGGAGCGCAGGGCAGGACCCCAGAAGGAGCCAGGGCTTGCAAGGAACCTTCCCTGGAGAAGACGCTGAGCCAAGCCCCGAAGGGTATATAGGTGGTCTGGGGAAAGTGTGCTCAGGCAGAGGGAAAAGAGGAGGGAGGAAAGCGAGAGGTGTCGCAGGGAAGGCAGATGAGGCCGGGCCTGGGGGTGAGGCGGCAGCAGAAGGGCTGTTCCTGCAGGTGACCACAGGGGGAAGAAAGATCAGAGGGCTGACTTATGCCCCAGATATGACACAAAGGCCCTGAATCACAGAGGAGGGTAGTAACCCGCCCAATGCCAGCTTCTCAGGGGAGCTAGTCAGAGGAGGGCTGCAGGGAGTAGCCCCTACCTTTGGTTGAGGTCCTCTGCTGCCTCCCATGCTGGGAAAGCTAAGGACAACACAGGCAGGGTTCTGGGTGTCACTGAGGTGGGGCAGCAAGGCAGGAGGCCAGTGGTTCCCGCGGGCCCTAGGCTCCTTTTTGGGAGTCTGGGTCACCCACTGCCTGAGGCCCCCCCATAGTCACTGGCAGGTCACTGCCCTGGGATGCCAACTGAGGTGCCACAGGTCCCCTAACCCCAGCTGGGAGCTTTCCTTGGCCTTTGATTGCTATGAGCCAGCTAATGAAATTGACAGCCCCTGAGGGTAAGTCTAAGATTGCTGCTAAATCTAAGTCCCTGGACACATTGAGGAAAAGAAAACCACACACACCAGCTAGATCAGTCACCTTTCTGGGGCTGGGCCAAATTCCTGACATGCATCTAATGGAGGAGGTTTATCAGGGGTCACAGTTTCAGCTTCAGCGGTGTCAGCCCATGGTCGGTAGCTGCAAGGCAGACATGCCATGGAGGAAGGACAAGGTAAAGGGACAGCGCCTCATCTCCTGGAAGCCGGGGAGGAGCAGCAGCAAGAAGAGCCTGGCAGGAGGGGGTCAGAGGCCAGACCTAGTCCCTCAGGTTCAAGCCCCAAGAACTATGTAGACATGCCCAGAAGTGTGTTTTACTAATCCCCCAAGGTAAAAATTAAGATAAATCTTCGCACCTGTAGTGACGGGTGTCCCGGATGGGTCGATCGGGGCTTAGCTTGTCACTCTCCAGCTGGTTGAAGGCGTGCTGCCTGTAGGGGTCCTCTCCAGGCTTCAGCAGCTTGGCCGACAGGTACGCCTTCTCATCGAAGCCTTTTGAGGGTGTTCCTGTCACCTGAGATAAAGGTCAGCATCAGGTGCCACAGGCAGAAAGGTTCCATGGTGTGGTGAATGCTCAGTGCACACCAGGCCGGAGCCAACTGTTTTACCACATCTGTACCTTATCCCAGTTGTCTCGTATTGTACAGATGAGGAAACTGAGGCTGAAAAGGCTTTTGTGAAAGGCATCCAAGGTGACAGCTTGTAAGTTATAAGATCTGGACTCAGGCTCGTCATTCTCAATTGAAAGCCCTACTCTTTTTTTTTTTTTTTTTTTTTTTTCTTTTTCTGGTATCAGGGATTGAACTCAGGACCTTGTGCTTGCCAGGCAAGCACTTATTCTACTGAGCTATTTCCCCAGCCCGAAAGCCCCTACTCTTAACCAATGCTCATTGCTGGATACTGAGAGCATGGGCCCCAGGAAGCACCAGCGCCCAAGACAAGGCGTACTGAGGGAAGTAGAAATCAGAGAGGACATTGCTGAGGCCCCTGCAGAAATGACAGTCCCCTGGGCATATGCTGGGCCTGGCACTGTGCTAGGCACACAGGGTTGCCTCTCCTGCGACACCTCAGGCTTGGCTCTGCTGCTGCAAGGACAAGCAAATTATGATGCCAGAGCCACCAGACCCAACACCAAGCGAGGCAGCTTCTCCAGGCTGTTGCCTACTGCAGAGGTGGGTATATATCCAAGCCTCCTGCTGCTTGGTGCTGGGGTGATGGATGACACACACCATGGCTCAGCCTCTCTCTCCTGAGCCACAGCCTGGCCAGTGCTCCCCAAATCCCCCATGAGAGACCCTGAGAAGGACATGCTGGAGATGAGTAGATGCATGTAAACAGATGCCCAGAGGCCCCCTGGGGTGCCGTGGAATATCATCCACCATGGTGAGTGGATCCTGACCCCCAACACCTCTGCAACCAGCATCCCTGACCACTCATGTAACCCAAGCACAAGGACTCTGTACCAAGACTGATCCCAGAGGGGTGGTATCAACAGCCAGCCAGACTGGAGGAGACTTCTGTGCTGATGACCCTGGGCAGCACCAGGAGCAGCTCCAAGTCCCCATGACAGCCTCAACCCAGCTCCCTGGACAGAAATGCAGAGGTCCAGGGAGCACCTGTCCTCTATGTTCTGTGGTGCCATCACCTTCCCTGGTGGCCTCCTCCCCTAGGAATCTGCTGGGAGCTCCCTGAGGGCACAGCCAGGGAGGGAGGCATCCATATGTCTGTCCCCAGGGCCCGGCTCCACACTGGACACAGATGCTCAGGATGTGCACGTTCAGATGGTGACCCAGCTGCGGCCGCTGCACTGTAATATTCTGAGTTGGTGCCATGCCAGGGACTCAACACGTGTGGCCAGGACACCTTCACAGACTCAAAATCCATTTCAGGAAAGATGAGGAAAGCAGGGAGAGAAAGTGATGGAGGAATGTTCTGGCTTGAGCCTGGATTGTTAGAAGGAGCCAGTGCTCTGCTCTGAGGGTGGGCAAGGACACAGAGTGTTCTGTGTGTCCTTTCCACCTGGGACATTAAGGCTGCCAATGCAGCCCCTTCTCCAGCTCTGGGTCAGGAGAGTAGAAAGAAGCCTCAAGTTCATAGCCGAGGAGCTAAAAATAAAAAAACTACAGAGGAGCAAAAGTTCTGAAGCTCCTAAAGGGAGGGCACGTTACTTCACTATCCTATAGGCCAACTGTGGGAAACAGCCATGTCTATCTCTTCAGGACTTATGGCCATTTGGTGGACTCAGGAAACCCCTGTGTCCTCATCCCACCCTCACCTGCTGCCCGATCAACACTGAGGAGAGCCATCCATCTGCCAGGCCTGGAGGCACACTTCAGCAGATCCCAAGGACCACCCAAGCATTCCTTTGTTAGGAATGCTTGAACTCTCCATTCATCTATTCACCCATCCATTCACCCATCCATTCACCCATCCATTCACCCATCCACTCACCCATCCATCCATCCATCCATCCATCCATCCATCCATCCATCCATCCATCCATCCAACAAAGCTCCACTGAGCCTCACCTGTGTGCTGGAGAAGGAATCCTTTTGAGATGGCTCCTTAGCCCAAGGCCTACCCAGACCTCACTCAGAGTTTCCAGGCCACAGGCAGTGTTGGGCAAGAATGTCTGCTTAGCCTGTGCTCTCTAGTGAAGCCCCACCAAGGCCTTTGAGTTAGACTCCCTCAAATCTGCTCTTGGGAAAAGTCTGGGGTTTGCCCCCACAGACACACAGCTGCTGAGTGGCCCAAGCCTTCTCTAAGTGAATCAGGGGCTGTTTTTCCCCTTTCTCCTGGGACTGAGACATCTCCCTTGTGAGAGAGTTGTCATGGAAAAGCCAGGTCCACTCCATCCCAGAAGTCTCAGCTCTCCTTCCACCTGGACCCAGCAGTACAGAGCTTGGGGGCTGAAACATCAACTTGGTCCTGAGTAGAAGGGAAAGTGAGGAAGGGTGGATGTGGCTCACGCTAATGCCGTGACCCCAGGACTCTCACTTCTCCTCAGCCACTTCCCGTCATCACCCAGAGCCTTTTGATGGCACACATCTCCACAGCAGTCCACTGGCCCCCAGCACAACTCCTTTTCATCTGGCTCTTGGGCCCCTGCTTCTGCTTTCATGCCCTTCTGTGATTGTGAGACCTTCAGGCCTTCGAGTGTCCCATGGATGCTCCTAACTCAGCCTCTGAAAACCAAGTCCTTGCCTGTCCAGGGTCCCTTTTGCAGAACGGGCAAATCCAGTCCTGTCCCATGCCAGGAACTCAGCACTGCTCACGCCCTTCACACGCTCTGTGGCACACTCAGGCCTCTGCCCTGGGTGGCCCTGGTGGGGGCTGTGCATATATTACCAGTGTTGAGTCAAATACTGACTGGAAACCCACTGTGCACAGGCACTGGGCTTGAGAAGCTAAGAATATAGAAGGGATAGAAAGCGGGGCAGCCCTCGGCAAGGAAGCCTGGAAATCTAGTTCCTTTCCTGCCGATCCCAAGTCAGGGGTCTTAGTTACTTTTCTCTCATTGCTGGGACAAAATACCTGACGCTCCAAATTAGGGAAGAAAGGGTTTATTTAGCTCACAGTTAGTGGAGGCTTCAGTCCATACTCAGCTGGCTCCAAGGCAGAGCCGCACATGCAGAGGGCAGCAGTTCATGGCAGTGGAAAACAGCAAAGAGTAAAGGCAGAAGCAGCAGCTGAGGCAGCTAACAAGCCTCTCTCCCCTTGTATGCAGATTATTGGCCCGAGGGTGGGGGTAGCACTCACACCCATAATCCTACCATTGGATCCTGAATTAATCACAAACTCTAGGAGCTGCTCCCTGACTGCATGAGGCTTTGGGGAGACACCTACACATGAACCATAACACCAGGCATGGCCATGCAGGGCCACCAAGTGGAAACCTCCACCCCAGCGTAGAGCTTGGCCACTGATGACCCAATGCACAGCCTCCCCGCACCTCAACCCCAGACGGAACAGTGACCACAGACCAGCAACCATGAATACCGCTTCCCTCGGTCTACCTGTGCACCCCACGCACACTGCCTACTCAGTGGGAAGGTGCAGGGGAATTGCCTGAGGGCCACGTGGAGCTCTAGCTGGGCCAGCAGGAGACGGGCTAGCCTGTGCTGGGAACCCTCTCGGGAGGCAGTGAAGCACTGGGGGCTGTTCGTGAAAATCCCTTGGGCGGGGGCACCTGTCACCTGGCCCAGAGCTGGGCTTCTGCTCTTACCCTCAACAGCAGGACGCACAGGTGTGCTCATGGCACCTGCATGGAGGGACTCAGCATGCACTTACTGAATAAAGAACGGATGAATGAATGAAAGTCCAAACATGGTTCCTGCTCTCAAGGAAGCATAGTTAATTGGAGAGAAGACAACAGCAAACAAATGGGATACTCCAATGCCCCGCCCCGTAAACCTCACAGCCTGTGAGCCTCCTCGCAACCCAGTGTAAAAAATGCCCCCAACCTGCCCTTTGCTTTCCTTGTCCTGTCCTGCCCTCCTGTTTTTCCTTGCGATGCTTATTACCAGCTGATGTCCTGCCTATATTTGATTTTTTTTTTTTTT
>NW_004524583.1:12667145-12676676 GCF_000260255.1 Octodon degus
GCTGGATCCCAAAGTCTACAGCCGTGGCTGGGTGATCATAGCCCTCGAAGACTATGGCTGATGGACGCACATGCTCCGCCCCCCTTTGGCCAAACACTACTACACTAGGAACTTTGGGGACCAAGCAAGGGATGGAGAAGCTATTGGCTGCTTTAGGGGTCTTCTTCCCTATCAGGGGCTCCTGGCAAAGATGGCATTCACCGTCCTCATCCCACTAAGTCACAAGCATTCTCTAGAGTGAGCACCAGCCTGGGGCTAGGCCAATCAGTGGTTGGCCAAGGATGGCCGTTTGATTCAATCTTATCTAATCATAATCTGAGGGGCTGTTGTTGTTTTGTTTTTAGAACTAGGGTTTGAATCCAGAGCCACACTTAGGCTAAGCAATGACTGGACTACTGGGATACATTGTTAACCCCTTTAAAAAATGTTAATTCTGTTTGGTTTTTTGAAACAAGATTTTGACATGGAGTTCAGGCTGACCTTGAACTTATTGATAGGTTTGGGCCCTAGTGTGAATTGCTAAAATCATGTGGTGGTCATCTACCATGGCCCATGCCCTTAAAACAAAGGCCCATGCTCCCGGGACCACCTCCCCCTTCTTCTCCAACTTAGTCCAGGACATAGTTCGCTTCCACCCTTCCCTCCGCCTCAGGGAAGAGCCCTCAGGGAAGATACATGTTTAGATATATCTTCTCACATATATCTAAACATGCTCTTCAAACCCCTTCCCTGGCAAAAGGTCATAAAAGCCTCAGCCTTGCTGGGGTTATAGCTCAGCAACATAAGCACCTTCCTGGCAAGCACAAGGTCCTGAGTTCAATCCCCGGTACTGCAAAACAAACAAACAAACAAGAAGCTTCAGCCTTCCTTTGTCCAGTTCAGAGAATTCTTTGACCTCCCTGAATTCTCTCCATGTCCTCAAAGAAAATAAAGCCCCTTTTTCCTTTTGCCTGTTTCTCTGCTGCACTGTTCACCTGAAAAACACCTATCACTTACTCTGTAGCCCAGTCTGGCCTTGAACTCACAGCAATCCTCCTGCCTCAGCCTCTATTAAAAGCATGCACCTCCACTCTAGCTAGATGTTTTTATTTTGAAACAAGGTGTCCCTAAATTGACCAGGCTACTCTCAATCTTCCTGCTTCGGCCTCCCAGGTAGCTACTACATCCAGCCTTCCTGAGACTTCTCTATACAATGAGTGCTTTTCATCAGCTCCGCTAGTCCAGGTGGGCCTTGCCCACGCTGGGCCAGGACTCTGCGGCTGAGAAAGGGAGTCTTCTGCCCATCACGTGGGAGAAGCTTGTTTGAAGAATGAAACTGAGCAGAACCAATGCGAATCAAGAGATGGAAAGGAAAATCCCTAAGAATGTACGGGTCCTCTGAGTCAGTTCTTTCTTTCTTTCTTTCTTTCTTTCTTTCTTTCTTTCTTTCTTTCTTTCTTTCTTTCTCTTAAACTAGCTTGAGTTACGTGTCCTGCTGTAATAACCAAGATGCTCAGCGATACTAGACCTTCAGTCCACCATTCTCCAAAAGTGAAAAAACAAAATCAAGTGTAAAACCCACCAAACAAGCCACTGGTGGCAACAATACAGTGTAGGTGGCGGCCATTTATTCCATGAGACACCAGGCTGGCCTCTGGCATTTGGCCCAGTAGCAGGTATCAAGGGATGGGTCGGGTGGTCCCAGCATTCCTCAGCACATGGGCTGTGTTCAGACCTTGGGCTAGGGGTCCCACGCGTGAGAAGCCCTAGCATTGTCATGGTGAGGAATGAGCGCTGGGGTGCGGAGCTCGTGGGTGACAGCCTGACCAGCCTCCCGCACCCTCCCAGAGCCCTGCAGACTGTTCTTAGCTGAAGTCCAGGCGGCCACTTCCCTCCCCAGTCTCTGTGCTTTTAGGGACTATCAAATCCCACACTTTGGTGTCCAGTCAGATCCTCCACATCTGAAGTTGTTTAAGTTCAAATCATGACTGGGCTCTATAAAATGGGAAGAATTGCTTCTCATCGTGGGGAGTTTTATTTTCAGTCCATCATGTTGATGAAATTTTGCAACTTGCCTAACTTGCTTCAGTTTTTTCTCAGCTAGATTTGCTTGCTGCTCCTTGGACTGCTAAATTTAGAAAACAAACAGCAAGGGAGAAGGTTTAAAATAAGAAAGGAAAATATTTTCCATGTCATCTTTGTCAAAAACAGTTCGACCCTAGTCCCTATGCCTTATAAGCTTTTTCTTAAAATATATACATACCACTAAATTTTAGATTTAAACAACTCCAACTCTTTTTAAATAATTGCTGCCCAATTTCCTTTTACTGCCAGTAAAACAGGTACCTGCTGGGTTTGCCTTTCACTAAATTTCAATGAAACTGCAAATAAAAAGGCTCAGGTCCTCTTTTATGGATGGCTTCTGACTTTTTTTCTGAGTCTGCTATAAACCAAAAACACATGGAGAACAAAATGTGACTCCCAACCATGATCCCCTCCCCTGGGAACAAAATCTCATCTGATGCTGTCCCAGCCTGAAAGACTGCCATTCATTAGGAGAACTGGGATGCTGAGCACTGTGACTCAACTCTCTGAGCCCAAGGTCTCGGCTTCCAACTCTCCCACATGGAAAGGCAGGTTTCCCTGGGCTTCCCCAACACCTGCCCGAGTTCTCATCCCACTAGTCATGATGTGGTGGGTGGTACAGGGCCAGGAGAGGTACAGGGGACCCCTAAGTAGGTTATCAAGGGCCCCTGAGGCCCTGCCCCAGACATACCCCTGCATCCCATGCAACACCACCTCACAAGTCATCATTACAGACGCAGCCAGCCCAGGCCCTGGAATCCAACAGCCCTGGATGCAATACGAGTTAGACAAGGTCTGTCACATGAACTGTCTTTTTACCTGTGAGTCTCCATCTTGGCTGCATCTTACAGAGACTCGAAGAGTTTTAAAAGCCCAATATTAGGCTGGGGAGATAGCTTGGGGGTCTAAGTGCCTGACTGGCAAGTGAAGGACCCAGGTTTGATCCCCAGTAACATGCTGTGCCAGCCCTGGAACTTTGGGTGCACCAAGCCAGCCACTGAAACTGGAGCGCTGGGGAGGCTAGGACAGGAGGATCACTACAAGTCTGAGCTGCGTAATGAGACCCTGTACCAAATAAATAAAAGATTAAAAGCCCAATGTCCAGGCTGTCCTGAGGACAAATTCAGTCAAAATCTGGAGATGGGACACAGCCTCAAGAGCTCTGAGTCCTCTGCAGGTGGCTCCAGAGAGCTGCTGCTTCACACAGATGGTCCAGCGAGGACAGGAGGAAATAGGATCTGTTTGAACAGGGAGGAACCTGGGGGCTGTCTCCTTGAACTGTCCTTCCCAGCAAGGCTCTCAGTCAGTTTGGTATCTGACCTCCACTTGTACTGACATCGACCTTGACCATCAGAGAAGCCAACTGCAGCTCAGTCTGAGCCCAGTTACCATAGAAGCCCGCCCCCTCGCAGCACTTCCATCCCAGGCCTGGAAGTGCTCTAGTTCCATCACATACTGAGGAGCCGGGGATGAGGACTGTCCGGGGCACTGCCCCCCACCTAGAACGTCCAGTCAGCTTTCCCTCCACATCCTCTCAGTCCTGCAGGGTGCTGATGACCCTATAGTTTATGATACTAGTGGCCCCTCTGAGAAAAGCTCTAGTGGTCCTGCATGTTCAAGTGGTTCTAGCTGTCACCCTAAGAACATGAGGCCCATGACCCATTCCTTTTGGGCACCAGGCCAACTGGGGCTCAAGGCTGGGACAAGGCACAAAGCCATTATCCAGACTGGCTCTGCTCTGATCCAGCAGATCCCAACAGGAGCTGTGGTATGACAACCCAGTTTCCACCCACTTATCAGTTTATCCAGCTTGGGCTGGGCAGGGAACCACTATTTTGCAGAAATGGAAACTGAGGCTGAGGAGGTACAAGCACATAGCTAGGTCATGTAGCAGCTAGGAGTCTGGGCTAGGACTGGAAGAGGCTGCCTGGCCACAGAGCCCAGCACAAAGCCTTTGCTCTGTGCCTTCAGGCCGCTCCTGGGTCCAGATGTGCCTGCACTGCCTTCTTGTTCCAAATTCCTGAGCTCTGAGGCAGACTGGCCTCCAGTGTCCAGCACCCACTCAGCCCTTGGCAAGCACAGGCCAGAGACTGCCTCCCTTCTTGGACGTGGCTCCAATGTGGACTTGCCCAATGCTGTCACCTCTTGGCCTGTGCAAGGGCTTGGAAACATTTCTCTCATGCCTCAAAAGAACGTGGAAAAAGAACACTAGAAGAGTTTGCCTTACTCAGTCTAAAACATCTCATAAGCAGATGTTCCTGGACCAGCCTGGGCTCCCTGGGTCTTCCCAGTGAGGGACACCCTTAGGGTCCTGGTGACCAACTGTTGCAGCCACAATAAAAGGGAGACAAAAACAATTTCTGCTCAAGGTCTTGTCTGCTGTCATACTGATCCCAACCTGGCCACATTGGTTGAAGGAGAGAAGGAGCCACCAACCTCCGGGTTCCCCATACCCCACACCTACCCTTCTGGCCAACACTTGGTTCTGATGAACACTGTTCTGTGAAGTAGCAAGCATGGCATCTCAGTCTCCACACTGTCACTGTACCCAGGGGCTTCCCAGGTGGCTGGAAGCTACTGGAGTTGGACCTGTCAGGCATTAACTGGCAAAACGACATCGATCATGGAATAATGGGCCAAATAACACAGAGAAAACACACCTTTGCACTGGTGGTAGTGACGTCCTGCTCCACAGTCTGAGGTTGGACCGGTTAAGCCAGGATCAATGCAGCCTCTGGAACACTCCAAGGCTCCAGTCACCAGCCAGGCTCTCAGTTCATAAGGCTCTTCCAAATAATGGGCCCAGTCAGACAGGTGGCTGATGTGCATATTACTGGCATTGTTGGTCAAACCTAGAGGTATGTTATCTATGGTTTATAACTAGTAATGAAACAGTTAAGTAATACTCTCCACAAAAATATCTACCAATAGCAGAGAGCATGACAAAGATAGACTTTTGGAATTAGATTGAGGGTTCTTTTTTTAAAAAATAGTTGGGAAAAAGCAACTTGTCTCACACGAGATTTCCTTCAAGGGTTGTGAGAGTTTGAAGATGTCTCCTCCCAGAAGCCTTTGGGGAGCTGATTAAGCCCTCAGGAATGGGCTTATAAGAGAGGCTCCAGAGAGAGTTTTCCCTTTTAACCCTTTCATCTTCTACCATGTGAGGATGAGCTTGTCCCCTCAGAGGGTAATGGGTTCCCTCCTGAAGGCACAGAGAACAGCCCTCCTGAGACACCACACCTGCAGTGCCTCGGTCTTGGCTTCCCCTACTTCAGGACTGTGAGAAATGAACTGCTGTTGTGTATGAGCCACTGGTCTCTGGCATTCAGTTACAGTGGCACAGATGGATTAAGCCAAGGCCACCCCTAAGGCACGTGCAACTGCCCCCTCCCCAAGCCCATGCCCCTGGACTTGCTCCATGCCCTGAATCCAGTATTGTATCTAGGTGCAGTATACAAATCGGCCATAAAATCTGGAAACAGGGATAAAGCAATACCTTGTAAAGACACAACCCATGGGTTACTTTTGAAATATGCTGAAGGTGCAGTTTTATTCCATGAGAAATCAGAGACATACTTTTTGTGCGCCTTGGTTACTTTCACTTGTGGCTGGGACAAAATATTCAAAACCCACAAGTTAAAAGAGGAAAGCTTTGTTTTGCCTCACAGTCTGTAGAGGGCTCAGTCCACAGTCTGCTGGCTCCAAAGCAGGGTGGCATTGTGGAGTAGAGACAGCCAATGGCAGGGCAGACAGGAAGCAGAGCAGGATGGAGGAAGGAGGTAAATAGATCCTTCTAGGCCATGCCCCCATTGTTCACCTCTTCCAATCACGCTTTACCTCCCACATCCCATTTAGCTATGAAGCCATCCATGGGCCAATTCACAATCCAATCATCCCTCTTACCCAAAAGCCCCACTTATGAGTACAAGAGGCTTTGGGAGGACATCTAGATACAAACCATAACTCTGTGTGTGTGTGTGTGTGTGTGTGTGTGTGTGTGTGTGTGTATGTGTTTTGCTGGACACTGAACCCTGGGCCTGGCACATGCCACACCAGTGTGCCACCACAGAGAGACATCCTAGCCCAAGACATACATTTTCCCACCACAGATGCACACGCAGGGATCAGCCGAGATGCGGTGTTTACTGCACAGTGCGCTGAGCCAGACACTGCCTGTGAGCAGCCCCTCCACGGCGGCCACTGTACTAGCCTGAAAAGAGTACCTATTGTGTGTCTGTCTGCATCTTTGGGGCCACCCACCCTGTTGTTAGAGAGGCCTGCAAGGGAAGATACGGCTTATTCTTGCAAGAGACTCAAGAGTGCAGAGATGTAAATCCTCTTTGACTTCATATAAAAATTCAGTGCAATCCTGACCAAGTAACAGCTGTGTTGGGCAGGGGGAGTTTGCCTGGGTGAGTTTATATCAAAGAAACAATTAGATAAAATCTAAAAGAAATTAAACATGAGCAAATAGATACGTCAGAGAGTAACACGTACCATACCACAGACTTTATGTATAACAGGATTCCACTGGTAAGAGACCAAACCACTCAACTACAGAAAACAGGAGGGGCCAGAGACAGGCCCAGATACATAAGGAGGTCAGCACAAGGTACAGCTGGGAGCGGCCACTCATACCTATGCTTGTAGCACTCTGAGAGGCTGAGGCAGTTTGAACCGCATCTGGACAATTTGGTGAGACCCTGTCCCCCCAACAATATATAGAGTTGTACTTCCACTGGCAATGGGAAAGGAAAGATGTGTTATTCTGTGAATGATAGGAAAAGTAACTAGACGATGTAGAAATGAATCAAATCAGAACTCATTTCTGAAACCTCAATAAATACTGTGTCTTAAAAATTTTAATTGGACTAAATATAAAAAAAAATACTAGTACCTTTATTTTTCAAATTTGGGCATAAAGGGCAAATGCCATCATAGGAAACACTACATAAAACTTACCACTTTTATTTACTTTATTTTTTAAAATGTATTTGGGGAAGAAAATGTATTTGGTTGTTACAGGGTTTCACCACGCAGCTCATACTTGTGGTGATCCTCCTGTTTTCAGCCCCTCTGCACTGGGATTATAGGCCTGTACCACCATGCCGGGACTCTGGCCTGCTCAGCCTGCCCTGGAGGCAGGGCTGGCCCAGCATGTGGTGCTGGGGATTGAACCGCAGTCTACTGAGCTTTGCCTAAGCTTGCCTAAGCAGGCACTTTAGTCTGCTGAGCTATCTCACCAGCCCCTAAAACTCACCATTTTTAGAAGGAAAGTCACAAAGTCAAATGCAAACACCACACTGGGAGAAAGTATTAACCAAATCTAAGGACAAAGGACTAACTTCTTTAATATATACAGAGCTTTTACAAGTCAATTAGAGAAAGAACATTAGAGATATGGCTCAGCAGCACAGCACCTGCCTGGCAAGTGTGAAATCCTGAGTTCAATTTCTGGTACCAAAGAAAGAAAGAAAGAAAAAGAGAAAGAAACAGATCAATAAATCAAAAGAAACATGAACATAAAGGATATGGAAGGGCTGGCCAAATAGCTCAGCAGATTAAAGCACCTGCTTAGGCAGACGCAGGGACCGGGAGTTTGATCCCTGGGCCTGCCATGCCGGCTCCACCCCCAAGGCGCCCTGAGAGGGCAACAGTGACTGAGACTGGGCATGGTAGCATGCCTGTAATCCCAGCGCTTGGGAGGCTGTAAACAGGAGGATCACTATGAGTCCAATCTACGTAGTGAGACCCTGTAGATACGTAGTGAGACCCTGTAGACTCTGTACTAAATACAGAAGGATTTTTTTTTTTTTGATAGCTCAGAATGCCTTCAGGGCATGTTTGGCTGGCTGCAGTTGTGGGGATCGAACCACAGCAACCTGAGACTGACTGCTTGGTTGAAGCAGCCACTTAAACAACTGAGCTAAGGGGCAGGCCCCTCTGTACTAAATACAAAAATAAAAAAGAATATGAAGAAGTAGCTAACCAAAAACTGAAATACAAATGTCCAGTAATAAACAAAAAGATGCTTAATCCCAACGATTACTGAATATGTACAAGCTAAAACAAGACTTTGGGGCTGAGGATATAGCTTAGAGGTCTAAGCACCTGCCTGGCAAGCATAAGGATCCTGGTTTGATCCCAACATCACATGCTGTACCAGCCAGAAGCCTCTGGCCTGCTGGGTTGGCCTGGCGCCAGAACCTGAGTGGTAGCACATGCCTGTAATTCGAAACAAGAGGATCATTACAAGTTTGAACTGTGTGGCAACACCCTGTACCAAATAAATAAATAAAATATTAAAGACCAGTGAGATAGCTTAGCGGGCTAAGCACCTGCTTAGGCAAGTGCAGGGATGTGGGTTCAATCCCTGGTACCACACGCCCCACCGGCCCCACCCCCAGGTGCACTACGCCAGAGACCAGGTCTGGGCGCGGTGGCATATGCCTGTAATCCCAAAGCTGGGAGGCTTGAAAAACAGGAAGATCAGTATGAGTCTGAGCTGCGCAGTGAGACCCTGCACAAAATATATTAAAACAAAACATAATTTCTTGTTAATTAACTTCTGGCAAAATTCAAGAACAATTATCAATGCTCAATCTTGACAGTTTGAAGAAATAGAAGTCTTATTCATGGTGGATTATAAATTGGCACAACTGTGATAGAAAGCTGTTTGGTAACACTGGCATCTTAAATTCTACTTTTTAACTTAGTCCCAGTTCCATTTTTAGGTACAGTTAGTGCTGCTTTCCAACAAACCTAGTACACACCTGTGCTCCCAGGAGCCCTTCTGAACCTGCATTTGTCCTGGTTCAGGTGATGAATTTTGCACTCACTTGACATTTCTAGGCATTAACTCTACAGTTAAGCTCACATGAGTATGTGACATGGACAGGTACAGTAACCTCAGTGTTACTCATTATAGAAAATGCTAGAAATAAGTGTCTATCAGTAGCAGCCTGATTAACTAAATTACAGTTTATCCTTGCATTAGAATTCTAAATGAGTGGTAGTAGGAATGGGTTAAGGGCATATTCATTTGTATAAATGGTTCATAAATACATACACATGCAAATGTATCGGTGTGTCTGGGAAAATAAGGGGCAAACTGCTCTATAGCGGTCACCTCTGAAAGCAGCATGGGAATGATGGGGAAAAACTGAAGAATTTTACCTTTTCCTTTAGAGAGAGAGGGCAGTTTTTTAAATAAATCATCACTTACTGTTTCATAATAACTTCTTTCAATTGGAATGAGCCACAATCTCTACCTGACAGGGTGGAGCTAATCAGGGTCACCGTCACCACTGCTACCCGCAGACTGCTCCTGATGGTCCCCAGGGGTGCAGAGAGCTCCTCATAGGGCAGAAGGCTGGTGTGAGCAGGTGCTTGCGCAGGTGAACATAGGTGAGGCTCGGAGCCACAACCTGACCTCTGCTGAAGCTCAAGGCCAACAACGGAGTCGCC
>NW_004524583.1:12677281-12682984 GCF_000260255.1 Octodon degus
TGCGGTTTGCACTGCAGCAGGAAAGAGGCCACAGCACTGCCCGGGGCCTGCAGCACATTAAATAAAACCATCCCATGGCTGACACGGAAGGCCCTCACTGCACAAGAGCACAGAGGGTAGGTGTGGAGCGTGACGTCTCGAAGGCCTCTTCCAGTCGCTCATCAAATGATCTGCAACAACATCCACTCGTCTCATCGAGGCCCCATGGGAATTTCTTGCGGATTAGGAAGCAAATGCTTGAACAGGGAGGACAAGGACCCTGGGCAAGGCCACAGAGGAGCCCCAAGCTTCTGTGTAGGTGACCAGAGCAGTGCGTGGCATGCAGTAGGTGTCCGGGTGCACCTGCGCAGGATGGGTACCGCGTGCCAGTGGACTCTGGAAGCTGGAAGGATGGCCAGCAGGTTGGAGGAAGGGCCACCCGAATGAGACTGGCTCCTTTGGGGGGCTTTGAACTTTGGACGAGAGAAACGGATGCAAACAATCTCTAGGATGGGGGAACTTCAGGAGGCGGCTTGTCCTGTGAGCCCCTCTGCTGTTCCCGCTAAGCATGTGGGCTAGGCAGATGGGCATGTTGGCTCTGGGTGAGAAGGGACAGAAACAGGTGTCTTAATGTAGCCAGAGAATCCTCATAGGGAGTAACACAATGAGATAACCGCAAATAGCGCTTTGCATCCTTATCTAATATCTTTGAGTATTGCATTAAGCCATCGGAATGGTTATTAAACTGTGTCCCTTTGGAAATCAAGCTCACATTTCTAGTGTTCTATCCTGTGGCTCGTGGCCTGTTCTATTTTATTCTATCACCTCCACCTAGTGATGGCAGAAAGCCCAAAATCTCCCATACACCCAGAAGATTTCAGTTGAACTTTGGAAATAGGGACAGGCGTGTGTCACTGTGTCCTCCTGGGGTGGGGAGCTAATAGGATCTGGCAGCAGGCCACGAGACTTGCACAAGGCCAAAGAGCACACAGCCAGACGTGGGCTGGAACCCAGGCGCTCTGGCTGGAGAGCCCAGGAGTTAACAGGACTTAGGGCAGCTGTCTCCTTGGGCACAGGCAGGCAGCTGCACTTGGGGGGTGACACGGGGGGGGGGGGGGAAGCACACAGTGAACTGCAGGAGTGAGCCTTGTTCTTCCCAAGATGGGGCACAGGGCGAGGACAAGCTGGATGTGACCCAGGCAGGTGAAGTAATCCCTGCCTCAGCCATGCCATCCCGAGGTCCCGGGCACCTTTACAGCTCCAGGAGTGATTAATGGCATTCCTCTGGTACCCCATCAAAGTAAAATGCCTTCTCTGGATATTGGGGGGGGGGGTTGCTGCTCAGTCTGGGGATTGGCTACCTCTGCTCTCTGTGTTCTTTCTTTCTTTTCTTTTCTTTAATGGTACGTGGGATTGAACTCAGGACCTTGCACTTGCCAGGCAGCCACTTATTCTACTGAGCTATCTCCCCGGCCCTGTGTTCTTTCTTATAATAAATTTGTATTTTATTTTATCCTTGAAACTTGCCTGTATATGACTGCATCATACACGCAGCTATAAATTCATACTAGTGGGTGACACTGTCACCTGGGATTCTGACTTGTGATTTTTTTCAACGCTGAAGATTGAACCCAGAGCCTCACTCATTAGGAAGTTCTCCACCACCGACAACAGCCCCAGCCCAAGAGTTCTTTCTTTTTCTTTTCTTTTTTTCTTTCTTTCTTTCTTTTTTTTCCCCAGTACTGGAGATTGAACCCAAGGGCTTCACATTGAGGTATATTCCCAGCCCTTTGCAAAAAATAATTAATTAATTAATGAAATTTTGAGATAGGGTTTCACTAAGCCATTAAATTGTGCAGGCGGGGCTTGAACCGTTGATTCTCCTGCCTCAGCCTCTCAGAATACTGGGCTTCAGGCACTTGCTACCACACCAGGCTCCTGGGATTTCCATTTTAATCACGATTAAACTTATAGAGAAAAATGAAGCACAAAGATGTTCGCGACAGTCTTATTTACAAGAACGAAAACTTAACCAACATATATGTCAACAAACAACAAAGAGTAATTTATCTTGTCAACTGAATATTTTGCAGCCATTTATTTCTGCTGTAGGCTGTGGGGAAAGGAACAGGGGATTTATTTTTTAAATGAGTTGGGATTGTAAAGAGGAATTAGTACTCCCGTGTTTGTTTTCGTAGTACTCACAGCAACCAAGACACATAAACAGCTTGAGCGCCCACCAATAGATAAATGGATAAAGAAAAATATAGTCCCTACATAGGTGGAGTACTATTCAGTTTTTAAAAATAAGGAAATCTTGCCATTTGTGAAACGTGGGTGAACCTCAAGGACATTAGGCTAAAGGAAGTGCACCAATCAAAAGTCACAAAAAAACAAGCACTGCGTGACTCCACGCATCCGAGGCATCAAAACATCGAATGCCCGGTCTCCAGGAGCTCAGGGTAGAGCGGGGAGTTAATAATCATAGGGACAACGTTTCTGTCAAGCAAGATGCATAAACTCAAGGAAACCTACTGCATAACTTAACCTACTGTCAACAATTATGTGTTGCATACCTCAAGATGTGTTCAGAGGGTAGATCTCATGGTGAGTGCTCTGACAGTTCACTACAATAAACTACACATAACCCAGGCATGGTGGCATACACCCATAATCTCAGCACTCTGGAAGGCTAATGCAGGATGATGGCATGTTCAAGTCCAGCCCAGGGCTGGGGAGATGGCTCAGTGGAATAAGCGCTTCCCTGACAAGTGCAAGGGGCCTGAGTTCTATCCCTGGTTCCGCCAAAAAAAAAAAAAAAAGCCACAAGCCCAGCCCAGGCAACTTAGTTTACTTACTGAAACTCTATCTCAAAATAAAAATTTTTAAAAGGACTGGGGCTCAGTGTGAAGGCCCTGAGTTTAATCCTGAGTCCTGGAAAGAGAAAAACTTAATAAGCTACAATATAAGACACTTTACTATAAAGTAAAATAAAATGGAAAACTCTATCTATGGGCTGGGCATGGTGGCACACCCCTACGATCCTAGCTAATCAGGTGACTGAGGCAAGAGAATCACAAGTTGAAGCCCAAGTTAGAGAAACCTTTCCACAAAATAAAAAGGGTTTGGGATGTAGCTCAGCAGTTCCTGGGTTAAATGGTTACCCAATACTACAAAAACATTTTAGGGCTTGCCAAATAGCTGGATTAAAGCGCCTGCAAGCAGGTGCAAGGGCTGGGAGTCTGATCCCGGGCCTGCCATGCCGTACCCACCCCTGGGGCATGCTGAGATGGCAGTTGAGATTGGGCATGGTGGCACTCACCTGTAATCCCAGCTCTTGGGAGGCTGTAAACAGGCAGATTACTACAAGTCCGATCTAGTGGTGAGACCCTGAACTCCCTGTAGACCCTTCCCTAAAATACAAAAACATTTTTAAAAAACACTTGGTGCTGAATGAATTAGATTAGCATCTTTCTACCTGTTGACAGGTGAGCTATTAGAAGTTCCACAAATTTTCTTAATCTCATTTCTCCAATTTTTGTTCTAACCGTATTTGGTACAGGGTCTGACTATGCAGCTTGGACTCATAGTGATCCTCCTGTTTTCAGCCTCCCCAGCACTGGAATTACAGGCATGCGCCACCATGGTGGGTCTCGGTGCTGGGGGTCAAATTCATTCTTCAATCATAAAAGTGTAATGAGACCTGGAAAAAAGTTAAGGGATACCCTTTAAATGGAATGATTAAAAATCATTAATTTTAATGATTAAAATATTGAAATAATGATGAAACATAATACAGAGGGACTAGGAGAGTAGCTCAATGTTAGAGCATGCACTCAGCATGCTCAAAGCCCTGGGTTCAGTTCCCACCACTGTCTCTGAGAACTAACACATAAAATAATGGGGAAACGCAATATTTAACATGGAAGATATACACCATGTACAGCTAAACAGAGAGAAGAAACAAGTTACAAATTAATAGGTGTGTTGTGATTCCATTTTTGTTTCCCTGGGTGTTCTTGTTTATCTTAATGGATAATTATTAATGTGTCAAGAAAAACAGCACTTACAATATCATTCCCAAAAGCCCGGTAGCAATGCAGAGAACTCACGCAGTGAGGGGAGGAGAAGGCCGGACACAGATTGCATAGACCCCGTGATTGCAGTTATGTAAAAATTAGGGACCTCGGCAAGAAAGGCCCAACAAAAAATAAAAACTAATTTGTTAGGATGGAAAGCTCACGGATGATTTTCTGTAAATTTTTAAGAGAAGGAAACCTTCCTTTCCCAGTTGCTCCTCTGCAGCTCCCGCTGTCCTTGGAATGGCTGTTTTGGCGGGGCAGCTGAGCACCTTCCTTGGGCGGAGCTCACAGCTCCATGGCACCTCCCACGAGGAAGGAGAGGGCGCTACAGCACACTCTGCCATCCTTACCCTGTTTAGGACCCCTGAGCCCTGACCCCGAGCACCCAGACGCGGTTGGCCAACTAGTGCGCTCCTTCTCCAGGACCTTCGGGGCCCTCCCTGTCAGCTATCTTGGACCTCATGGGTCAAACCTGAAGCCTCGGAGCTGCACGTGCCAGAGCTTCTCTGGGGCAGAATGAAAGCTGAAGGAAACCAGTAATAACAGATGGGTGTGTGTTTAACTGCTTCTAAACCACACGCTGCTGCACACAGCTCCGGGGTACCTCGCTGCGTGGAACACACCTCAGCAAGCTCCTGCAGAGCCTTTAACATGTTCACGACCTCTGGTCTACCAATCTCGACTCTATTGTGTTATAAATAATAAGGATATGAAGAAGCAGTTCAAAGACAGGTTGCTCAATATTTTTATAACAGTAAAACATTGGAAATAATCTAAATGTCCAACAACAGAAAATTGGTTAGATAAATTACAGGGCATCATACAGTTGCCATGAAAAATACAAGGCACTTGGTTAAATTATTAAAATTTAAGACAACCATGAAAATTATTTTAGCATGTGTTCCAAATATTACATAGAGTGCTTGTCCAGCTATACTTACACCAATTACCACAAGATATAGGATATATACAATAAGATATTGTATCTGGAAAATATTGTTTACCTTAAGTTCAAGATAAAAATTAACTATATTAAACATGTTTTTTATTTATCTGAAATTCTAGTTCACATGAATGTTTTGCATTTTTATCTGTCTATTCTGGTCACCCACATGCCCATATGACGGAACACTATGTGGCCACTGTAATCCATGTTTTTAGATGCGGCTTTTTTTTTTTTTGCGGCTTTCAAATTATATTTCTTCTCTGCTTGTGCTTTCAACTAAAATTTCTTGTCTTTCATATTTTAGATTTCTGTGTAAGACGAAGTTTGAAAGAATTCCATTAGTAAAACTTTGAAAGCCTTGTTTTAGAAAATTAATTAGTTAATTAGTTAGGAGAAAATGCTCATAACTTTAAGATAGAGGCAGTAACACGCACCTGTAATAACACGCACCTGTAATAACACGCACCTGTAATAACACGCACCTGTAATACCATGCACCTGTAATCTCACCTACTCAAGTGGCTGAGTCAGTACTAAAAATTCAAGGCCAGCCTGGGCAACTTGGTGAGATACTGTCTGAAAGTAAAATAAAATAAAGTAAAATAAAAAATGAAATAAAATGAGATAGCAGAGCACATGAGTTCAATCCCCAGTGCCTGAAAAACATTAAATAAGAACACATTAAAAATTAGTATA